>NC_066618.1:258184806-258511668 GCF_025201925.1 Gopherus flavomarginatus
TCCATGAATTTATCTTAATATTTTTTGAATCCAGTTATACTTTTGGCCTTGACAGCATCCCCGGCCATGAATTCCACAAGTTGACTGTGTTGTGTAAAAAAGTATTTCCTTATGCTTGTATTAAACCTCCTGCCTATTAATTTCATTGTGTGACCCCTGGTTTGTTGTTATATGAAGGGATAAATAACACTTATTCATTTTCTGCACACCATTCATGATTTCAGAGATCTCTATCATATCCCTGCTTAGTCATCTCTTTTCTAAGCTGAACAATCCCAAGTCTTTTTAATCTTTCCCGTTCCATACACCTACTCATATTTGTTGCCCTTCTCTGTATCATTTTCATTTCTCATGTATCTTTCTTGAGATGGGGCAACCAGAACTGCACACGGTATTCCAGGAGCGGGCAGACCCCATACTAAACCAGAGCACCTATTGAAATCTGGAAGGTGGGTGGACGGAAGCCTTCCCATGTCTGAAGGCCCCAACCCCAACCTAAGAGGAAGAGCTACAGGAGCCAGTACCAAGGGTTCAAAAATACCATTGGCTCATAGTCAGCAGGATTCAAACCTGCATGGGGAGATCCCAATGGATTTCTAATCTAGTACCTTAACCACTCAGCCACAACTATTTACTGCTAACTTAGAGCAAACAAGAAGCAGTACTGGGCCAGAGACACCTCGCCCCTCAACAGCTGCAGGGCATGCACCAACTGGAGGAACTGTTTAAAAAGGGCATTGGTAGCCTGGAGGGAGGAGTTACTGACTGCACAAGGAAGTGAGACTGATGCTTGAGGCAACTGACAGAATGACTGCAGCTTTGGTAAGGGCACTCTGGGGAAATGATCCATATTTCCACTCACCTTTGGTGTTGAGAACCCACAAAAGGCACTGAAGAATGGGATGTTGTTCCCTAGCAGATGAAGCAGATACTACTAAAACTCTGACCCTGCCCCAAATGGAGAAGCCACAGCCTGATGGGCAGCAACCCAGGGCAGAATGTAATTTGGGGTGGACCAACAAGTAGCCTGGACACTATAATGCCCCTTTACGGTCATGGGAGAGCTTGGGTCTTCATCCCTGCTCCCCCTCCCCTTCCTTTCTATCATGACTAAGATTATGTCAGAGGTCAAGGATTCTGTGACTTTCAGAGATCTCCATGACATTTTCCACTTCTGCCCCAGGATAGAAGGGCCTGAGCTGCTGTGGTTGGCGGGGGCACCTGGAGCCCTGAGCTGCCACAGCCGCTGTCAGCTGTGGTGATGGCAGGTGCTGGATCCCCACCCCTTCCTGCACCCGGGCTTGGGCTCTCTTTCCCTTCCATGGAGCTCTTGCTTCAGTCTTTCCACTGCTAATCCCCCTTTTATCCCCCCTATCTTTTTATCAATTACTGATCTATGAGAAGACCTTCCCTCTTCTCCCATGACTGCTCACTTAGCTTAAAAGCGTTTGCTGTGGGACCTTGTCAAAAGCTTTCCACTGCATCACTCTTATCCAGATGCTTATTGACACCTTCAGAGAAGTCTAATAGCTTGGTGAGGCGTGGTTTCCCTTTACTAAAGCTGTGTTGACTCTTCCCCAACATATTGTGTCCATCTATGTGGCTGACAATTCTGTTCTTTACTATAGTTTCAACCAATTATCCTGGTACTGAAGTCTGGTTTACCAGCCTGTAATTCCCAGGATTGCCTGTGGAGTCTCTTTAAAAAAAAAATCAGCGTTACACTACCTATCTGCCAGTCATCTGGTACAGAAGCTGGTTTAAGTGACAGATTACATGCCACAGTTAGTAGTTCTGCAATTTCATATTTGAATTCAGAATTGAGTACCACCTTGTTCCGGTGACTTACTACTATTTAATTTATCAATTTGTTCCAAAACCTCCTCTATTGACAACTCAGTCTGGGACAGTTCCTCAGATTTATCACCTTAAAAAGGTTAACTGAGCTGTGGGAATCTCCCTGACATTCTTTGCAGTGTAGACTGATGCAAAGAATTCATTTAGCTTCTCTGCAACAGTCTTGACTTCCTTGAGTGTTCCTTTAGCACCTTGATTGTTCAGTAGCTCCACGTATTGTTGGGTAGGCTTCTTCCTTCTGATATACTTAAAGATATTCAGGTAAAGTCCACAACTGAGAACAAAGGATGTAATCTGTTGATTAGCTGAAGGTGGTATTTCTGGCCACTGCTCCTCTTTGGGAATCTGGGAGTCACAGCCTAAGACTGCAAACCTCTTTGACAATAGTTTGAACAGATGCGCTCATTTGAAAAAGTGAACAGTCATACAGATTTGGCCAGTTCCCCACAATGTTTCCCACTGCCAACTGATAGCCACTGTCTTCTATAGATTGAATCTAGGTCAGCACTCACACACATAGGGCTTGGCTACACCGGAGAGTTGCAGTGCTGGTGGTGGCTTTACAGCGCTGCAACTCACTCACCATCCACACTTGCAAGGCACATACAGCGCTGTATCTCCCTGGCTACAGCATTGGTTGTACTCCACCTCGACCTAGGGAATAACAACTATAGTGCTGCTGATGCAGCGCTGCTCTGCCAGTGTGGCCACCAAAAGCGCTGTTATTGGCCTCCAGAGGTATTCGGAGGTATCCCAGAATGTCTGTTCAGCCACTCTGCTCATCAGTTCGAACTCTACTGCCCTGCCTCAGGTGACCAAGTGTCAGACCCGCCCTTTAAATGCCCTGGGAATTTTAAAAATCCCCTTCCTGTTTGCTCAGCCAGGTGTAGAGTGCAATCAGTGAATCTTTCCAGATGACCATGGCTCCACGTGGCAAACGAGCCCCAGCATGGAGCAGTGGCGAGTTGCTGGACCTCATCAGTGTTTGAGAGGAGGAAGCTGTGCAGTCCCAGCTGTGCTCCAGCCATAGGAATTACGATACCTATAGGCAGATATCAAGGGCCATGCTGGAAAGGGGCCATGACCGGGACACACTGCAGTGCAGGGTTAAAGTGAAGGAGTTGTGGAGTGCCTACTGCAAAGCTCGTGAGGAGAAACCATCGCTCCGGCGCTGCCCCCATGACCTGCCGTTTTTACAAAGAGCTGGACGCGATACTTGGGGGTGACCCCACCTCCACTCTGAGGACCACGATGGACACTTCAGAGCGGGGAGAGGAGGAGGAGGAAAGCGAGAGTGAGGGTACTAGGGTAGGGGGAGACACCCCGGAGTCCCAGGAGGCATGCAGCCAGGAGCTCTTCTCAAGCCAGGAGGAAGGTAGCCAGTTGCAGCAGCTGGTACTTGGTGGAGGACAAACAGTGGAGCGGGTTCCCGGTAAGCAGCTTTTATTTTCAGGATGGAAATGTTTCGGGAGAGGAGGGAGGGTTAGGGCTGCATGCATGCATGCCTGGATGTGGAACAGCGCATTGATGTGCTCTATCACGTCGCGGTAATTGGCCTCGGTAATCTCTTCAAAAGTTTCAGCCAGAGCGTAGGCAATGCGCTTGTGCAGGTTTCTTGGGAGAGCCACTGTGGTCCTTGTCCCAGTCAGGCTGACGCATCCACGCCACTGTGCTGCGAGGGGTGGGGGGACCATTGCAAAACACAGGAAAGCTGCATAGGGGCCAGGACGGAATCCGCATTGCAGTAGAAGACCTTCTTGTGCTTCCCAGGTGACCTGCAGCAGCGAGATCTTCCAGGATAAACTCCGGTGGAAAATGTTGGGATAGTGTTCAGTGTAGGTGCCCCCTGCAGCTGTTTGCTTTCCCCAACGCACAGAAACCCCGAGGACAGTACAGCCCTGAAACAATAAGTCCCACTTACTCACCATTTTGGGGCTCCCGTGGGTTATGTGTGCTCTCTTTGGGATTGGAAAATTATGCTATTGTGAAGACCGTTACCCTCCTTAACTGCGGGGGAATAACTGTCTGGTATAAACAATGTTGCCTCTGTTAAGTGTTGCATTTTTGCCTTTACAGATGCAACCTTGAGATCTCGACTGCCCGTGTTATCAACGGCTAAGAGACTACAAAACCTCCGGAAGAAGCCGTGAAAAAGCAAAGAAGACATGCTGCAAGCAGTTATGCAGCACTCTGTCACAGAGAATCAAAAAGTGCGGGACTAGAGGGAAAGGGAAAGCAGGATCCGCCAGAGAAATGCAGCGGACAGGAAGAAAAGCACAAAGCATCTGATAAGCATCCTGGAGTGCCAAGCAGACTCTATCCAGGCGCTCATAGCCATGCAAGCGGATCACTACCGCGCCCGCCCCCCCCCCGGCCACCCTTGTCCCAAAACTCTTTCCCTTGTGTTCCCATGTCAGCTCAAAACCCCCTTCCCCAGCATCCAGGTTCTTACCACCACCACCAGCTGCCTCCAACACCTGTACGTTCACCAAGCAGCCCTGAGAACTACGACCCTTACCCTCTGCACTCAACCCCCCTCACCATGCAGTATAGGCATCCTGAAGTGCAGCAGTCATTGCACAGCACTCCAGACAGGACATATTTAAACCTGTGACTGTACAGTTCCCCACCCCACCCCCTGCCCCTTTAGGTTCCCAAAAAGTTGTGTATCTGTCAATAAAGTTATTTTCTTTTCAATAAATGAATTCTTGGCTATGAAAAGAGTCTTTATTATTGCAGAAAGTCAAAGATACCTTAGCCCAGGAAAGAAACAGGCACTGCAAATCAGCTTAGCAAACATAGATTTCTACTAACATTGTAACCACTTCACTTCACTCCCGTGCAAGGCACCAAATATTACGGTTGGTTTTTAGCCTCAAATTCCTCCCTCAAGGCATCCCTAATCCTTGCAGCCCTGTGCTGGGTCTCTCTAGTAGCCCTGCCCTCTGGCTGTGCAAATTCAGCATCCAGGCGTTGAACCTTGGAGGTCCATGCCTGACTGAATCTTTCACCCTTCCCTTCACAAATATTATGGAAGGTACAGCAGGCGGATATAACTGCTGGGATGCTGCTTTCCCCCAAGTCCAGCTTCCCATACAGAGATCGCCAGCACCCCTTTAAATGGCCAAAAGCACACTCCACAGTCATTTGGCTCAGCCTGTAGTTGAACCGTTCCTTGCTGCTGTCAAGGCTCCCTGCGTACGGTTTCATGAGCAATGGCATTAACGGGTAAGCGGGGTCTCCAAGGATCACAATGGGCATTTCGACGTCCCCTAATGTGATCTTCCGGTCTGGAAAAAAAGTCCCTGCCTGCAGCTTCTTGAACAGGCCAGTGTTACGAAAGATGCGTGCATCATGCACCTTTCCGGGCTAGCCTGCGTTAATGTCAATGAAATGCCCACGGTGATCCACAAGCGCCTGGAGAACCATGGAGAAATACCCCTTCCAATTAATGTACTCGGATGCTAGGTGGGGTGGTGCCAGAATAGGAATATGCCTCCCATCTATCGCCCCTCCACAGTTAGGGAAACCCATTTGTGCAAAGCCATCCACAATGTCCTGCACATTCCCCAGAGTCACGGTTCTTAGCAGGATGCGATTAATGGCCCTGCAAACTTGCATCAACATGATTCCAATGGTCGACTTTCCCACTCCAAATTGGTTCCCGACCGATCAGTAGCTGTCTGGAGTTGCCAGCTTCCAGATTGCAATAGCCACCCGCTTCTCCACCGGCAGGGCAGCTCTCAATCTCATGTCCTTACGCTGCAAGGTGGGGGCGAGCTCAGCACCCAGTCCCATGAAAGTGGCTTTTCTCATCCGAAAGTTCTGTAGCCACTGCTCGTCATCCCAGACTTCCATGATGATGTGATCCCACCACTCAGTGCTTGTTTCCTGAGCCCAAAAGCTGCGTTCCACGGTGCTGAGCATGTCCATGAATGCCACAAGCAATTTCATGTCGTACGCATTACGCGACTCGCTATCAGTGTCGGACTTCTCACTGTCACTTTGGATCCTAAGGAATAGCTCAACTGCCAAACGTGATGTGCTGGCGAGACTCATCAGCATACTCCTCAGCAGTTCGGGCTCCATTTCCCACAGAAATCGCGCTGCACAGAAACCGTTGAAAGAGGCAAGATGGCACCAAATGTGGATGGAAAAACAGGGATTGCTGGGATGTGAAGCGATGCATCACGGGACGTTGGGACAGGAAGCAGAATGACCCGCCCCCTCTGCCCCCTTCCCACAACCCACGGCGACAGAATGGGAAGAGGTGCTCTGTGGGATAGCTGCCCATAATGCACCACTCCCAACACCGCTGCAAATGCTGCAAATGTGGCCACATTGCAGTGCTGGTAGCTGTCAGTGTGGCCACACTGCAGCGCTTTCCCTACACAGCTGTACGAAGACAGCTTTAACTCCCAGCGCTGCACACCTGCAAGTGTAGCCAAACCCATAGTCACGGAGCCCACCCACCCAGAACCATGTACCTCAGTCACTTGCTCAGAGATGGAACCATTCATCATTTGCACTGGTGTGTCATTCCTCCAGCACTCTTTTCCATTTACCTTGCCGTGATCCTGATTCTCATCCATGACCTGATGGAATTGGGATTGAGGAATTCCCCATCCATATGATACTCAATCTCCGACATCTCCAAACAAAATCTAAGATCATGAGAATTAGCATTGCTGACTTTCACTATGCAGATAACTGCATCACTCTCGCACAGAGAGGCCGACCTGCAATGTACCCTAAATCTTTTTGTGGATGCCTATCACAGCCTGGATGTCTCTCTCATCATCAGGAAAAGCAAGGTACTCTACCATCCCTCACCTGCACAAACTACTCTTTGTACTCCACAAATCACCATCAGCAGGGAACCCCTGGAAAATGTGGACCATTTTCCATACCTTGGCAGCCACCTCTCCCAAACAACCAGTATTTGCACAGAAATTGACTAAAAGATCCACTGTGCCAGCACATCCTTTGGAAGACTACTCAAACGAGTCTTCAATGATAGGGATCTGCCAACAGGTACCAAGATCCTGGTTTACAAGGCAGTTGTCATCCGCATCCTTCTCAATGGGTGTGAGACCTGGGTAACTTACAGACAACATCTCAAGCAGCTGGAATGGTTCCAGCAGCACTGTCTCAGGAGGATTTTTAGGATCAGCTGGGAAGACTGATGCACTAACATCAGCATTCTCTCTGCAGCCAACATCAGCAGTATAGAGGCGCAGGTTATGAAACATCAGCTCTGCTGGGCTGGCCACTGTGTACTATGCCTGACACTTACCTCCTGAAGCAAGTACTCTTCTCTCAGTTAAATCAGGGAAGAAGGGCTTGTGGAGGGCAGCAGAAGCACTTCAAAGACATACTGAAAGTACACCTTAAAAAGGGAGTCATCAGCCCAACAAACTGGGAGAAATGGCATGGAACAAAACACAGTGGCGCCACACCATACATCAAGTCACAACTCACTTTGAGGAGAACAGACGTGCTCATGAGACAGAGAAGCGACAAAGGAGGAAAGAAAGGGCACAACAGTCCAGCCAACAACACTGTCTCCTCCAAGATTACACCTGGCACTTCTGTGGGAAAATCTGCAAGGCACGAATTGGGTTCCTCAACTACTTAAAACCCACCAACCTGACAGATGTCCTCACATCGAGGGATAGCCAAAGTAGGAGAAGAAACATCTCGGAACCCATTAGCCATCCTCACACTCACACAAATGCACCTGTTTACTCACTCAGCCACCCTCCCCACACCTGTGCATCCAGTCACTCACTTGGTCCCCTCATCCACGCACTAATGCACCCAGCACTCTTTGATTTCCCCAGATAAACACCATGCACTCCTTGACTCATCTCCGACCCTAACTTGACATACACCTGCACATTCACTCATATCCCTTTCACTCAGCAATACGTCCACTCACTCAGCCTTCCAGGCCCTATACATCCTCTTATTCATGCTGCTATGGTGGTTGTATCTGTATTTGTTATAACTCTTCTACTCAGATCTGAACCTTAGAGTTCAGAACTTGAGAAGCTAGCATGAGACCTCCAAAGCTTAATTACCAGCTTAGATCTGATTGCGCTGCCACCAATCAGGAATTTTAGGGCCTGATACCCTCTGGTCCCCCCAAACCTTCCCAAGGGACCCCAAGACCCAGATTCCTTGAGTCTCACCACAAAGGGAAATAACCCACTTCCCTTCTCCCTCTTCCCCTCCAGGTGTTCCCTCCCTGGGTTCCTGGAGAGATATACAGATTCAAGCTCCGTGAATCTAAACAAAGGGATTCCACCCTCCCTGCTTCAAGTCTTTGAAACACAAATACCGAGAGATCAAATCTCTCTCCCCCTTCACCCAGAGGGTATGCAAAGTCAGGCTTAGTAAATCTAACACAAAGAGATTTTCCCCCTCCCTTCGTTTCTTAGCCTTAACCAGTGAAAAACACTCAAACAGGTCTTAAAAAGAAAGCTTTATATAAAAAGAAAGAAAAAGGACATAAAATGGTCTCTGTATCAAGGTGACAATATACAGGGTCAATTGCTTAAAGGAAAAAAATGAATAAACAGCCTTATCCAAAAAGAATACAATTTAACACATTCCAGCAACTACACACATATAAATACAAAAAAACAATATAAACCTATTGTCTTACTATCCTTGTACTTACAACTTGGAAACAGAAGATTAGAAAGCCTGGAGACAGAAAAATCACTCTCAGAGCCGAGAGGGTCACCGAACCAAGACAAAGAACAAAGAACTCACACCCAAAACTTCCCTCCACTCAGATTTGAAAAAGTCTTGTTTCCTGATTGGTCCTCTGGTCAGGTGTTTGGTTCCCTGTCTTAACCCTTTACAGGTAAAAGAACATTAACCCTTAGCTATCTGTTTATGACAGTATTGGATCCAAAATTGTAGGTGGTTGTGTGGATCTGTACCCAAAATCTAAGCACCTGCAATAATTAAGAGGTTTTTATATGCAAGAGGCTAGTTCTGGTGCAGTTTTAGATTTGCCTACATTTAATTGTGCTTACAGATGTTTTTGTTATAGATCAGCTGTGGGAAAATAGGATTAGCCAGGACAGATTACTTGTTAAAACTGAGATGACTAAGGATAAAACAGTGATTTATATATATATATAATCATGATGAATGGTGTTTGTTTTCTAGAGAAAAGATAATATATGTAAAGCTGCACCTGCAGCAAGGCTATATTTTTTGTATGGCTCTGACAGGAAATGTGAATTATGGATTATTACAGATTTTTTTTTCTGGGTACATCATGGGTTTACCATTATTTATTACAATTCCTTGGGATTTAACTGAGTCCTTGAGTAATAAGTATGCTCGTATGTTCTAGGATTCATGCATATAATGGACAGACAATTTTTGAAAAAGAGAAGCATTCTTGGTGGCTAAACTCTGCAGCCACCGGCAGCTGAAAGGAAGAAAACTCTTATATCTAGATCCTAGTTAGTGCGCCAACTTCTAATTTCAGTTATATCAGTATCAGAGGGGTAGCCGTGTTAGTCTGGATCTGTAAAAGCAGCAAAGAATCCTGTGGCACCTTATAGACTAACAGACGTTTTGGAGCATGAGCTTTCGTGGGTGAATACCCACTTCCTCAGATGCATGTGAGGAAGTGGGTATTCACCCACCAAAGCTCATGCTCCAAAACGTCTGTTAGTCTATAAGGTGCCACAGGATTCTTTGCTGCAGTTATATCAGTGTAGTAGTGGAGCTACTCTGGATTTATATTGGTGCAAATGAGATCAGAATCTGTCTCTAGACCTAATTCTGCCCTATGTTATACTCCTGTTAATTCCTTTGGAGTCCCTGTTCCAAATTCAATCTAATATAACCAAATTCAGTGGGTACAATAGTACAGTACATGGACCTATAAGAAAAAGCGTATATAATGAAAACATTTAAAACAATTAAAATCCATGTGTATTAAATACCATAAGTCAAGTTGCCAGCAGTTGCCAAACACAGCCCAGGTAGGAAATGAAGGAAAACGAACAGAACACTGAGGAATAAACAATAGGCACTGAGTATATGGCATTTCAGAGTTTGCCTTTCCCATTGGTGTGCCTGTCGCCATGGAAGAACAAATCCCATAGGAAAAATAGTGAGTTAAAAAAACATTTCATACCCTAGCACCACTATCCCTGGCATGCCCTCCATGTTTAGTTTAAAATGCGTTGCATGGACTTACAGTACTTTCTTTGATTTGTTGTGAAAATTTACTGAAGCAAATTGAAGAGTTCACGTTCCACTACAGTAGAAAGAATGATAAACTGCAAAAATGCTGTACATTTTAAATATCTATTTTTTTCATAAAAATTCTGATCAACTTTAGCGAGAATAACATGAGAAGTGAGTTAATATTACTGCTGGAGCATAACTCAAAGTCAATGACAAGGGTTTCTGACAGTAGTTAGGCAGATTCAAATGTGTACAGTACCTGAAAATACATGAACAATTTATTTTCAGTTAATTCACTTTCATCAATAAAATAGTCTGAGTTTAAGCAGCATATATATATATTTTTAAATTGGTAAGTTTTATCAAAAGTTGTATTCAAATAGGCAAAATCCCACTTGCAAATATACACATGAAGCCCAAATAGACTTCGGGACAGAATTTTGCCCGGCATGGTTTTGTTTTGGCATATTGTTTGCTTTTTGCCAAATATTTTTCACTGACTTTCCAGTGTAGATATTCTGTAACTTATACAGCCGTTTAATAAGTAAAGCCTTCCAGCACATGCTGTTAGAGATGATTCTGAACTAAAACCCTGGATAATATTAACTTGGAACTTTGGGACATTCGAAATCTAGATTGGGATAGAAATTTTGCTGCTTAGGTGCATCTCTCTACTTGTGAAAGGTGAGATTCCATTTCATATTTATTGTTTAACCTTATAAAAATAATAATCATAATAATGTTGCATAAGTTAACTAATGTACAAGGCAATGGCGTATATTCTGATCCTTTGGAATTACGTTTGAGTATCTTTGATTTGCGTATCCAAGCACTATTAAAAATCCAAGGATTCATAAATTATTATTATTAAATTATTTAGTTTGCATTACAGTCAGGTAAATATCATGTAAGAGTATTTGTACAGATTTGTTTTGAATAAAAACAAATGAACTCCAACAGTATTCCCAAGCTTTTAAACATCATTTTGTTAACCTTCTGATGTGTAATCGTTTATTGGAAAGAACATACTTGTGCAAAATGTGTGTTTGCACAAAGGTTCATGTTAGAAGTGATTGGGTGCCCATCTTGAAACTTTGATTTTATTTCTGTTCATAAAAGTGTCACTGATTCAAAGAACAGGTAGAAATAATATTACTGCCCATGAATAACATATAACAAACAGCAGAGAAAGAGATGAAGTGAATCATTTAAGAACAATCTAATCAGTTAAATAACCTTTCACTTGATATTTCAAGTGAATATAGTTTAACAATTATTTTCTATGAATAGTTTGCCTAGCTCTAGATCATATACTACAAAAGGATACTACAGAATATACTTTACTGCCAGACCCAGATATGGATATAGGGAAACATTTACTGAGAACTTAATTAAGGTAGCTGTCGTGGGGTATGCACACCCTGTCCCCCTTTTGGGACGGGGTAGGGTCGTGATACCACTGTTGTTAGTCCCCCCCATCCCCAACAGCCAAAAGGAGCCAGAGTCAATTCCGGCAGCCCTTGTGTTCAGGGCAGCATGTCCTAGTGGCCAGAGTAAATTATGGCAGCCCTTGCGTTCAGGGCAGTACAGTTTAGCGCAGTCATTCTCAAACTATTGTACTGGTGACCCCTTTCACACAGCAAGCCTTTGAGGGTGACCCCCCTGTCATAAACAGATAGCTAAGGGTTAATATTCTTTTACCTGTAAAGGGGTAACAACAGTAACCTGAAACACCTGACCAGAGGACCAATCAGGAAACAAGATTTTTTCAAATCTGGGTGGAGGGAAGTTTTTGGTGTGAGTTCTTTGTTCTTTGTCTTGGGTCTGACCCTCTCGGCTCTGAGAGTGATTTTTCTATCTCCTGGCTTTCTAATCTTCTGTTTCCAAGTTGTAAGTACAAGGATAGTAAGACAATAGGTTTATATTGTTTTCTTTTGTATTTACATGTGTGTAGTTGCTGGATTGTTTTAAATTGTATTCTTTTTGGATAAGGCTGTTTATTCATTTTTTTCCTTTAAGCAATTGACCCTGTATATTGTCATCTTGATACAGAGACCCTTTTATGTCCTTTTTCATTCTTTTTATAAAAAGCTTTCTTCTTAAGACCTGTTGGAGTTTTTCTTTAGTGGGGACTCCAGGGAATTGAGTCTACAGCTCACCAGGGAATTGGTGGGAGGAAGAAGTCAGGGGGAAAATCTCTTTGTGTTAGATTTACTAAGCCTGACTTTGCATACCCTCTGGGTGAGGGGGAAGAGAGATTAGCTCTCTCGGTACTTGTGTTTCCAGGACTTGAAACAGGGAGGGTAGAAACCCTTTGTTTAGATTCACGGAGCTTGCTTCTGTATATCTCTCCAGAAACCCAGGGAGGGAACACCTGGAGGGGAAGAGGGGGAAGGGAAATGGTTTATTCCCCTTTGTTGTGAGACTCAAGGAATCTGAGTCTTGGGGTCCCCCAGGGAAGGTTTTGGGGAGACCACAGTGAGCTAGGCATTGTATAATTCCTGGCTGGTGGCAGCAATTACCAGGTCCAAGCTGGTAACTAAGCTTGGAGGTTTTCATGCTAACACCCATATTTTAGACGCTAAGTCCAGATCTGGGAAGAAATGTTATGACACCCTCCTAAATTAAAAACATTTGTTTATATATTTAACACCATTATAAATGCTGGTGGCAAAGTGGGGTTTGGCGTGGAGGCTGACCACTGGTGACCCCCCATGTAATAACCTCACAACCCCCTGAGGGGTCCTGATCCCCAGTTTGAGAACCCCTGGTCTAGCGGCTAGAGTCAATATAAATGAGGGCAATATGACCTAGCAGCCAGGGTCCATATAACAGCCCTCTGATACAGGTTAATGTGGCCCAATGGCTGGAGTCAGTGTCGCAGCCCCTAGGTGCGGGAGGGAGTATCCAGGGAGGAGGAAGTGGCTGCCACCAGGGGAGTGGCAGTCCGGGCAGGAAGGCCTGAGTCCTACCTGACTTCACCTGGCCTCGGCCTAGGGTCCTGACAGTGGCAGAGTGGTCCACCACTGGGTCAGCATGGACTCCCACCAAAACATGCTGACCTCACTCAGGTGAGAGGTACCACTCATGCATCCTCCCTGGATCACTTCCTACTGCATTTCCAGGCATTGTCGGCCATTGACCATCAGGGTTCCCGGGCTCCTCAGCATGGGTGATTCCCTGCAGTTCCGTTGGCCGCAGCCCTCCGATCTGGCTCTTAGGGTCTCCAATTCCCACAGACAAAGGCTGTGACAGCTCTTTGGCTGGAGCCTCTGCCCCTCTGGCAGTCAGCCTAGAATGAGCTAGGCTGCTCCCTTTTATACTGAGGCAGTAGTTGAAACATGCCCAGCATGGTCTGGGAGTGGGACCTCTGCCACCCATAGTGTGGGCTTAACCCCCTCTTGTCCAGTGTGGGGTATGCACACCCCATCACAGTAGCCCAGGAACTAAACATTAGATTTAAATATGACCAATAGATTTAAGTTTTCCATTTTATTTTTTATTTTTTTGGCTTTTAAGGACTGGAAGAGGATGTAATTGACGGAACTGCGAGGAGAAGGACAGATGGTCAACAGCAAATGAAAGCAAAATATAAACCAGCTTTTGGCAAGTTTAATTTATTTTGATTTTTAATTTGGAGGGAAGAAGAGGTGCTAGGGACATGTTTCCCCCTCCCCCTCTTTCCATTGTGTAATGATTTTCATCCTTTTTTCTCAGGGCTGGCTCCAGGCACCGGCTGACCAAGCATGTGCTTGGGGCGGCACCTTGGGGCGGGGCAGCGCTCGGGTGTTTTGTTTTGTTTTTTGATTCAGCCAGGCGGTGCTGGAGGTTTTTTTTTTTTGTTTGTTTTTTTGTTTTGGCTGGGCGGCGCTTGGGGAAGGGCGGCTTGGGCTGCATGGTGCTCGGGGGTGGTGAGGGCTTGGGCGGTGCAGCATGGTGCTGGAGGGGGGGCTTGGGCGGCGTGGTGCTAGGGGGGCGGTTCAGCAGGGAGGCGCTCTTTTTTTTTTTTGCTTGGGGCGGCAAAAATGTTAGAGCCAGCCCTGTTTTTGATTCTGTGCTCTATTTTAATAGGCACATATTACTAATGGTATGTATAAACTGAAAGCTTTTATAACCTGGCAAAATGTGGCACCTAACTCTGATTCAAATCGATAACATTTAATGGTTATGGACTCACAAGCAACTCTTATTTCTGCAGAGCTTCAGGGTATTCCTCCTCCCATTCCCTAAGGAATGTGTCCTTATAGTCCTTACTTCATTAAGGTTACACTGAGCATAACTAGTGAATCAACTGGCTGAGCCTGTAATCCTCATGGGACTGGAGTATTTCTGAGGATGTTTAATAGCAATTCTCTGTCAGATCCCCCTGAAGAGCCTTAAATAGAAAATTGTTACATTTTTTGCATATAATGTACAAGGGAGTGTTTATCAGCAATGTAGTAGCCTCTGTTTGATACAGGTAAACCTGCTCCTAGCAGGATATCGGAGACACAGTATTCCCAATTCTCACAATCTTATGACTGCTCTAGTGATTTTTGGGGTATTTTTTACTTGTCACATGAAAACATAATGAAAGGTTGCCACTTCACAAATTTTTCCTTATTTAAAATGCCCATCATCTCCTATCACTGTCAATGGCATCTGGCTGCCATTTCCCTACAACCATTCATGCATGTTTCATTTGCAAAGAGTGAAGCTGAACACAGGTTAAGTTGAGCAAGAGGAACTTTATTAAAGCCTTCTCTGTCCACGTGGCTGTGTTGCTTCCAGCCTAATTCCCCACTTTCCGTTTTCCTTATGTCTTGTCAATAACATGGGCCCTCTGATTCCAGTTCCACTGATTATGATACATCTTCCTTATTTTGAAAGCATTTTAATGTGCAGGCCCCCACCCCATGTCTTTCAGCCCTAAGTTACTAGTGCATAGCCAAGCTGGAGTCTTGCTTTTTCCACAGACTCAGCTAGCTAGTCTTTGAGATAATTTAGTCTTCTCAACAGATGACTACAGTGGGGTGGCCTATCTCTGTCTTCTTGTCACTTGTCTCCAAGACTAGCCAACTATCTGTGAAGGCTCTCCTCCCTGTGGAGTTGGCTTCTAGATGGTTCTCTGTCTCTCTGTTCTGTTATGATCTCTATCTCTGAAGGCAAACTCTGGGTCCTGCCTGTTGGCTCTTGTCTCCTATTCCTTTGGAACACTTGTTCGTCTTGCATAGTCCTCTTAGCGTATGCACAACATACCTCAGGTGGCATGTCACCAGGATTCATCTCTCAATTTGACCTACTGGTTGGATCATTCGCTTCCCCAGCCCAGGCAGGGTATTGACAGGAAGCACAACGTGAATGCTGATCCATGCCCTCCTCTTGCATTGTCATATGACCTGGATTTTACCACACTCCTTCAGTCCATCCCTTCTGGTGTCTTTCTAATGGCTAGATCCTCACAGGAATGCCTATCTCAAAGGCTATTAGATCCTTGGCTTACTTTTGTGCTGTAGTTCCTGCTCTGCCATCTCCTTTTGATGGTATCTCCATCCTTACAACAGGTCTCCCTTCATTGGTATTGGGTTTTGGTTCTGAATCCCATCAGTGCCTGTACTGGACTGTTTTGGCACCCCTGTGATGGGGTATTCCTATATGCCAAAAAATACTAACAAGGTCTGAAGTAAAAGAAACAACCTTGTGTAACAGTTTCTTATCTGTTTCCATAGCTGATTCTACCTTTTTTTGTGGGTGTGCTGGGGAGGAGGACCAATGGTCAAACTTCCATTTGTGTTCAAATTCTTTGCAATCTTCCAAAGCAAACTGGGTTCTGTTGTCAGTGCATACCATATTTGGAATGCCATAGCCGCCTTTGTGAGATTTCATTGTGTTAATCACTGAATTGCTTCTTGTATCAGGCAGAGCATTGACCTCCCAAAAGTTTGACTAGTAGCCCACTGTCATCAAGTACTGCTTTTACTTGAAGGTTAAATAAGTCTGCTTCCACCTTTTCCCATAGTTGGCTGAGAAACATATATGGTAATGGTCTCTCTTTACTGATGGGTATCACATGAGTAGCAGGTGTCACACCCTACTATCAGGAGTGGAGTTATATATTCATTATCATACAATAAACACACTCTTGAGCCAGTCTAAAACAGCTGTCAATGCCAGGGTGTGAGGCATGTATTTTTTGCATGTCATCCTTACCTAATGAGGCAGGAACAACAAATCTCTGCCCTTATGATGTGATTCTGTTCTGCACACTCAGTTCATCTTTAATTTGAAAATATGGTTTTGCTCTTACTGGTACTTGGCTTTTGTTGTCTGTCCATCTTGCTGGTATCACTCTCTTGACTGCTTGTCATTGGATGTCTTTTTCTGTAGCCTCTTTGCATTCTGTCAGCATCACTATTGAAACTGGGACATAGTGCAGCATGTTAATGGCTTCAGTGTCCTGATCCCCTCCCCACAGCTCACTGATGCTTGCTCAGGGTGTCAGCTAACAGCAATAATCATCCTCGTTACTGATCTCTACTTTGTAACGCTGAAGGTGCATCAACATTGCACAGTAATCCCTTTGGAGCACTAAGCAGGTGCTTTGCCATGATTGTCTTTAGAGGTTTGTGGTCTGCTCAATTACTGGGTGGCCATAGATGTGCTGATGGAATTCTTCCACTCCCCAGCCAGAAGCTCTGTTTCTGTTTGAGCATACCCCTGTTCAGTCTCTGTCAGGGCTCTGTTGACATAAACAATTGGTTACTCCTGCAAAATAACTACAGCCAGTCCTTTCTCTGATGCATCACACTGGTGTCAATGGCTCTTCTGCCTGGTAGTACACCAGAACAGGGGCATCCATTATCATTTGTTTCAGTGTGTCAAATGCTTGCTGTTAGAGATCTGCCCAGTGCCACTCAACATCCTGCTACTGGACAGAACTTGGATGGAAAATTTATCATTTGTATGAAGTGCTGCACCCCTTGCACTTTCCCTGTCTCTGATTGACTTGACGTTGTTGGGATCTGCTTTTAGTCCTTCTGCTGTGAGGAGATGTCCAGTGTATGTCTCCTCACACTGTTTGAGCAGCATTTTTCTGGGTTGCATTTTATGTTTTTGTCTCTGCATTGCTGTAGAAAAGCTAATAGTTTTCTGTCATGTTCTCATTCAGGTTCTGTATCCCTGCTCTTTTCATTACAATGAGGATATCCTGTGCAATGATTTTCACCTCAGGCAGTCTTTCATCCTCTGGTGCTGTGATTATGCCCATTGGCATGGACAGACATTGGTAGTGACCAAATGGTGTCGGAAAGGTTGTCAGCATGCTGGATTGTTTATCCAGGCCTATGTGCCAAACCCATTCCTCACATCACAGAGCATAAAGATTCTGGCTTTGGAAAGTTCTAGCAGTGTGCCATCAATTCTGGGCAGTGAATAGTGGCAGCTTTTCAATACTTGATTCAGGGTATGGCTACACTTGAAACTTCAAAGCGCTGCCGGGGCAGCGCTGCGGCAGCACTGCCCCGGTAGCGCTTTGAAGTGTGAGTGTGGTCGAAGCTCCAGCGCTGGGAGAGAGTTCTCCCAACGCTGCAGGTAAACCCCATCCTCTACGGGTGTAGCTTGCAGCGCTGGGAGCCACGTTCCCAGCGCTGCGGCACTGATTACACTGAGGCTTTACAGCGCTGTATCTTGCAGTGCTCAGGGGTGTGTTTTTTCACAGCCCTGAGCGCGAAAGTTGCAGCATTGTAAAGCACCAGTGTAGCCAAGCCCTCAGTGGCTTTAGGTCTATGCAGATGCATAATTTGCCCCCCCCCCCTTTTTTTATGACCACCATGCTGCTTACACAGACTGTATTGGCCTCTACAGGTTCTATGATACCCCTACTCTGAGGACTTTCAAACTCCTTGCGTACTGGGCTATTTAGTGTCACTGGAATGTTCCTTTGTGGTAAGCGCACAGGTTCCACTGTCAGGTTTTCTTGCATGTGCAGCTTTTCTTCCAGGCCCTAGTTTCCTTTGAAAATATCCCTATATGCCTTTAAAATGGCCTCCATTGTCCATGGAATTCCAGCTTTTGCTTCTTGAACTACAACTATAAAATTCTGAGGCTGCACCTTGAGAAGATCCATGGCTTTTGTGGCTGTATTGCCCAAGTAGGATTTGTGGCACTTCCATCCACCCCCACAAAAATCAGGTTGTGCTCTGTTATTTTTTTGGGTTAGTTTCTGCAAGGTCCCATTTTCCTGTGGGCTGCATGATCTTCTCATTGTACATTATTAGATTGCATCTGAGTCCAATTTACCCTGAGGAATCACATTTCAGGAGGCCTCACTATCCAGTTGATATCACACAGCATGTTTCTCTATTAACATTGCTGCATGCATGGAGGTTGGTATCGTACTATGTTGCTTTCCTGTCCTGATGGCCTGAACCTGGTATGCTCTTGGACTCAAGGAGTCAAGATATTATCACCTGTCTCATGTACTTTCCCCCTCTTGTACGAATCTGACTTGTGGGGTTTGGGCATTATTTATTTAGTTTTAATGTTTATTTTAAAATGTTTGTAAAGTAGGGAAGATGTATCAGATTGATACTAAGTTTAAAGTTCTTTAATATGCATGTCTGTAACTCATCAACTCTAAAAAGTAGTATAAGTTCTATGGACATGTGAATCATGGTGCATTAATTAGGTCAGTGGTTCTCAAACTGTTTACCATCCACTCATCCTTTTATCAAAGGAAATAAAGTAGGAGGGGAGAGAACGAAGGCAGTCATAGGCAATGGATGGCACCTCCCCTTTCTGAGGGGTGAGGAGGTGGTAAGTGGAATCTCTATCAGAGCTCTCAGGGAGAGATGTGCATTAAAGGTTGATCTTTCAATCTGAAATTATCACACGCACATTGGCAGAGGTGCAGAGGGGAGTGAAGAAGTCAAAGAACAGACTGAAAAACATGGTTTGATGGGTATTTTAAGTATCATGATGTTTGGGGCCAAACTCATGATTTGTGGATGCCTGACTCATGATCTTTACCTTGAGGGGCTCCAGCTCCTTACTTTTGATCTCTTGAGGTTGGCAATACTGCTTCCAACAACTCCATAATCTGTGTGTACAGACTGATGAATTAGAATGAATCCATGTTGTGCAGGACTCCATGATTGTCATTCATTCCACATTCAGTGGCTTCATGGATTTCAGGTCATAATTGGGATGAAATGCAGGGCCCCTACAACTAGAGCTTCATTCACTGTAGTTACATTAAGGTATGTTTCTTCTGTGGGGCAGCAGGGTCTTAAACACTTGGACAGGCTGCAGATTCCATCCAGTGGAGGGCAGTGGCTCATTGGCATTAGCTAGCATGATACACCATGCATGTGTGCTTGGCAGGGATGAGACTGATTACTAGAGGCTAGAGCACCCTGTCTTGTTGGTAGGTAGGAGGAAATCTAGAGGGAGGATATCTGAGGATTTCTTTCATGAAATCTCCCCAAAATTATTCCCTTGGGAAGGGAGCAGAGTGGGTTTTGCCACCATTGAATTGGCAGCAGTTCCACCCACAAACCCCAAGATCTGGGGTATCTGCTGGGCTTTCTTGCTATCTCTGAGGCTTCCCAGCTCCCTCCATATGGGATGAGGTGATCTGCACAGAGGGGCCCGTCCACATTGTTAGTGTTTGAGGAACTAGTGTTAGGGAGGAACTGCCTATTGCAGATGAGGATGGGGAGATACTGGATTCTAGTTCTATGTTCTTTTTCACTTGGCTTTGTGATTAACATGTGACCTTGAATTTTGGTTCTCTCATACATGGCTTGCAAATTAATCCATTCTTCATTCAGTGTGCACATACAACTTCTAGTAATATTAAAGGCTAGTGATGACATAGATACCTACAGAGAGCAGAAGAGATTCTAGAGCCTACACGCCTTTCTTTTAACTTAGGTATCTTAGGTACCCACAGAATCTGCCTTTACGGGCTTCTAAATGTTGGGAGGAAATAGGTCAGCCAAGTGGAAAAACAAACAAAACAACAACAAAATGTCAACAACACCTAAACCATTCTGTGACCTTTTACAGTGGGAGTTGATTAAACCTTAGAAAATGAGATCATGTCTGCTTTGTCTACACATTAAAGATCCTGTAGTACTTTTTATAAGAGCAGGGATTTACTCCAGTGTCCTGCCTAAAATGTAACTTTTCCCCAGAGCTGAGCAGTGTACTAAGCTCTGGTTAGCTGTGTGTGTGTGTGTGTGTGTGTGTGTGTGTGTGTGTGTGTGTGTGTGTGTGTAGCCAGCTCCAGGCACCAGCCAAACAAGCTTGTGCTTGGGGTGGCAGATTCTAAGGGGCGGCATTCCACCCAATCCTAGGGCAGCAAGGAGGAGTAGGGGGCGGAGGAGGGGAGTGCCATGCTAGGAGCCGGCTGCACGCTCCGTCTGCCCCAGCCGGTGCCAGGTCTGCAGCAAGCCCAGCAGGCGGCACGGCAGGAGGGGCCGAGTGGTGAGCACCTTGGCTGAAGGAAGCCCTGGCCACCCTCCTTCTTTCTCTCCCCCCTGCTCCCTCCCCATCCCCCCTGCTAGCTAGGGCACGCACTCCACTGCCCAGGGCACATCTGCAGTGCAGGGAGTCCTGCTAACCGAAAGTTTGCACCCTGGCTCCAGCGATCCCGCAGGTGGTTTTTTGGTTTTTGGTTTTTGGTTTTGCTTGGGGCGGCAAAAAAGCCAGAGCCGGCCGTGTGTGTGTGTCCTAATCCTACAAAGAGCTTTTCATTTGGGGGGAATCCTGTGTTTGCACAGAGGTGCTTACAGGTCAGGGCCATAGTTTGCGACGTTCTTTGAAATCTTTTATAAATGTCATCATTTATTATTATTATTATTATTTATTATTATGATAGATGAATGGCTAGCATTACAAGCTTGAAAATGCAACACACACTGGGCTCAGTCCTGCAAATACTTACATGGGTTCTTTTGACTTTAATGCAAGTGTTTCAAAATCAGTAATTCTTATCAAATGTTTTAAACTCACCGGGGGAAATAATTTTAGTGAGAGAATGAATTCATATGTAAATGGTTAAATTTCAAATTGCAAGAATATTTGCCAGCACTCATAACTTTAATTCATCATTAGTTTTTGCCAAATGTGTGAATGGATCAGAATTTTCTCTTTTTTCCCTGATTTTTTTTTTGGGGGGATGGGTCAGGGTGGAGGGGAGGAAATCATCCTTTAAAGCACTTTGACTCTAGGGACCAAAAGAGCCTGGGCTTATATACGAGCTTGTACTGTTACACTGTAGCATAGATGCTGAATAATTGCTGTTAAACAGAAAAATAAAAACCATTCAGTTAATGTGTAATTAATAGTTTGGCATTTCCCAAAGGCTTTAGCCAGGACCCTTTCTGTTTCTGCTTTGTATTACTGAACTCCTTTACTAAGTATTTCCAGATCATATAGATTTAGAGAAGACATGTTCCAGAACTTATAACATTTTTTATTTTGACTTTACAGTATGTATTAGTGTAATGAAAACAATACTTTGACAAGTTCCCAAATAAATGGTAATTTTCATCTCGGATAGTAAAGTGAAATGTTCAGTGGCTCTCGTCCATCAGCTCTCCAACCATTCCTTCGTTATACACATAAAAATAATTACAAAAATCTTTTTGCAGATTCCCTTTAACAAAATAATTTGATTAAGGCCCTGATCCTGCAATCTGATCCATGTAGGCGGACCCTTGTACCCATGAGGAGTCCCTCTGAAGTCAATGGAGCTCTGTACGGGTTAAAGGATTGTAGGATTAGAACCTAAAATACTAATTATGTAGCTAGATATAAATTTAATTCATGTGCTTTAGTCTGTGGCCTAATGTTATCTTGTTTCTATGTCTGCATAGTAAAAATGTGTGCATGGGGTATTTAGTACAATGACCACAATTCTTAAATGGAATAGCTGGGAAAATAATAGATGAGATTAATGATCCATATGATTAATAGATTTTAAGGCCAGATGGATCGATGATGATGATGATGATATAGTCTGGGCTCCTGCATAATACTGGCTAAAGAACCTAACCCATATTGACATGCACATCATCATTTGTATGAAATTATTAGAGTTTCATTTACACTCCTGCAATGTCTCCCGAGTAGGTGCAAGGGACAACCTCTGCATAACAAATGGCAGGACTGGAGTTTTGGATTGTGAAACCTTTAGGACAGAAGTAGTTTTCTTCACTGTCGGTAAAGCACCTACCACACTGAGACCATTCAAATAATAAATAGTAATACGCAGTCTTGAGAAGTCAGATTGTGACCCAGTGCTTGTAACAGTGCAAAAGAGAAGGCTGGCTATGAGTGCAGCAGTTGATCTAACTGCAGTCTCTGTACATCTCCCCATCATATCAGGTAACACGTCTTAGCTCCCAGATACAGCAAGATATCATGCTTTGGCCAGCATTACTCTAACAGCCTTGTAGCAGCTTCCTAGGCTCTTTGCAGAAAACTTTTGTTCTACTGAAGGAGGAGTTATCTTACTGAGGGGGCAGGTTGTGACACCCAGAAAAGCTGCAAGAAAATTGGGTAAGGGAGATCACAGTAAGTCTTGGCATCCACTAGGACCTTAGGTGAGTAAGCTAAGAGAAAAGGAGATTCTCTGCTCCCTCATACTCCGAGGAAGGCTGTCCTTTCCCAACTGCAGCCCCTCCTTTTCCTCTCTTCTCTTTGCCCACCCTAATCACTGAGCCAGGGAAGCACCACTTACTGGGCCAGATCCTTAGCTGGTGTAAATGGACAGAGTTCCACTGAAGTCAACAGAAATGCATCAGTTTATGCCAGCTGAGCATCTGATCCATTATCATTCAGTTAAAGTGGTGAAGCTGGCTATCCGCATCCTGTGGCCCCTGCTGCTCACAGTGCTCACTTGGCTCATCCTTATCTTGGAGCGGAGTTTCCTAGGGAAGAACTCTGTGTGGGCATGGAATAGGAGGTTGTGGAGGACCCTAAACACACCTCCATAACCCAACTCATCCCATAACCCTTCAGTCAGCACCTTCACAAGGTCCCAGTAGCAATCTCCTAGTCTAGCCTCTGCCCCCTGCACCCAAAAAACAGGCACCATTTCTTCTGACCTCAAACCCACCCTTTTACAGCCACAGGGACAGTTGGATGTGACTGCAAAGGACTGTGGGATAATAGATCATGGCTGGTTTGGGGATCCAGGGTAGAGAAAGTTTGCAAAACCCAGTTCTATTGTCCTTGGCACTGCAGCAAAACTGCAGTGTAGCACATGGAGGGGGTGTTAGATACTACGTTCTGCTGGTCATTTTCTATTACAGTATCTGTCAAGTCTGGTAAAGTATATGCACTGTCTTGTGGGAAATAAATCTGTGGCACACATGGAGAAACAAGTCCAACATTATATTACTGGCAAAGCTCCAGCAGCCTGCTTCACACTCTGTAACAGCTTGTGTACTACTAACTGATCCTACCAGCAGTGCTGGGGTTCTCAAGTTACAGCTACAGGGGACATATAACAGCAAGCACTGTTCATACTGGCATTGTACCATCCAGCTTTTTAAAATGTTCACAGATCTTCCAACAGGCTTGGGTTGGATTTTTCAAGTCAGAAAGGTTGGGAGGGGGGAAATATTTCAAATGCCATTATTTTGGTATGTGGGCATTTGGAATGGACACTAGAAAAATACCCAAGCTAGTCATGGATTCTGGGAGATCCATTTAATCAATGTCAATAAATTGAATGGGTTTGTTTTCCAGTTGTATGGGTGGCTGAAGTCACATTCCCTTCCACCGTGTCAGATACAACATCAGAGAATGCAAGTGTGACAAGTCAGTACTTGATGGGGTAGGCTGATTATGCCATATTCCTACTTCTCACTGTTGCTAGAGGAAAAAAGGGGATCCAGAGGAATCCAGGAAGTTTTCACTGTTCTGTGACTTGCATATACTGTACCTATGTTTCTTAGAAAGGATATGCAGTGTCATTCTCTGTAGTGATCCTGCATATCCTTTCTAAAAACTTAGGTACAGTATATGCAAGTCACAGAACAGTGAAAACTTCCTGGATTCGTCTGCAAATAAGAAAACAAATGAAAGAAAACTTTAAACAGTTCAATAGTCAGAAAAAGAGTTATAAATTATTGTAGAGTCAGAATTTTGATTAACAAGGTAAATGTTTCATAATGTGAATCTCACACTCAGTTAATTTCCTCTTGTATCAAAACCAGCGGTTTTGATATTGTATTTTCAGTAAAAAAGGGCTGAAAGACCAGAGATGGGTCTGTACCCAAAACCCTAGATCCAAAAACCTCAGATTTTAAACACAGCTAACATTCTGAACTGGGATCCAGATCCATTTTTTGAAAATGACCCTTTTCTATAATGGGCCAAACTAAAACCTTTGATTTGAACAAGCACATATTCTGAAGTATCCAAACTCAGGATCTAATTGTGGGTTAAACTTCCCTCAACCTAGGACTGAAATACCCACAACTCACTTGTATTCTCAATCAATGAATTTTACAAATAAATGAAGAAGCAAACAGATAATAAAAAGGCAGATATAGTACTTCATTTGTGCTTTTACCTTGACAGGTATAGTTTAGTCTGAGTTAATTGGGAAAATACCACATAATTTATTAATACAAGTTCAGCATCATCTCTGAACAACAATTCATGAAGTCCTAGTAATATCAGGCCTCACTACAGCTTCTACTATTAAATCTTAGAGAACTGAAAAGAAGACCAACAATTTTGGGGGAGTACTGTAAGATGTGTGGATTAGCAAAGGTGCTCATTAGAGAGATGTATGCATCTGACGAAGTGGGTATTCACCCACAAAAGCTAATGCTTTGTTAGTCTATAAGATGCCACAGGACTCTTTGCTGCTTTTACAGATCCAGACTATCACGGCTACCCCTCTGATATTAGAGAGAAAAGAGAAAAGGCAGCCATTCCACCTAGAAAAATGTGGTTCCAAAATGACATCACAGCAACAGTCTATTAGTATTATCCTCTGCCTCAATGTCTTTCCCTGAAATACTATGTTACAGGTAACATATGTGCAGGAATGAGCGCAACCAAAGTGACACTTAAGTATGTCAATAGATCAGGCAGTTGAAATGACCAAGTGAACCAGATGGCCTCCAAATACCTCCGAATTTGGAAATACCTGAAATTCATCTAGCTAGTTTAACCCCTTCTGCTCTTGCATCATTCAGAAAACTCGTGGACTGAGAATAATGCAGTTTTTAAATCCCTTTCAGTAGATGATGCAAGTCATAACTATATCAGAATAATTTTTTAATTACCTCTTGAATAGACCACAAACAAGCATAGTTTTTACATTTCCTTTCCATCTTATGCATCAACTGTCCATATATCAGAATACATTTTAGATATTACTGAAAAATAGACTAACTAATAAGTTATTGGTATTTGCTGCAGGACTATCCTGTATTAGTGTCTGTAAAAGCTGATCACATGGGAGGGATGTGTTCTATGAGTGATAGGAGAAATTTAAGACACAATTAATGGGTGTTGGCTATGCTGTACATATTGTTCCCATGTTTTTTTTTTATTCAAACCAGAGCTGACTGCCTGCCAATAGATATAGAAGTAACTGTCAACAAGATTTATAGTTACTTTTGCATTACACAAAAAGGTGGAAAGGCTGAAAGAGTTATGTGATTTGCTGAAGCTCAGTGCCAACAATAGACCATAGCTACATCCATTGGTGATCACTAAAGTCTGTCATAGAATGCAACACTTGCATCTTTCTTGAGTCTGGGAGCTATTCATCATAACAGAAAGCTACATGCCTTGCTATGATGAGCAACTGATTATTTTAAAGATGTATCCAACAAGCAGTTGCTCGTGCTGCCAAACTAGACATGAGGCAAGCAGAGCTCTACTGCTACAAATGGAGAAGAGAACTGAATTTAAAAAAAAAATAAATTCAATGCATTTTAATGTTCCTGTCAAGCTAAAGCAGCCAATTCTTGATTTTGAAAGGAGGACAATGAATTCCTGAAGTGACAGAACTTCTGGTGGCTCCTGAACTGACCCTATTGTCTGTGGTCCCATATAGGATGGCATAATTTGTTGACTTAGGGTGCAGCTTGCTGACATATGTTCTACCATAGTAAGAAATTTAAACATCATGGTGTTTTTCACAAACAATCCTTGTGACTGGCCAAGAAACTGATGAAAATAATCTGATAAATATACTTGGATCCCATAATAAGAGACTGACAAAAAAGCTAAGAAGTTTTTGGGGAAAGAGGAGGATGTTATTTTATGGAAAATAAATGTGGAAACTGGATCACTGAAACTATCTCTTCACATATTCGTGAGCTCTGTTTTTCTCATCTGGATGTAACTGCCTTTGTTACTGTACACTTCCAAAAATAGCATAGGAATGACAATTCATCCAACAGTAAGAAGTGTTGTCTAAGGATTACATAGCTGATCATCAGGAATGCTGCGGTCTTTCCAAAAAGAGATGCACCCATGCTGCTGAGGGCAAAACTGGGCCCACTGCATATAATGAAATTCAGCAAAGTCTATGATCACAGTTTTCCGACTTGAATTGCTCAAGCTGGTTACCTAGATCAATTTTTAGGCACATAAATAAAACTGGATTGGCTTTTAGAAATGAACATTTCAAGTAGCTACTCAGCAGCTCTGAAAAACAAGCTCTGGGTATTAAGTAGCTAAATATGGCTTAGGTATCTAGCTCTAGACACTCATCTGAAAGTGTAACCTCAGGCTTCATTATCTGTCCACTGGCTTTTACACTGTATCTTTGTATCTTTTATACAGTACTTGGCATAATACAGCCTCAGTACTGATCAGAGCATCTGGGCACAACTGTAATATCAACGTATAATAATTAGAAACCACATCCAGGGAGATAGGCATGGTGATACCAGCCTGGATGCTCACTTTCTCCTCCCAAGCCCTGGCCAGCACCTTCCCAACTGAGGGCTTGTCTACACTTACCAGGAGACTGACGAGCGGCGATCGATGCATCAACCACAGATCACTCTCCCGTCGATTCCTGTACTCCACTGGATCAAGAAGAGTAGTGGGAGTCATGGGCAGCATCTCCCATCAATATTGTATAGTGTGGACCCTGCAGTAAGTAGATCTAAGCTATGTTGATTTGAGTTACGTTATTCATGTAACTCAAATTACATAGCTTAGATCGACTTTTCCCTTTAGCATAGACAAAGCCTAAGAATTCCTAACCCCACCATAAGCCTTCCACAGGGATCCAACTGGGAGTTGATGCCACACAGTGGACTGTCACTATCCACATACTCACAGGATGTGGAAGAACCTTAGATAGGTCCTTTTTGTGTGGATTATCTTGAGGAAACAATCAGGCCCAAAGAGTCTGAGACTTTTCCAAGGTCACACAGTGAGTCAGTAACAGAGACTAGAATAGACCCCAATAATCCAGGCTGCCAAACACCACTAATTTAGCCAGTTTTGCATTTGGACAAACTACTGATTCATATCCTATTTGGGTTTAATCTATATCAGGAATAGGCAACCTATGGCACTCATGCCGAAAGTGGCACACGATTTTCAGTGGCACTCACACTGCCTGGATCCTGGCCCCCGGTCCGGGGGGCTATGCATTTTAATTTAATTTTAAATGAAGCTTCTTAAACCTTTTAAAATCCTTACTTACTTTACATACAACAATAGTTTAGTTATATATTATAGACTTATAGAAAGATACTTCCTAAAAATGTTAAAATGTATCACTGGCATGCGAAACCTTGATTTAGAGTGAATAAATGAAGACTCGGTACGCCACTTCTGAAAGGTTGCCGAACCCTGATCTATATGGTGACTCATCTATTTTTGGCTCTCTTGCAGATCTTCTGTTGGGGAACCCATCAAGTGTCTAATCCTCAACCTTATCCATATGTGGAAGGCAACAGAAATCAATCATTATATCAAGGTCAAAGGATTTTCTCTTTCAGGCTATATTTTCAAAAATGAATGTGCCTTTTAAGCCATTCCTCACTAGCCCTGCCTCCAGACGTCCTATATTAACCGGCACAGAATAGGTAGAACATTCAAAGAACTTTCCTTTGGGAGGTCCAGCTGTACTGGACTTTTACCCATCTTAGGGGCTGTTTACACATTGCACATTTCTAGCTAAAATGGTTTCCAGGGGGATTGGTTGCTCCATCTGTGTGGATGGAGGCAAAGCTCAGTTAGTTAATGTTTGCCTAGTGCTTTGAAAGCATAAATTATTATGCAAGTGACTAGGATATGGTCATGCTGGATCACTAGTACCTAGACTTTTATAAATACGGCTCTAATACAGTTTAGCCCTGTCCATACTGGTTTGTGAAAACATATTACAAGCCACTTGAGTTGGAAGCATGTTAAGCATTGACCTCTAAACCAGGTAAAGTGCATAGCCAGTGTAAACAGGGCCTATGCCCAGCACAATCCAATTAGCAAATTAAGAAGTACACCTAGAATTCTAAAATGAGTTTATAAAGACTTGCACTCTCACCAGTGTGCTTAAATCTATGGCAAATGCTTTGATGCAGCTCTTATTAGCAATTTTGTGTGATTGTCACAATAATCCTTCCACTGCAGTTCAGAATCAATAGGCTACAGCCATTCAGAAGTCCCACTGATGCATACCAAAAAAATAAAGGATGGGAAATGACAACAGGTAATGAGTGATGCTGATGCTGAAAAACATGCTAATGGATTGGGTAATTTTCTAAGGCACTCTTCGCTCTTCCATCCAGAGAGTAAGAAAAGCATGCTATTGCTTAGATGACTTACCATACTATTTCATCTAGCGCTAGGTGTGCGCCAGTACTGGGATCCCCTGCCTTGCAGCAAAATAAATCTTGTGCTCCAGGAACTTTTCATCGTATTTGCAGTTTTTGATCTGCTTCATTATTTCTTCTGTTCCACATTTTAGACATTCAGTCTGTATATTTAAAATGAGAAGACGTCAGGACAAAATTAACTCAGCTGCAACAAGGCTGGGTAGAGCACAGTTAAGCAAATCCTGAAGTCTTGAACCAAGACTGATCACCCCTCTCTATGGGAAAACCTGTGGCAGGAGGTCCCAGGAGAAAGAAAAGATTGGGAGTTCCCCCCGATGGATTTTTCCGCAATTATTTTCATTGTCCAGGCAGGGTCCCTTTCCTTGTCAAAATAAACAGAGAGTGTCAGTCCAGAGGCAAAGGTCATCAGCTCTGGTGCCCCCTGACTCTATCATTTCTCCCTGGAACCACAGTGTCAAGGATCTCCCAAAGATGCCCTCCAAGAACTCTTTTTAAAAAGGGTTTCCAGCCCAGATGGGCTCCTTGAAAAAGTTAATACCACCTAAATATATGAACTTCTCAAATAATGTACCATTAATACCATTTACCTCATATTATCTCTGTGCCCTACTGTCCTTCTCCCACTGCCCCTCCCCACACGTGGATCCTGGAACCTGCCAATCATGGGTGGTGGGTGGATCCCCCCTTTGGGGAGGCTAGCCCCCAACCCCTTCTGCATGAGCCCCCCCCCCAGAGCTGGAGCCCTGAGCCTCCCCTCTGCCTCTGCTCTCCCATGGCTGGAGGAGCCCCGGGTCATCCCCAGACACACTGGCCGGCTGGCAGAGCTGAGGCAGCCCAGCTGCCCTGGATGGAGAATGGGAAAGGTGGTGCACCTCCCCTCCCAAAATCCCCAGATGCTCAGCAAAAGAATACTGAGCTTTTTATATGCACCATGCAGATTCCCAGGTGGCTGAGGCGGCAGTATCTGCTACTCAGCTTCCTGGATTCATCAGTAATCTGTCTGGAGTCCAGAGAAGCTGAATAGTAAATACTGCCTCCTCAGATGCCCCAGAACCTGCTTAGCACATAATAATAAGTAAAAACATGCAGCCCACCATCCTGCCGCAGCGGCTGCGCCAGAAAAGGCTGAGCACATCACCTGTGCAGCCAATACAGACTATGAGATTCCTGGCATGAGATGAACAGTACCACTGAGGTGGCTGATCCCACATCTACACAGGGAGGGAGAGGGAACCCTCTATGGATGGTTACATGTGGAATAGTTTCCCCAGCACAACAATCTCCATTTTTACTCAGTACTTACTCAAGAAAACGTCACTGAAACCCATGGGAATTTGCCTGTAAAAGGATCAAGCAAAGACTTCAGGAACTGGCCCATAATTTTAAAATCAATGTAGAAAGCTGCCTAAGAGGAGTGTGATTATATACAGAACTCCGTGTTTTTTTTTAAAAAGCAAGGAGGCATTCATTAGGGTAACTACGATTTGGGCAAGCTTCTGCCTTCTCTTCAGATGACAGATCACAAGCAGGTGAAAAATGCAGAGAGAGGTATCCTAAATGCTCTTGAAGAAAGATTAGAATTAATTGGAGATGGTGGATCAGAGATTCTCAGGTACTAAGATGTAAATCCAAAGCAATACCATTAAAGTTGATAGAATTTACTCTGGATTTACACAAGTGTAACTCTGATCAACATCACACCCACTGTTTTCATTAGGGCAGTGCGGTGGTGAAGCATAAAGCAAGGGTTACAATTTTTTCCGAGTCCCTTGACTGATTCTAGGACATGTTGCTTGCCTTTTCTGTACTTAGTTGGAATTTTTTACTCAAAGATTTTTGTCAGCTATTAGAATGCCAGGGAAAAGGCCGCTGGGGTAAAGTACGCATCTGTTTGTTCAAGTGTTTTCAGATTTTTATTGCTATGTGTTCTTTCTCAACCCCACTTGTGGAAAGAACGGCTTGCCAAAAAACCTGGCAGTGCCAGCAAAGCTAGAGCAGGGGCCAGAGTGAGAGGCTTTTTAAAAACAAAACCCCAGAGGGAAATCAATTACCTGACTGTTTGTCCATGTGCATTTTGTTCTGTGAATGTTTGTAAAATTAAGGCTGCCTCTAGACTTGTTTTAATTGTGTGGCTGATTTGGTGCCTACAGCACATGCAACTGTCTGAGACATGAACTTCCCTGAAAAGCACTGTCTTCACTTCTACTCTATAGCTTGCACCATGGGACTACAATTCTTCCACACACTCCTTGACGGAGACTAAAATAAAGAGAAAACACAAAACTCAAGACCTGTGAGCTAAAATGGAAACAATCTTGTCTCATCAACCTCTTATTCTGCTCTCCCCACCTGGATACTCCTTGCCTACCACCCCCAGCCTGGTCTGAAGCCAGAGGAAATGAGCTCTGTGCAGGGAGCTATGTAGGTGTAGGTGAAGAAGGAATCCAGAACCCCCACAAACCTATGGTGACCAGATGTCCTGATTTTATAGGGACAATCCTGATTTGGGGGTCTTTTTCTTCTATAGGCTCCTATTATCCCCTACCCTCTGTCCTGATTTTTCACACTTGCTGTCTGGTCACCCTACACAAACCTGATCTGCAGGCAGGGCAGCTCCAAAGTGCCTCTATCATAGGTTGGGGTTGCACACACACTCTGCAAGGTTCTGTGGTCACAGACTTGGGTAACTGCAGACAGAGCAGCTATAACCCCTCCACTCCCCTTCCCCACCCTTGTCTCCATGAGGCTGATGTGGCTGATACAGACATTCTACAATGTGGCTGATACAGACATTCTACAGCAGTTCTGTAAAGCAGCAAAGAGTCCTGTGGCACCTTAGAGACTAACAGAAGTATTGGAGCATGAGCTTTTGTGGGTGAATACCCACTTCGTCGGATGCATGTCATGCATCTGATGAAGTGGGTATTCACCCATGGAAGTTCACGCTCCAATACTTCTGTCAGTCTCTAAGGTGCCACAGGACTCTTTGCTGCTTTACAGATCCAGACTTACACGGCTACCCCTCTGATACTTGTAGAATGTCTGTTGCTCCTGTGGAAGTGAAGCCAGTTCTCTGAGTCCTCTCTCTTCCCCCTGCCTAAGGGGACTCACAGGCTCTTTTTAGTTTGACTCTGGCAAGACTCCCTCTTCCATGAGGAGCATGCCCCTTAACAGCATGCTCACTCAGCAGCGCCTCCACAGGTAAGCCCAGGCCAGCACAGCACTAGCAGCAACTTCTACACCAAATGGATCCAAGTCTCCCCACAGACATGTGAATGCAACTTCACTGAGGTCACAGAAACTTTAGGGGAGCTGAAGACACCCAACCATCAGTACAGCTATGCCCCTAGCTAAAATATCAGTATTGCAAGACCCGAGAGTTAGAGTCATGAATATGCTCGCCTTCCCTCAAACAAAACAAAACAAAACTAAAAACAAAAACAGAAGAGATTTGGCTTAAAATTCTGAGTTATTTAAAGCATAATAAATTGCATTAAATTTGGGTCATTCATCTACCTTTTGAAACATTAGTGGGGGAAATGTCCCATTCTAGTTTGTGTCTGATCATTCCAGGGGGGGAAATATAATTTTAAATACACAACAAAGATAGGATTTTTCAGAAGCATTCAGGATTGCCTAATACTGCTCCCATTGAAGCCATGGGAGTTTTACTGCTGGCTTAAACAGGAACCGAGTTAGGCTAATATGGAATGCTTTTGAAAATCCCACACAATTGTACACATAAGAAAGTGGGCAGGGAAGCTAGATTGCTGAGAGGGGAACTATACTTCCTCTGTCTTTAAAGATGGGGGGAAATGGCAGCTCCCCTTTCCCCCTCCCTTCATTATCATTCTTCTGCCCCCTTTCATTGGCCAGCGCCTTCATAGTCTCCTTCCCTTCTCCAGATACCCTCACATTCCCCCATCCCCAAAATGTCTCACTATGCTAAGAGTTAGGAAATGTTAGAAGGCAAAAATGAAGCAGGAAAGGTAGAACTTGTGCAGTTCTGAATTCAGGGCTTTTTTTAAAGTGCTAATAAAGAAAATCCCAAAGAGGTTTCCTTTAATTCTAACACAACATTTAAAAACCCTTGCTTTTCAAAAGAGAACTTGACAAGTGTCAGCACTATTGACAGCTCTAAACATTCAGGACTTAATCATTTTAAGGTCCTTAGGAACCCTTCACCTGATCAAAAATATAAATAACCTTTCACATACATGTAGATAAGAATGATCTACCATTTAGCTTCTTAATCATTGAAAAATACATTTAATCACCCTGAAATGTAATGCATTAGGTCCCAGGAGCACTCCATATATCAACACATGGTAGTCATTACTTACATTGTACTATCCAAAGAATCAGCAGAAGAAAGACGATAAAACCTGGATGTTAAACAAATACAGTAGTCAGCTGTACACATAATGGATTACAAATTTGTCCTCAAATTCATTACATTCAGGCTCAATTGGTTTGCAGGTTGGACAGCATTTATAAAGAGATATGAAGACCCCAAAGTTCTGTACATGCATTGCAAACACAATCTGTTCTTAGAAGGTTGAATGTTAGAGTAATCTAAGTATTAGCATGCACTGTTCAGTGGTTTGTAAAATTAAAGAAAAAAGCATACAGAAAGCTCTAAGGTCACTGAGACAGATTCTCAGATGGTGTCAATCTATGTAGGCTCTTTTACAACAACTGAGGATCTGGCCTCTTTATTAATTACTGGGGAAAGAAACAAGATACTGTAGATACAGATCTTCATCTCAAACTTAAGCTTCCACACAATTCCTCCCTGCGCCCTCCATGTGTTCATGTAGCAATAGTTGCACAAATGTGTATATAGAAACATAGCACATGTGCAAGGAAGAGATGAGGGAGGAGTTTTTTCAATTACTTTTGCAAGCTTTCCAAAAAACCAACAATACAGGATGCATCCCAGCACATATGCGCACAACAATGAACTACTGTGAATGTACAAGTCCAGTCCTGCTCCAAGTGAATGACGCTTTGGCATGGATTTCAATGGGAGCAGGATCAGATCCATCAGGAAGGGAAGAGTTAATAGATTTCTGTGTAAGATTAAAAGGGGTTGTTATAAACACCAAAGAAGAAAACATGATTTGAAAATTATTTAAAATACCTTGTAAAGAAAACACCCTTGTGCAGAAAACACCCTTGTGCCCATCAGCCCTGCTAAGATTATGTACTTCTCAGGACTTAGAAGTCAAAACCAAATCCAAGCACCAGAATCCAGGATTTGGGGGGAAGAATGTGGCTGCTTCTGGCTTTAACACCAAGGGGCCAGGTCCATAGGGGATGTAAATTGGAAAAGCTCCACTGATTGCAACAGGACTCTTTTGCCAGGTTTGAGAGTCCAAACTCCAACCTAAGCAGGAACACCTACGCAGCTATTTTTAGTGCCATAGCATGAGCCCCACAAGCCTGAGTCTGTAGATCCTGACTCGGAGACACACTGCCGACAAACCCTACAGGTATGTCTCCACAGCAAATTAAGCTGTGATTGTAGTGTGGGTAGGTATACCTATGCTAACATAATTTAGCGAGAGCAGATAACAGTAGTAGTGTACATATGACAGCACAGACTTCAGTGTGGGCTAGTCACCCGAGTACATACCACAGGCAAGACATTTCACAGTGATGTTCACAATGAATCTTTTTGCACCTCTATAGCACTTTCCACCTGAGAAGTTCAGGGAGCCTTACAAATATCAGTGAAACAAGCTCCATGGTATTGTCTTTTGTAATAATTCTCAGGTAAGGAAGTGTTGTCCCTATTTTACAGCAGAGGAATCTGAGTTTTAAAGAGAGAGTGATTTACCCAAGATCACACAAGAAGGCTGTGGTAAAGCTAGAGCCAACATTATCCAGCCTTTCTATCTGAAGCCCACACACAGGCAGCTAAATGAAAGTGGACAGATTTTTTTTTCCCCAGGGGTGCTGAATTCCCACAGCCCTAGATGTACTTCCTGTGAACTGTAGGTGCTTAGTACCTCTGGAAATCAGGCAGACCTCATATAAGTGTGTTATTCTAAGTATTTTGGGTGTAAAAAATTAAAATGTAGTTCCATGTGCTTCCACCACACTCCAAAGAGTTGTTCATGCTGTATTTGCTCTTCCTTATGGAACCTAATTGATTCCTTTTGGTGGTGGGTGGGTGGGTAAACGCTTTTTAAAAATAGCAAAATGCACTATTAAATCAAATCCTTCCGGGCTGATACTGGCTTAGATGAAGGTCAGATCTAGTAAAATAGTTATTGCAGACTTTAGGTGAAATAACTGATATGCAGTAGCCTTCTCAGCTGTATAGGCCTGCAGTAGATTTTCACACATATATCTGCTAACGTATAATTGAGTCCCATTGTAAATGTAAACCTCTAGTAACCTTATAAATCCAGGACATCCTCTGGAGATATTTTGCTTGATACATTTTTTTGGCAGCTTGGGATAGATGATAGATACAATCTTGCTGCTATATGTTAAGTGGAAACTGTACCTATTGCCATTATACTATTATGCTGAAACTTCAAATGTGAAGAAGTAACTTGCAGCATTAATGAACCCAGAAATATATATGAACATTATCTTTCTTAATTTTAGACTTTAGTGTAAGCCAAAAGTATACATTTTTCTTATAACTACTCTTCAACTCTATACTGCATGTGATAGCGTCCAGCAAAATAGAGATACCATTTACCTGAAATATGAAAGAGGTTGCAGCATTTGGTAATATGAGGCATGCATACCACATATTTGTTTTTGGCTTAGGTATTCCTCGTAGCTTGTGATATGCACTGCTTTTTTTTTTCTTGTGGCGTGCAATAGCAGAAAAACATGGCTATTGCATTCCTTACATACATGCAAAAAAGATACATCCTGTACTTGTTTCTTTTAGACCCTAATATCTGGTAACAGTACATGTGTCTAATGGAGGATGCAGCACAGGAAATACACGACCTTTGGTCTTTTTAAGTTGGATAATCCATTATGAAATGATATTTTCACTTATCTTTTGTTACCCTGCTTTTCTAAAACAAATATAAACCTTTCATATGATGTTAATCGCAGTTCAGACAATAGTCTGTGTAGCTTCAGGTTCAAAAATAATTAGTAAAGCCATTCCGTGTTTGACAGCAGAATCAGAAACTGAATTAACACATTCTTATATATAGCCTCAGATATCAGTTGGCTGAACACTGACCATACGTTTAAGCAGTACAGGGGCCCGAGTCTGCCCTCAGTTACATGGGCACAGCTCTTATTGACTACAAGGAGATTTGAACCTCTGTGTCTGAAGGCAGAGTGGGACCCTAGAACTGGAAATTCCTTCAAAAGCCTGATCAACAATTTGAGCTCCATGTGGCTGGGATGAAGTACTGGATTGTTTTTCTAATGTATCAGGATCTCAAATGTAAAGTGGGCAACAGGAAGTCTACCCGTGAGTCTCCCTGGCAGCAGAGTTTTTAACTGCATTAAGCACCCAAAGATATACATTTGTCTAATGCTTCATTATGCACCAGCCTGTTTGCAGTGCATAAAGTGGTGGATTCTGTATAAATCTAAAGCAAGTCAGAGCTCATTTAGCAGAAATTATGGGATTTTGGTGTCCCCTCCATGCTCTGTGTAACTCCCATTACCGTCAGGGAGAATTCCATGCACATGTTCAGGGTCAAATAGATTCTTCTGCTTTTATATTGAATACATCTAATAATGAGATTCTTGCCCCCCTTAAAATACCATTTTATAAAGTATAAAAGGCACACATACATTATACTCTTAAAATGTATGTCTGTGATAAGACCACTTTATTTTGCTTATAAACATACTGTAGAACTTATGTTAAATTTATGAGATGTGCAACAGAAAGTTACAGCGTTATTGAGCCACCACTGTTTTACAAATTTGGCATCCTTATTCCTTGCAAGACTGAAATGTTTTAAATTTATTTACACCCTGCAGTTTCCTTGGGGAACTGTTTTCCATAAGCTAATGAGGCACTGGGGCAAGTGCTTCACTGTTATTCCTGGCAGAAACCACTTAGTCTCATAGACATACTTCACTTTTTTTTTTCTTCAGTAGCCCAGTGCAAATAATAAATAGGAGGAAATACGTCATGCCTTTTAATATGGGAGCCAAGCTCTAGGACTGCCAGAGTCAAAACAGAGCAATGTCATGGTGGAATCCATACATGCACTGTACCTCATATACCCATAACATTTCATATATTATCCTTTTAACCTATTGAAAATTGAAAATTCCGTTTCTTGGAGTCCATTAGAAACAAAGTCAGGCCATCACCAATAAATCAGTAAAAAGGCAAATCAAAAATCCAGCTCAGCATTTCTGAAAATGATTCTTGTGACATTTCATGAGCTGACCTTTTTCTTATTCCTCTGTCTTTTGCTACCACAGATGGAAAGATGTATGTGTTATATTGCACACTGGATATTTTTGCACCACACATTTAACATTGCTGATAAATAAAGAAGGCTCTAAATATCAAGGGCTAACTTCATGCTTCATTCCATTATATTCATTCATTCATTCCATGCATAGCTTTACTACTGTGAGTATTCCCATTGAAATCAGTGGGATAAATCATGTTAGTAAATTTAAGCATGTGTGTAAGTGTAAGATCAGCACTTAAGGTATGTCTATGGTGCAATGTAAGCCCAGGGTTTTAATTTAATAATAGGAGATATACCTATCTCCTAGAATTGGAAGGGACCTTGAAAGGTCATCAAGTCCAGCCCCCTGCCCTCACTGGCAGGGCCAAGTACTGATTTTTGCCCCAGACCCTCTCAAGGACTGAACTCACAACCCTAGGTTTAGCAGGCCAATGCTCAAACCACTGAGCTATCCCTCCCCTGATTAATGAATGGTTAATACCATTTAACTCAGACTCTGCTGCGTTTGAAAGCCCAGATCTTGATTGCCCACACTGGTGACTAGGTTAAGTATTTTTGAGCCCAGGCCCCACATCAGGGCTCCAGTGTAACCTCTGCAGTATGCAGACTTGAGTTCAGCCATCCATATCCCAGGCTTGTTAGTACGCTCCTGAAACATGGTTGCTCTGGCCTTTTGTTCATGATGCAGTGTGGGAAAACTTGACTGTCTATCCCGCATGTCACAGGAAGTTGCTGCAACTCACCAACGCATCCTGCTGAGCCATCATTTTTGTCTCTGCTCCTGGCAACCTGAGGAGGAGTCACTAGTTTTCAATAGGCTCCCTTGCTTGCACTTTTACTCCTGTTCCATGAGAGCTTCCATGAGACACTGGTGGACATTTTGATGGCGTTTTCTGACCCACAAAGGCACCTCACAAGGATGAAGTTGATATGGACGTGAAAGAATCGAACTAGCTTATGCTGCTTATGACTCTTGGCATAGCTGCTGATGGCCTTTATGGTAGACTGGTGCTTCTGGAGCAGGCCACAAGCATGAACTGGTGGGATGACATTGTCATGCAGACCTGGGATGACCAGCAGTGGGAGCAGAACTTTTATATGAAGAAAGCTACATTTTTGGAGCTGTGTGAGCAGCTTGTCCTGATCCTCCAGGGTCAGGACACATGCATGAGGATGGCTATATTGGATCACAAGTGGTCTGCTATAATCATCTGGAAGCTGGCTGTCCCAGACTGCTACAGGTCCATTGCTAACCAGTTCAGCATTGGAAAGTCAAGCATGGGTAAAGTGGTCACAGAGATCTTGGAGGCAAGCAGGCATGTGATTTACCCATAGCTGTTGGACATAAACAATATCCCTGAAGTAACTGCTGATTTTGTGAAACTAGATTTCCAAACTGTGCTGGGTCCAGTGATGGGACTTATGTGCACATATGTAAGTGCGGGAATGGTCCTGCTATTTTGGGGAACTTTCATGGCTTCTGCACTACCCCGAAGGAATTGGATAGCAAAAGAATCTGAGTCCTTGATCCAATTCCCTTTACCGGAGGCCTGCCTGACCTTGAGGACCCCCCTTCAACTCTCCCGTGCAGCGGAGTCCTCATAACCCTGACGAGGCTGGGCCCAAGATCCCTAGGAGGCTTCACCCCCAGTCTTGTCACTTGAAGAGGGGTTAGGGTGTCCCCACTCTGGGGTACTCTCTCCACACTGGCCACTTCTCTGACCCACTGATTGCTACACTGAGTTTAAACCAAATACAATTTATTAAACAGCAACTGGAGTTAGATGCCTATGTTTTGAGGCACCCATATGTGAACATTTTTGGCTGCTCTTTTTAATAAAATGGAAGAAACACTTCAATCTTATTTTAGTTATTTACACTCATAAGTAGACTTGAGAGGATTACATTTTTATTGGTAAATGTCAATAAACATCAATTTCACCATTCACACACCAACTGACAAGCCAAATATTTCCATCAATAATCATCAAAATTTACAGCTAGAGAAAGTAAGAAAAATGCTGCTTGAGAACTTATTAGAGCTGGATTTAAGGGTATTTACTTTGTATATTTTGACAGGTGATGTTGACAATTTGTGTTTTAACATTTATAAAACTTTAACTCTATGAATCTCAACTTATACCACCATTAGATAATTGTCTGACGTGCCCCATAATTTCCTGCAACTATGAAAATGCAAACTGATAAAAATAAAAAAAGCTCAAAATTATAAAAATTGAAATCTGCCAAGCCTACTCCTAGACCATGTTATCTAAGAGACAAATCCTGATCCTGCTGCTTCATGGATAAGATCCCTTCCAGCCCTACATTTCTATGATTCTGTGCCATGACTGTATAGCATTTAGTTAATTATACAAATCAGTATTAAGAAGAAAGGGAGACAAGGGAATATTAAATAAAATGAAAGGCATCTAGGGTCATATCTTGCAGGGAGGGCAGGCTCCTTAACCCCACTGGCCCAACGAAACTGGAAATGATTACAATACAGTGTTACAAAGCATGGAGTAGCTTATTAGGTACTCTGCAGGCAGGACTCATTAAGGCACAGAAGAGGGAAAGGAGTTCATGGAAAGGAGCCCCCTCCCCTTCTGACCAGCCCTTTACGGATCTTGTAGAAAAGCCTGCAGAGGAGTACAACAGTCTAGGATGGAAGACTCAGTCACAGAAACATGCGCTTGTGTGTTGAGGGCAGATTTGGATGGATGGATCTTGCTTCTCTATCCTCAAATGCCCATGGAGCAGAGTAGTTGAGTCCATTACCACCAGTTTACCCATCAGGGGGGTGTCACTTGGCACCACCACTTTCAGGTGCAGGCTTCTTATTCAGGGACTTCAGATAAAACACTTGCTCCCTCAGAGGTCACACCCCAGCTGCTACTAAAGGGGATTGTCCCCCACAGAATCTGGCGAACAGTGCAGGGATACTGCAGATACATGTTCGTGACCCATTAGGGTGACCAGATGTCCCGATTTTATAGAGACAGTCCCGATTTTTGTGTCTTTTTCTTATATAGGTTCCTATTACCCTCCGCCCCCTTCCCAATTTTTCACACTTGTCTGGTATTTAGACACCTAAACAAACACTTGATTTTTCAGAGTTTCCCTTTGACTTCAGAAGGAACTTCCAAGAGCTCCTTTGGTGTGGGGTAAGGGAGGGGAGAAATTAGACTGCATGTTTAGGTGCCTTAACGTGGATTTAGGAGCCTGTATATTTAAGTACCCTAGTTTCAGTCTTTTGGCTGGTGTGTACTTGGTTTTTAGTATCAAAAGACTAATTTTTGTCTTAAAATCAAGTTGACAAACCTGGACAAGTTCACCTAGGATTTTATCACTCTCTTTAGGCAATTATAGCGTTCTTGTCAACAGCGAATGCACTCTGAAGCTTGAACTACAGTATTATAAACTTGTTAGCATATTTCAGATTTCTACACTTTCATGCAACATAATGTAATAAAATGGAAGGAAAACACTCAAAGAATTCGATGATAGTAAAGAGACAGGTATTATGAAATAATCTGGCTGCAGTTACAAATATATAATATTTAAATTTACCAATCTGAGTGCTTATATCTAAAGACCACTTTACTTTTTACATTAAAGGGCTTTACATCATGCACACATAATAAAGAAATGGAAAGTCTGAATTGCTCTACAAATGTGATACCTCATCACCTCCTAAGATTTAAGAAAACAAAGTGTAGTGGAAAATTAAAATTTTGGCTTCTAGAGTGTTTCAGATGGAAGATTTAGTGATACATATCGAGACAGGGATAGCATTTTAAACAATTCCCCTTTGTACAATATGCTTCATTTCACCAGAATCAAACAATACTTAATTCTACACTCTCTATGAAGCTATTCATGAGCATCATACAATGTATTGACCAACAAAAGCTGATCTGAACAAAGAAGTTATTTTCAGTTTAAAAAATTAATATAACTTGCATGCTTTCCAATGTAAATTTCAGTTTTCACAGACATGGATATGTATATATTTTATATGAATGATGCAGAGAGGGATGTGATGCACCTGATGCATTTCTACATTTCCTAGCTAGAACTTTAGGTTCTCCAGAATTCCTTGGGAAATTTTTTTCTAGTTATCAAATATGTATTGGCTCCTAATGTTTTGATTAGTGTTCTGACAGACAAAATGCAAATTTTCGTAAAGTAAACATTTATTATAAGCAGCTATTAACAAGCAGGAAACAGCATATGCTCACACAGTGGCATGCCAGTTTACTTCAAATCAAGAGGCACTGAAAGGAAAGATAAAAAATGGCATTAGCAGGTCTAATGAAGCAATTCAATGGAGAATAGTGAAGACTGAAACAAAAACAAACTACCTGCTTCAGAACTTTACCCTATTCAAAAACACTATGACATACGCAGTACCTCCTCTGTAAAATAATGGTTTCCAACATGTGTTGGGAAGTACAAGGGAGAAGGATGGTCTCATAGTTAAGCATAGGATTTGAAAGTCCAGAGATTTCTTTCTATTCCCCACTTTGCCACAGACTTGCTGTGTGACCTTGGACATGCACATGACTTTCTATGTCTCCTTTTATGAGTCATCAATGTGATGCAGCTGTAAAAAGGCTAATATGATTCTGCGGTATATTAAGAGGAGTGTTGTATGGAGGACACAAGAGGTAATTGTCCCACTCTACTCTGCACTGGTGAGGCCCCAGCTGGAATACTGTGATCAATTCTGGGCATCACAATTTAGGAAGGATGTGGACAAATTGGAAATAGCCCAGAGGACAGCAACAAAATGGATACAAGGTTTAGAAAACCTGACTTATGAGAAAAGGTTGAAAAAATTGGGCATGTTTAGTCTTGAGAAGACTGAGGGATGACCTGATAAGTCTTCCAATGTGCAAAGTATTCAAGTTTATAAGTCAGTTTTTACCATGAACCATTTTTACAAATATCAATATTTCATTTTTAAATAGTCCAAGGCCTGATTTTAAATATGGGTACAATTAGCATGCATGCAAAAATCTATACATACAGCAAGTAATTACATATTTGACTACACACTTTTATATACATTTATTAGTTTTATTAAATTGGACCCACTTTTCAAACTTGGGTGTCTACATTAGGGTGTTTAATCCCTTTGCAGACACCCAAATCTGCTTTTAGGCACCAAGATATCCATTTCAGACCTCTAAGGGTATGTTTACACTGCAATGTAAGCCTGGGCACAGACTCAAGCCCAAAACCCTCTTCTGTCTACCCACAATTCTCTCAGACTGGGACCCAGGCTCAGGACCCAGGACCCTGAAGGTGTGGAGAATTTGAGCCCAGGTCCAAAAGGGGCTCAGGTCCAAATCCCATCATTTTGCAGTGTGGGCACAGCTCAGAGCCGGGCCCCCTGGACTCAGGCCCTGAGAATCCGGGCCCACAATCCCATGGGCTAGTGTTCTTTGCCCTCTGTATCCCACAGGTAGCCAACAGACACCTAGGAAAGGAACCATCCCCCTCCTTCAAGTACTGTAGCTCAGCATTTAACCCTTCCATTTTGTTCTTATTGCTGAGCTGCAAACACATCAAGCTTTCTCCAGGGCCACCCAGAGAATTCAGGGGGCCTGGGCCAAAGCAATTTTGGGGGCCCCTTCCATGAAAAAAGTTGCAATACAATAGTAACATGTATTTGGAAATGTAAAAAATAACCAGTGAAATACATTAAAACATAAATTTTTAATAAATTGAAAAACCACAAAATGCGTTATTTAAAACATTAAATGCTTGAATGGTATGTATACATTTGCAATTACATAATGCTTCTTATGAAACCATTTTTTTATAAATTTTTCTGAACATTAATTATACAGCTGCAAATTTTTTCCTTGCTTTCATTTTGGCAAACTCATTAGTAATGTCATCAAAACTTATGTCTTTGGCCATTTCATATTCTATGCTCAAAGTGAGCAAATGGTTCAGCCTTTCTTCCTCGGTGGTTGAACGCAAACGATTTTTAATCAATGTTAGCTTACTAAATGCAATCTCTCCTGATGCTACCAACACTGGCAACACTGTTAGTAGGTGTAAACAAATACAAATCTGTGGAAACACATTTTCCAACCCTTTTTTTTGAAGAAAGCATTAAGAAGTGTAAGTGCAGAGGTTATATGTCCATCAACTCTTACGTTGGAATCTTCTTTTATTTTGTAAAAGAGTCTAAGTTCCTCTTTAAGATCTTCTCTCTGGAGGTCTTTTGGATATGCTGTGGCCAAAGTATTAACAAAATTTTCTATAGAAGATTCATCCACTTTATCTGGCGGACACAAAATGGGTGAAAATAAATTTGAGACTTCAACCATTCTTTTGCCTAGACCTCCTAGCTCTGATAGAAGCAAATCCATTGTTGGGAAGCACACCTGTACTTTGAATTGAATATCGGGAGAGTCAAATATATAGTCTGCATCCCCTGTGTCATCAAATAATCCTTGAGTCACTTTTCATTTTTGAATCAATGCTGAGGCTTGAAGTGACTTGTTTGGCTTCTTCAAAAAAAAATTGGCCAAGAATCTTTCATTGTTTGAATTTCCTTGACTAAGTTGCTCATGTGTTTAGCTCCCTCTTCCATTGTTAATTTGGCACTTTGTAGGACCTTAGTCTTATCATCAATACACTGAAGCACTTTAAACCATATTGTAGTAAGAAGTACAAATTCAAATGACTTAAGCCACTTAATCAAACAGTCAACATCTGCCTGGATTTCCAGAGGTAAATGAAGCGCCTCTTCAATTTTAATTAAACTTTCCAGCACACCTGTGTGATTTTTGATTAGGAGGTGAACAGCATCAACTCTTGTGCTCCACCTAGTTTTAGATACAGAGTGAAGAGATATATTTGCAGCGGTCTGCAAAATTTTCCATCTTGCAGGGCTAAGAGCAAATCCTTTATAGAGTTTCTGAATATTTCCAAAATATGTTTTTACCTCTACACTGGTTTCCATAGTGTGGGTGCCACAGAAGTTCAGCGTGTGAGCGCTGCATGGAGAAAAATAGGCTTGGGCATTTCTTCCAAAATTCTTGTCTTTAATCCCTGAAATTTTCCAGACATGTTAGAGGTATTGTCATATCCTTGTCCTCTGCACCAAGATAGTTCTAAGTCACATTCTTTTAAAAACCTCTTTATCTGTTCTGCTATATCTGTGTCAGTCTTCTTTTCAAAATCTACTAGTTTAACAAATCTTTCATGCACATCCCAATTTCCGTTTTTTTACATCACATATCTGAGAATAAAAACTAACTGCTCTGTGTGTGAAACATCAGGTGTACCATCAACAACAATGCTGAAATATTGGGCTTTTCTTACCTCTTCAAGAATAGAGTTTAAAACTTTCTCCCCACACAGTTTCAAGAACTCATTCTGACTACACAATGACAGGTCGTGAGCCTGCATTCTTCAACCAGACTTTCTGCATCGAGCTACCATCTCTAGATGTTGTTTCACCTCAGTATTGTACCTACCCGCAAGCTTCAGTGTTGACAAGAAAAGCCCACAGTCATCATAATCAACAGTAGAGTGACTACCACGAAATGGCAGATTATTCTTTGCTAGTAAAAGAATTATGTCAACAACGGCAGTTAATATTTTATGCCATTTTTCCTCCTCCTGTTTAATACTATGCTATAATGTTGCATCAATGCCCCTTTTATCAGTGAGTGTCTGAAATAATTCCTTCCACTTAATGTAATTGCTCAAATGTAAAGCGTTTTCTTCATGACTCTTGATTTTCTCGTAAATCTTTTTCAAATTATTGGCAATTCCACCTTTGACAAATTTTGAATGATGTAATTGGTTAGTTTGAGTTTCACTTCTGTAGAGACTGCAGGGAAAACAAAATATTGCTGCAGCATCTTTACTCCACACCATCCAGTCTCTTTCAATACATTCGCCATTACTCAGATGTTTAGAAAAAACTGTTATTGGTCATTTCCTGCCAAAAGAATCATGAGGAAAGTTTTTGGGCTTATGCGGTGAACCCTTCAATACAATAAGATCTCTTTTCTTTATATCTAGGTACTTCCAAGAGGCTGGGTCATTACTGCACAACTCTTCTTCGTCATTCCCATCTACAGCAGCAGGACTAGTCGACTGTACCAGTTTCTCAGTTATAGCAGTGTTACCGCTGTGTTCTCCATTGTCTATCCAAAGAGGCTGGATTTCCTTCTCTTCCTCTGCAACAACCATAACATCGTTTTCTGAATGTGGTAATATTTTGGATTCCTCACACACTGCCTTTTCTTTTTCTTTTACACCACTTTCACTTCCCACCTCTGAAGAGCCTTGCATGTCAGCATCACTCAGCTCAGTCAACTGACTTGACCTGCATTGTGCCTGAAGAAATTTGGGAAGAGTTATTTTTCCCTCTTCTTTTTGTGTCTGTCTAGCTCCTGCCGCTCAGGCCACTGGAGCTTGCAGCTCTGCTCCCTTACCATGTGGCTCTGAGCAGGAAGAGCTCAAGTCCCGCTGGTCCCACGGCTTTGGCAGACCTGCCGCAGGCAAACCGCAGGAGGCAGCCTGCCTGCTGTGCTTGGGGTGGCAAAATCCCTAGAGCCGCCCCTGAATAGAAGGCAACTTCTTGCCAACACGTAAAGTCATAATTTTTTTTTCAAGCTAGCAAAGATGTTAGTTTATAATGCTGCTTTCTTAGCTGGAACAATTTAGTGAACCACTATCAATGTGAGGTGCAGTACACATATTCACATGCACATCAATCATCTCCTGTGGGTCACAAACCAAAACCAGAAAGAATTTTGCTCTCCTGTGGTAAATTAATCCCTTCATTTCTTTGCGCAGAAAGAGGAGAAAGTGCATATCTTCAATTACTCAAGAAACAGCCCATATTAAACTGCAAAAAACCTCCAAAAACCCCACCCATCAGATTGTGGGCCTGATTTTCCACTGCCTTGCATCTGGTACTGTCCTTTAAGTCTGTGCAAAGTAGGTGTAAAATACAGCCATCCAGATCTGGTAGCATTTTACACCAACGCTGCACAAGTGTAAATTACTCCACTAAGCAGTGAAGAATCAGACCCTCATGGCTACACTCACTGATGTTCTGCACCTTCCGCAGTCATTTAAACCAGTACAAAGTGAGTGTAAATTTCTACCATTGTTATGTTTGTTGTTCAGTAGAACACAGTCATTTTAATTTTAGTACAAGTAGATGAAAAATAATGAGAATTACCTATCTCTACATCTAGAAAAAAATAAAGGACCCCATTCTAAGATGCGTTTGGAACATTTTTAATGTAAATATCGTGTTCTGTATATATACAAAGAGTGCAAGTAATGATTTTTCCTCATGTGTAAGAGATACTTTTGTGGAATTGTTACATTCCCTTTTTATAACAGTAGCTAGAGACATCCAATTCATGAGGATATAATTGTGAGAGGTGTAAACCAGCAAAGAAGTACTGTCTCTTGCCCTAACAATGGCCTGCTGTACCCTTAATGAATGAGAGGGGAAAACATCAAGTGGATGTTTGTTCAAAAAGCAGGCTGCAAGTTACTGCATCACCATAGAGACAGCTGTTGTGATCTTGCGTACTTATTTACCTTGCTATTCAACCCGAAAGACGTATAACCTTTACCCTGAAGTCACATGGGCACATACTGCTTCAGATAGGTGGACCACTTTCTTAAGAAAACAAACACATACCAAGACATGTATGTCATGTGAACACCTACTCATTTTACAGTGTTTTGATGGAAAAATATCCATAGAATACTGACATCTATTCCCCCTGCAAACAAAACAAAACAAAACAAAACAAAACACAACATTGCTGTTTCTAGTTCTGGTGGCAGAGGACCCAGGTGCTGGGAGTGGCCTTTCTTGTTGCCTCTCTTTTCTTGAGTCATTCAGTTTGTTATCACTGTGACATGTTTGTCAGGGCTGATCACATCCTGTCTTTCCCCCAGTTGTGTGGTACAGAGTAAGGCAGAAATGTGCACAAGAAGGGAATTTTGTACTTTATTGTGCAGCCTTGGGCTGAATGGACTCTGACAGTATCACCCACCAGTATGCACAGAGCAATGCCAGCACGGTTATGCTTTGAGGTGGTGCACAGGGGACCAGCACACGGGCTCTTGCAAACATTATCCTGAACAAGGACAGCCAGTGGAAGGCTATGCCATCTCACTGGCCATGCATGAGCTATAGGTGCATTAGGCAAATGATGTTTTGGTCTGCTAAAAGCATGGTTCAGTTCCTGCTCTGCATAAACATGTGCATTGACCAGGTATATTAGCTCAACTGTTGGCAATGGTGACCAGAAGCCACGTGGTATTTTGGAGCCATGACTGGTGTAAACCCTGTGAGCGCTTACGTTGGCTGTGATTTTTGTTTTTTTTAATTTGGGTACCTGCTCCCAGCCAACTGAAGCAGGAGGTGCAATCACCTTGTTTCTTTTAACACTCATAGTTTGACCCTCGTTTCATGAGATTTTCACAGAGGTGATTAGTTGGGTCCCTGATGGACCTTAGCAATGGCACAGAATACCACATAAATAAATATTTGGCCAGATTTTCTTTTCCTTTCCAAAGTAACTCACCTACATGGGTTGCTATGACAGTTTGTGACACATCAGTGATACTTGCATCATACTTGTATCTTCCAGGATGTCTGACTTTACTTCTGATGTCAGTGCTCAGGGTCTTCCTGGATGTGTATGACAAGATGATGATCACACTGTGCACGACCACTAGCTGTTAGCAATGGGTAGAAGGATGTGGAGCTGTGATGAGTGCAGGGTACTTCCTTTGAGCATAGCATGCTATCAAACACACTAGTTACAGTGGTGAACCAACTAAATTTTCCATCATTTTTCTATTGCTTATCTGTCAAATGTTTACTGTTTTCCTGGCTCCCCCTGTGATTCCTATGCTCTCAGCATGAAGATGTGTTGCACAAAAAGCTTTACTATTTGTGCACGTTTTTTGCATAGCCTCAGCTATTTTGCACATATTTCTATGTTTTGAGATGACTGGGACATAAGGGGTATCCTTCTCTCCTGAGGCTGCTTATTGGCGGTTAGGGTTGTCTCTCATTCAGCTACCTGTCTTCTTTTGTTAACCTTGTCAGTACTAGTGTACACCCAGCACGCACTCAGCTCTGTTTCTCTGTTCTTCAGTTATTATATGCCTGGTCAGTAATACTCCTGAGCTAACCAGAGTGAGTTATTGTGACTTTGGAAGGAAATTCCTTTCAAGTCTCCTTGACATTGAATTCAGTTTAGCAGGTGAACAGAAATATGATTAAGAGGTTTTCTAGACGTTCATATCAGACCTGGCTGGCAGACTGCATGCTGTCATTCCAGTTTTCTTCATCTGTTTGTAGAACTTTAAGAGGGCAAATTTGATTGAATTTAGACAGCATTGTTATGGTGGGAGTCACTAGATGGCACTGTCATACAGACTAACACAGTCTTTTTCTTAGAGTGTGTTCAGATTTTGAAAAAAATGCTTGTATTGTTGATGTTAGTTTTGGGATGTAGAGATCCTTTATGAGGGGAGCTATGGCAAGTAGCAACAGAGTTTGCTCTAATTTCTCTAACTAGAATCAATTCTTGAGGCAGAGTTGCTTTCTAGGATCTGGACAATGGTGTCTTGGCTGAGATGCTTGAAAGACGGGGTTGCCCGCATGCTGTTTGTGACCACATCTGTTGAAGGACTGATGTGTATATTTAGTGGGCAATAAAAAAGTTGCACTGAAAATAGACTGAGACTCTGTGTTGCTGATTTCTTCTCTAATGAGAAGCTGACTTGCAAGGCCTCAGCATCACTATTGCTTGACAGAGAGGTGACAGTACTTATTTTGTTCTTTTTAATACAGCAGTGGTGTGGAAGGAAGCCTCAGAAACACATATGTATTTATAATGTATGTGTAGCTACAGCTACAGCATGTGTGTGTGTCTATAACTGAGTTTAAATGGGTGTCCTCAATAGACATTTGAATAATACTTTTAAAGTAACAAAATCTTTTGACCTCTACTAGTAGAGTAGCACTTTCATTTGAGACCAGATTTTGATATCTTCATCATATTTCTGTATAGTGGGTATTTTTCTCTTCTTACATTTGCTTCTTAAACTTTGATGTGCATAGATTTTAGATGTACAGGTTTTAAGACCAAAGGGGACCAGTATGGTCATGCAGTCGGACCTGTGCAACACAGGCTGTGTTGCTCAAAATTAGCATATTGCAGCAGCAAAACATCACTGATTGCTCCTACATCAGTGTCATCTTGTGAAATTGCTACACTTGAACTAACCTTTCTCTGAATAACAAGAGGCCTGATTCTGGAGCCACCAGGGACAATTAGTGCCTATTAACTTCAATGAGGATTACTTGTACTCAGCTGCTGCAGAATTTGGCCAAATTAATATAGCCCCTTTCCCATGTGCTCTTTAAAAACAGAAAGAAAAACAGTTGAGGAAAAAAGCTTAGCTCTTTGGGGAAAAAGGCAGATTTTGTCTACTCTTCTCTTAGGGAAAATATAACAACAGGATTAGTGTTACTAGGTATGGCTTAATGAAGTCAACTGGGTCAAAGCTGGATAGAATGATGCATCACTGGTGATCAACTGATTCAGCACAGTGGTCAATTTCCTTTAATGTAAGAACTGTGCAAATAAAACAACAAGGATCTTTCCCCTTTCCCTTATTTAGGAAAATTATTTGGATTTAAACAAAAATGCATTGAGTATGAAAGATCTCATTTTATGGAGCTAGGGTCAAATCTGCTGTAATGTATTTTATTTGTCATATGCCTATCACCTTAGTATCAAAGCCACCAAACATTGACTTTCCTGGAAAAATACATATGAGTAAGGTGAGGAGTATTTGGCCCTTTTGCTCCCCTTCTGCACTTGCAGAAGGAGGACAGAAATTACTCACCCAGTGGCTGGCAATATGCTGCGTCCTACATGCTGCCAGCTTCTTCAGTAACTTCAGTTACTCCTGAGCTAGAATATTATCTATTAGTTTATAGAGCCCCCAAATGTGATAGGTGCACATAAAACATCAAAGGACAGGTTTCCTGCCGCAAGAATTTATATCTAGGTCAGTGTTTCTCAACTGGTGGGTTGCAAGCCCTATGGGGTGACAAAAGGCTATGGTGTGTGTGTAGATATTTGTGAGGCATTGAACATATTGTAACTATCTAAAGCTGTCGTTCTCAAACGTTAGTTACCTGAGGACCCCCATTTTGATTTAAAATTTTGCCATGGACCTCCAACCCCTTCCGCTCAGCCCAAGGCACCGCCCTCCCTCCACCTGTTTCCCCAAGAGCTGTTCCCTGGCGTGCAGGAGGTGCTGGGAGGAAGGAAGAAGAGTTGATCAGAGGGCCTGCAGACCCCCTGGAGTACTGTCATGGACCCCAGTTAGAGAAACACTGATCTAAAGCAAAGAAAATGCCACTCCCTGCAGAACCTTACCCTTCATGGTCAAGTATTCCCCATCAGCTTCTGGAAGTACACACACATTATATAGGCTTATATTGTTATTAGTGACCCATTTTTACCATTATTTTTATCGTAAATGTATGGGGGAGATCATGAACATTTTTGACTTTCAATAAGGGGTCGACAATCTGAAAAAGTTGAAAAACACTGATTTAAAGGTCAGGGCAAGATTGACTTCTAGTCGTGTAGGGATGTCAAGTTATGTGCAAGTAAGCTCATCTCTTGCTAACACATTCTTCTCCCAGTACTTGCCTTCTCTTTTTACTTTTGTGCAGGAGACTGAGAGAGGAGGGAGGGAGAGTGTTGGGTGAAGATTGATCAGCTGTGCCTCTTGCACATTGGATAAGTTGTGGAAAACCTCTGCATGCCACTTCATTAATTTTTTTGTCACCTTTGCACTTGTTAAACTTTCTAATTTATCTAAAAATAACTTGAGTGTAATTCATTGACATTTGGAAAGAAATATGGGCTTGATCATCATTTCTATGTTCATTCATATCTGTCTGTGTTAAACTGCCCTTGATGGGAACTCTGTGGGTTATGGATCTAGGAGTTTGTTTTTTCATACAAATAAATATTTCTAAATTTTAAGTTCTTCATAGCAAGACCTTTGTCTTCATCTCTTTGTACATTGACAAGCAAAGTGGGCCCCTGATCCAAACAGGGCCTCTTGGGGTTACTGTATTATAAATATTTAATAGTGTAGCAGGCTTCACTTGGGGGCTGTCAGGCTCAACATTCAAAGTCCTGGGATGGCCTTGCTGGCACTCAGAGGGCCTGGAGGCTGAGTTATAGTTGATTGTCCCCCAGGTTTCCCTGGTTGAGGAAAGGGTGAGAGATCAGGAGAGGAATCCAGGCCATCCCTCTCCGCAGCGTTCAAGGGGGAAAGAGATGAAGAGTGTCTCAGTCCCCTTTTGCTGATATCCCAGACCAGACTTCCGTGGGCCACTTCCTATCTTCCGTGACCTCTCTTCAGTTTGGGTTGTGGTCACAGCACTCTGCTTCCCTCCCAGCAGAGGGTCACTCAAACAGTCTCAACAATTCAGACTGTCCGTTGGGACTTGCTAGCTCACATCTCAGTGTGCAGTTATTCCCCCTTGTCAGGGAGAAAGGCGGAGAAAAAGGGTCATTACCTGGCCTCCCAATCTTACTCATAATGCAGACCTTTCTCTGTCTCATAAGATACAAACTCCTTCCTGCAGACAGCCTCTCCTTCAATCTCCTTTCACCTGTCAGAGACCCCTTTTAAGCAGGTCCTTCATTTGGAGCATGCTCTTCAGCTGCTGAGGAGTGGGGCCTTGTTAACCCAGTACTGCTCCAACACTCCCTTAGCCTTAGTGTGGGATCTGTAAACCCCATCACAAATACTAATAGAACCAAATTTTCCAACATGTGAATGTACCCACAAAACACATGCATGCACCTCTTGTGCCTACAAAAACCTATATATGTGCATGTAACTTGAATGGACAACACTAGCCACAGACCTATCAAAATCTGACAAATTGCCTTCAGATGCATTAATCCGTCTATTCCATGGTAAGAGGTCCTTTCAATCTGACCATCACTCCATCCATCTATTTCTAATGCACCTATCTTCAGGGTAACCAGGTCATTAAGGTTAAGATAGGGATCAACCTTTTGCAATTGGGGTCTAGAATTTTCTACTCAAAATATGGTTTGAGTCTAGCTCTAGATCTGAAGCCTTGTATCCAGCACACCAAATCTTTGGAGAATTTAGAACTGAACTTCACCATGTGGGGCTCTCCTGTGCAGGAATAAGTGGAGGAAGATGACTCTGTATTGGGCCAAACTAGCACACTGAATCTGAAGTTTAGTTAGGTGATAGAAAAAGAGTCTAACTAAATAATGACTGTAAGACAGCCTGGCCAAAAAGACCATTGGACCATAATGCTTCCACAATGGAATAATGCTGTGTAAACATATGTCTTGAACTTCAAGTACCTGCCCAAAATATTTCTACTATAGGCACACTTCTCAAAGAAGCTACCGAGGCTACCTGTGCCCTGATGGAATGGGTTGTGACTCTTCCAAGGGTGTCTACATTAGCTCACTTATAACATCATCTAACGCAGCTTGTAATCCGGTTAGAAAGTCTTTGGGTCAAATGTGTTGACCTGTCATTTCTTCTGTATAAACTACAGATAATCTAGGGGTGATTCTAAATGGTGTAGTTCCATTAATGGAAGAGGAGGTGGAGAAAATGCATGGAGGGGCTTGAGGAGCAGTTGTGGACATGGCAGGATTTCAGAGCCTTCCAAATTATTGTGTCTGCTCATGTACCCTAGAACTTCATTTACTCATTTGCTGCCACAGTGCACTTGTGGTGGGTGAGTTGTCCAGTGTTTATATTTTGTGCTTCTCAGAATCAAATGTATTACACTGTGCAATATCAAGTGTATAGAGATAACTAAATCTGAATATCCTCCAAAGCAGGGACTTTCCCTCCAGGTTTCCTTTCCCCACTCTTCAGCCAAAGATCCTCCCCTTATTTCTTGCTATGTTCTGTGGAGATCCAGTGGCTTTTTACCACCCTTCCCAGACAGCTGACAGCTTGCCACCTCTTGGGTCTTCAGGTCATCAATGCAAAACTTCTCGATGCTGATCTTCTCCCACTCCCCATTGCATCAGTTGCTGTCCCTTAAGTACCCAGGTCTCCCTGACTCCACTATCCTTGGCAGAGTGAAGGTGCGAGATGGCAGCTTGGTAAGCTAGTAGCTCTAATAGATAGGGTGTGAAAGGTAAAGACAAAGGAGCTTGTGTCTGAGGTAGAGGACAGGGAACCAGTGGAAGATTGCAAAGATGAGAGGTGATGGAGGTGATGTCACAGCAATGGGCCAGGAAACAGCAGCATTTTGAATGGACTTACGGGAGCAAAGTGTCAGGCACTTAGGGCAGAGAAATGTATATTACAGTAACGGAGGTGCAAGATATTAAAGGCCTTTGCAGTGTGGACAGACAGAAAAGGCTGAATCTTTGGAAATATTACATAGTTAGAAGTGGCAACACTTAGATATAGTGTGGACGTGAGGGTCAAGAGGACTGAGTCAAAGATGAGACACAGATTATGGGCCTAATTGACTTGGAGGAGGATGCTGATATCCACATCTATGATGGAGAGATGGATGCTTGACTGGTTGGGAAAGGAGATCAAAAGCTCTGTCTTGGCCATGTTGAGCTTATGTTGTCAGCTTGAGAGACACAAAGTTATGTCAAAAAGACAGGCCAAGGTGCAGGAATTAATGGAGGAAGATGGATCTGTACTGGACAGATAAATTTGTGAGTCGTCGGATTAAAGATAGTATTTGAAGCCATACATAAGAGCACCTGGGGTGGGGTGTGGTGAGAAGAGAGAGAAAAAGCCAAGGACTGAAAGATGGAGAGGAAGAGCCACAAATAAATGCAGACTGTTGTAAGTTATCCATGGACAATTCATGAACTGAAAAATAGGTTACTTTCAACAAATACAAATTATTCACTCAGCCCTAAAAGCCAATAAGTTTCATTTACAATTTATTTCCTAGATAATTCCAGGAATTTGCTGTTATGTGTTGGCAAGAGTTTCAGCATTCTGGCAAAAATACACTCTATAGCTTATCTGTTCAAACTTTTGAATTGCAGATTTGCTGAATCCTTTCAAATAGAATGACTTCCTTTAAGTTATAGAAGCTGCATCTAGTTAGTTCACTCTTGTTGTGACTTGTGGTGCAGCAGTGAAACACCATAATGACACAAAATGAGGCTACTAGCACTCAAAGGAGAGCATAGTTTTCTGGATCAAACATGACTTACTGAATCTGTTTTGGTAACAAGTTCCCAATTAAGGTTTATTACAGGAGATGCCTGCCAATTTTATGAGACAATACTGAATTAGTTGCTTCTGGAATGGTAACTTCTTTTTCCTGTATATTTAAAAAAAATTAATGATCACAAAAGGTGCCAGATTGACACCCCTGAAATGTGGTATCTGCAGAACTGCTGAAAAAGCAGCAGCAGTGCCAGTGTGGCTCAATCCTGATCTTGAGAGGCCATCTGTAGGGAAAGAGGATAATTCAGTCTCCAAGTCTATTTGATTCTTGGCCTGTCTGAGATCCCCACCAAGAGGATCAGTTGCTGTGGTGTCCACTAGTCCATTAAGTCTAGACACTGACTTGTGTCTGCAGAATGAAACTTGGACTAACATATTTTACCGAGGCACCATACAGCCATTGGATGGTAAAATTTTTTGAACACTGTCCATCTGAGCTGCCCTCAAACCAGTTTTCAGAAGGTGAAAGGCTCAAATTCCTTGTCAATCTCTTGTGCCATCCAAGGCATGAGCAGTTCCTGTGTTTATGTACTTGTTCTCATATCTTTTTGTGGGATATCGAATATACACCTTTCCATACATTGCTGTCCAGCTAATGAAGACCATCAAAGAAAGTGCACTGAGTAACACCAAGTAATCACTGAAAACAAACCAAACAGAGGTAATTTTAAAGACATAAACATTCTGTTGGCCACATGGCAAGAAAAAATACAGAACTAGGACTGGTTTTAATAGCTTTGCAATGAATGGCAAATTTAGCAAGGAACGCCCAAAGAGGACATAAAAGTGGAATAGGAGCCTTTCAGGGATGTTTGGTCATATTTGGCCTGGGTCGGGGCTGCCTTCTGACACTTTGTCCTATGGTAGAATGACACATTCTGTAAAAAATGTAACTATCACACTTGGTTTAAGTTGTGTGATTTTCAAGGTTTACTTAAATTAATTTTTAGAATATTTGTATAGAGTTCCATGGGCATAAACTAATTCTGGCAAAATGGGATATTTTATCCATATAAATGGTATATGTAAATGTCCATCTCCTCTTGGTGTTATCTCCATCCTTCTGGCTGCAACCGGTCTCTCCTAATTGGTAACAAGGTTTGATCCTTCATTCCATCAATGCCTGTGCTGCACTGTTTTGGTACCTTTATGATGGGGTATTCCTGTGTTCCAAAAATGCTAACGAGGGCTCTGGGTGTGCTGAAGAGGAGTTGTGGTGGTAAACTCCCATTTCTGTGAAAATTCTTTGAATTCTTCCAAGGCAAATTGAAGTGCCATTCAGTTTACCAGTCAATGACTTGCTTGTTGCTTCAGGCAGTACACTGACCTCAGGTAGTCCACTGTCATAAAGTACTGCTTTTCCTTGAAGATAAATAAGTATGCTCCCACCTTTTTCCGTGGTTGAGTGGGATGCTCATGTGGTAAGAGTCTCTTTCTGCCAGTGGTTATCACACAACCAGTACATGTCACACCCTATTATCAAGGAATGGAGTTGTGTATTTATTCCCAGCCAATAAATGCACATTCAAGCCCATCTAAGACAGCTGCCAAAGGCCCAGGTGTGAGGCATGTATTTTTTGCATGACATCCTTATGTAATGAGGTGGGGACAACAGCTCTGCCCTCAAAATATGATTCCATCCTGTATACTCAGTTCATCCTTAATTTGAAAATATGGTTTTGCTCTTAGTGGTACTTGGCTTTTGTCTTCTGGCCTCCCTGCTGGTATCTCTGTCTTGACTATCAGTCTTTGGATATCCTTTTTCATAGTCTCTCTGATTTCCACGAGCTTTGCTGCTGAAGCTGGGAGAGAGTGCAGCATGTTAATGGATTCAATGTCCTGATCCCTTTCCTTCATCTCACTGATGCTGGGTTTTTATGCTGTTCTCATGGTGTCAGCTAACACAAATAATAATTCTGGATAACATCTGGTATGTACCTGGTAATGCTGGAAATGCATCAACATGCGCTGCCATCTCTTTGGAGCAATAAGGTCGTTGCCCTGATTGTCTCTAGGGGTTTGTGGTCTGATTATACTATTATTGGGTGGCCATAGGTGTACTAATGGAGTAGCTCCACTCCAAACAGCCAAAAGCTGTTTCTATTTGGGTGTGATGGGTACACCAGGCCTTTATGGCCCCTTACTGGAGGCCCTGCTGCTCTCCTACAGCCTGCCCAAGAAATAACTTTCTGAGAAGAAAAGAGCAGTTAGTATTAGACTTCCAGGCTTGCCCAGAGAAGCCATTTTGGGAGCTATTGAGATCTGATCCTCTAGCAACTAGAAGGGCTGGGGATCTGCAACAGCTAGTTAAGGCCAAGCAAACTGAAATAAAAGGAGCTGCCTGCTGCTAGCAAGACAGTTTCTGGCTGGGGCCTGTGGAAGATGAGGAGAGATGATCCTTAGGCCACAGCCAAAGAAACCAGGTCAGGGCGAGGGCCTATTGGTGGCAGGAGTTCAGGAGGAACCCTGCTGATTTAATTCCAGTGAGGGAATGAAGCCTCAGAAGGGTCAGAAACCATTTTATTTGTAATTGGCCCTGAAAGGCAAGGAACTTCTTCTATTTGAATTTCTTGTACCTCTGGAGGGGCTTGAACTGTGTGATCTGGCTGGAATGTTGAGCCATAGAAGACCCACAGAGGTAGGCAGACAGCTTGCAGGGGGTACTGGGAGCTGAAGAAAGTAGCAGCACCCTACCTGGACACCAAGGGGAACTCAAAGAGGTGAGTGCAACTGACCACAGAGTGTACTCTGTTCAGTCTCTGACTGGGCTTTGCTGGCAAAGCGACTGGTTCCTCTTGCAGAAGAGCTACATCCAGTCCTTTCTCTCATGCATCACACTGCACCATCAGTGGCTCTCCTGGCTGATAGTACTACAGGAAAGGGACATTCAATAACATTTGTTTCAGCATGTCATATGCTTTCTGTTGGGAAACTTCCTAGGCCCACTCAACATCCTGTGTTTTGAGATGGCATATGGATCCTGCTACTGCATCCAGGTATGGACAGAACCTGGACAGAAAATGTATCATTCCTATCAAGTGCTGTACCCCTTTCACGGCCCCTGGAGTTGGCATGTCTCTGACTGCCTTGATCTTGTTGGAATCTGCTTTCAGTTCCTCTGCTGTGAGCAGATGCCACCTCATGCTGTTTGAGTCACATTTGTGTGTGTTGGGATTTATGTTCTTGTCCCTTCATCACTGTAGAAAAGCTTATAGTTTTTTGTCATGGTCTCTTCTAGTTCAGCTTCTATATAATTGCTCCATTCCTGTACAATGAGGATATCATCTGCAATTATTATTTTCACCCCAGGCAGTCCTTCCAGTATCCGGGTCAGATATGTACATCTCTGGTGCTGGGCTTAGGCCCATTGGCATGCACAGCCATCTGTAGCAACCAAAGGGTGTTGCAAAGATTGTCAGCACACTGGACTCTTTATTCAGGCAGGTGTGCCAAAAACCATTCCTCACATGAGACTATAAAGATTCAGGCTCTGGAAAATTCTAGCAAGATGACATAAATTGCAAGCAGTGGATAATGTTGTCTTTTGAATGCCCAGTTCATTGGCTTTAGGTCTATATAAGTGCATAATTTGTCTGATGGTTTTTATGATTACTATGCTGCATGCTCAGGCTTTCATGGCCTCTACAGGTGCTTTCATGGCCTCTACCCATGCTCTGAAAACATTTGAGCTCCTTGTATACAGTATTACATAGTGCCACTGGAATTTTGCTTTGTGGTAATCACACAGGTTCCACTATGGGGTCTACTTCAAGTTGCAGCTTTCCTTTGAGGCACCTGTTGCCCTTGAAAATATCCCCATACACTTCTAAAATTGTCTCCATTGTCCATGGGACTGCCCCTTCTTGCAGGTAAAAATTTCTAATACTGCACCCTGATCAGATCCATGTCTCATAAGGCTGTATTTCTAGGGTTGCCAACTTTCTAATTGCAGAAAACTGAACTCCCTTGCCCTGGCCCTGCCCCACCCCTTCTCTAAAGCCCAGGCCCTTCCGCACTCCATCTCCCCTCCCTCAATTGCTCACTCTCTTCCACCCTCACTTGCTCATTTTCACCGGCTGGGACAGGGGGTTGGCGTGCGAAGCAAGTGAAGGTTCTGGCTGGGGGTGTGGGCTTTGGGGTGGGGCCAGGGATGAGGGGCTTGGGGTGAAAGAGGGAGTTGCGGGATGGGGCAGAGGGGTTTAGAGTATGGGAAGGGGGCTCCAGGTTGGGGCAGGCGATTGGGGTGCAGGAGGAGGTGAGGGCTCTGGCTGGTGTTGCAGGCTCTGGGATGGGTCTGAGGGGTTCGGAGTGTGGAAGAGGGCTCAGGGCTGGGGTAAGGGGTGGGGTGCAGGAGAAGGTGTGGGGTGTGGCCTCCGGGAGGTAGTTTGGGTGTGGGAGTGGATTCCGACCTGGGGCAGGGAGTTGGGTCAAGGGAAGGGGTTTGGGGTGTGGACTAGACACTGACATCAGGCATCCCCTGGGAAGCGGTCACATGTCCTTCCAGCTTCTAGGTGGCAGGGTGGCTGGGGGCTCCACATGCTGTCCCCACCTGCAGGCACCGCCCCTGGAGCTCCCATTGGCTGTGGTTCCAGGCCAATGGGAGCTGTGGAGCCGGTGCTCGGGGCAGCGCCTGTGGGTGAGGGCGCCACACGGAGACTCCCCTGGACACTCCTCCACCTAGGAGCCGGAGAAACATGCTGGTCACTTCCTGGGAGCTGCACGGAGCTGAGCAGAGAGCCTGTTTGCCCCTTGGTGCTGCGGCCAACCAGACTTTTACCGGTCTGGTCAGCAGTGCTGACCGGAGCCACCAGAGTCCCTTTTTGACTGGGCATTCTGGTCAAAAACTGGATGCCTGGCAACCCTGTGTATTCCTCAAGTGAGGTTTATGGTGTGTACTATCCACCACCACAAACTTCAGTTGGTGCTGTCTGTTATTTTTTGGGTTAGTTACTTTGAGGTCACATTTTCCTATGAGCTGCATTATTCTCTCATTGTACATTATTAGATTGTGCCTGCTCTTTGTACTGGATGTATTCAAATCCATTTCACCCAGAGGAATCACATTGCAGGGGTTCCTGCTATCCAGCTGCAATTGCACAGGGCATTTTCCTGTTAATATTTTTGTATGCATGGAAATTTGTATTATCCCTGGTTGCTTTTCTGTTCCAACAACATGAACCCGATATGCTCCTGGACTCATGGAAAGAGTCAAGATGTCATCACCATTCTCTGACGTACCGTCTTGATTTCAGTAAGGCTTTTGACACATGAATTCTCAAAAGCAAACTAGGGAAATGCAGTTTATATTAAATTACTATAAAATGGGTTTAAAACTGGTTGAAAGACTGTACTCAAAGAGGAGTTATCAATGGCCTGCTGCAAAATTGGGAGGGCATATATAACGGTGTCCTGAAGGCGTCAGTTCTGGGTCTGGCACTATTGACTACTTTTACTAATGATTTGGATGGTGAACTGGAGAGTATGCTTATAAAATTTGAGGATGACACCAAGCTGAGAGGGGTTGCAAGCGCTTTGGAGCCCAGGATTAGAATTCAAAGTGACCTTGACAAATTGAAGATTTGGTCTGAATTCAATAAGACAAAATTCAATAAAGATAAGTGCAAAGTACTTCACTTAGGAAGGAAAAATCAAGTGCACAACTACAAAATGGAGAATAACTGGCTAGGTGATAGAACTGCTGAAAAGTGGATCACAAATTGAATATGAATCAACAATGTGATGCAGTTGGGGAAAAAGGTTAATATCCTTCTGGGGTGTATTAACAGGAGTGTTGTATGTAAGACACGGGAGGTAACTGGTGAGGCCTCAGCTGGAGTACTGTGGCCAGTTCTTGGTGCCACAGTTTAGGAGAGATGTGGACAAATTGGAGAGAGACTAGAGGAATGCAACACAGATGATAAAAGGTTTAGAAAAATCTAATGTAGGAGGTTAAAAAAACTGGACATGTTTAATCTGGAAAAAAGAAGACTGAGAGGGGACCTGATAAGTCTTCAGATATGTTAGAGGCTGTTAGAAAGAGGACAGTGATCAACTGTTGTCAATGCTCACTGAAGGTAGGACAAAAAAGAATGGGCTTAATCTGCAGCAAGGGAGATTTGGATTAAAAACTAGGAAAAACCTTCTATTAATAAGAGTAGTTAGGATCTGGAATAGGCTTCAACAGGAGCTTGTGAAATTCTCATCACTAGAAGTTTTTAAGAACAGATTGTACAAACACCTGTCAGGGATAGTCTGGGTTTATTTGGTCCTGCCTCACTGTGGGGGGCTGGACTTTATGACTTCTCAACGTCCCTTCCAGCCTTACAATTCTATGATTTTGTGATCACCCTCTTGTACAAGTCCGACTGATTCTTCTGAGACCTTCCTCTGCTCTTGCACACATTTCTAAAACGCTTCAATGTGCCACATTCCTTGCAATGCTGTTGTAGTGCAGGGCATTTCTCTCTTACCTGCTCATGCTGTCTCCTGCAGTAAATGCATCTCACTATGGTATAGAAACCTGGCCACCTGCCCACCTTTGCTGTTGTCTCATTGCATGCACTTCCGGGGTGTTGTGCCTCTTCGGGCTTTCATCTTTTCTCTTGAATCTTCTGTTGCATATCTCATGTCTAACCATCTGTCTAATGTGAGATTGCCTTCCTGGAACAGCTGCTTCCACAGGTGGTGAAACCAAGTGCCACAGACTATCCTGTCCTGAATTAGGGTGTCTGTCAAGTCCCAAAAATTGCATGTAGCAGCCAGTGTTTGTAAAGCTGTAACACAGGAGTCTATCCCCTCCCCTTTGCACTGGTCCTTAATGAAAAACCAGTCGCTCCACAGTTTTTTTCTGCTTTGGGGAGCAGAGGTCCAGGACTAGAACTACTGTGAGGCTTGAGTCAGCGGTGGGATTCTGAGTGATGCAGACCTGTCTGTCTTCTTCCCCAATAAGGTAAAATAATAGTTTTACTTTCCAATTGTTGTTCTCCTGCATGGTCAGGTCTGTGTTACAGCTCAAACTTCTTGCTCCACTGGGTCCATTGCTGGGCTAGGTTTGTGTCCGCAAAATCCAGGACTCTGGGGGGCTTCAAACCAAGTTTCATGGTTCATGCTGTCAGCTGCTGCACTGCAGAGAACTCAGAGATCAGACGCTGCCACCATGTTTAATTTGCAGAGTGAAGCTGAGTGTAGGTTAAGTTGAACAAGTGGAACTATATTAAATCCTGTGCTCTGCTTTATTCACATGGCTGAACTACTTTCAGCCTAACTGCCCATGTTTCCTGCTCCCCTGGTGTCCCATTAGTAACAGCTCCCTCTGCACCTCCCACCAGGGAACATGGGCCCTCTGACTCCAGTTTCACTGATCATGATTAGGGCTCTGTGTCTGTAACAGAAATCACAGAAGTCATGGATTCCATGACTTTATGCAACCTCCGTGACTTCTTCAGGGGCCTGTGTGCAGGGCCGGCTCTAGGCACCAGAGAACGAAACAGGTGCTTGGGGCGGCCAGTGGGAAGAGGTGGCATGTCTGGATTTTCGGTGGCAATTTGACGGTGGGTCCCTCAGTCCCTCTCAACGTGAAGGACCTGCTGCCGAATTGCCGCCGAGGAATGAAGCGGAGCGGTAGAGCAGCCACCGAAATGTTGCTGATTGTGGTTTTTTTTTTTCTTTCGCTGCTTGGAGCAGTAAAAAAGCCTGAGCTGGCCCTGCCAGTGTGGCTAATGCCATCTGGCTCTGGGGCCAGCTGCTCAGGTGGCCCCCGGGACAGCCACACCAGCCACTGCTCCGGTGGCCCCCAGGCAGCAGTCCCTGGCCTGTGCAGCTGGTGCCGCTGGCCCTGGGCACCTCCCCAGAAGCCCCTCCCCTCAAGTGCCATCTCAGCAGTGGCCCCATTGCTGCCCCGCTCCCCACCGCATTTAATCATAGGTATTTTTAATGTAAGTCTTGGACAGGTCACGGGCCTGAATTTTTGTTTATTGCCCGTGACCTGTCTAGGACTTTTACTAAAAAACCTGTGAATAAATCATAGCCTTAATCATTATGCACTCTGCATCTATTAATCTGACAAATATTTCTGTTACCCAAGAGAAGTTAAAGTCTGGCCATATAAGATATGTTGCTGTCCCATTATAAAATAGTTACACTTGTAGAGAGATTCTTCTACCTGACTCACACTGAGTGTTCCATAAGTCTACGAGGACCTCTGCTGAAGTCAGTTGAGCTACTTTCAGAGGAGGAACTGTGTGTGTAAACTGGAAGAATCTCTCTCCCTAAGGCATCCAAGAAAGACTCCTCCTGCCCAAACACTTTTAGCATCTGTTGCAATCTTCTGTCTACCCAAGACTCCCTGAGTTCCTGTGGTGTGTACTTCTAGAGCTGTCTCATGGAGCGTATGACCATTCATAATTTATAACTGTAAAACAGAAAAGTTTCCCCTCTCCTCCCTGCACGGTCCTGTGTTGCTGATGCTCCTGCTCTTGCATTCATGACCACCACAGGTCACGTTTTAGACCACTTATTTCTATTATATATTTTTCTAAATCCAAATCTGATTATTCTGGAATCACAGGACTTCAGAGTTTGTGAACCTAATATGGGAGGACTTCTCTAGCCTAATGTGCTCTGGCATGCCTCAGGCTGCAGCCTAGTTAAAGGGTGGAAGGAGCAGCAGTGAGACCCAGAGTAGTATGCTGGATCCCACTTCTGTAGGATCAGGTCAGGTTTTTTTCCCTAGAAGAAGCCTGACAGGGGGACTTAGTGATGAGCAAGTCTTCTCCAAAGCAATGAGCACGAATAAAGTATACAGTGGCCACCTGAAGACTGAAGAAAGGGCAGAAGACACACAACCATTCCTGAAGAGGTCGGGGAGAGGGCAAAAGCTGAACCTCACAGAAAATAGTCTTAGCCAAGCATGGGGCTAAGGAGTGAAGATGGAGAAAGAAAATCTGGAAGGGAAGTTCCTGTTTTGGAGGATATTCAGACTTGGTTATCTGAATGTACCTGATATTGCACACTCTAATCCACCTGATTATGAGCCCAAAATCCAAATGCTGGACAACTTGCTCACCGCATGTACATAGTGGCAGCAAACAGTTAATGGAATTATGAGGTAAATAAGCAGAGAGACAATAGTTCCACTGTTGGTATGTTTACACTGCAGCTGGGATCATGCTTTCCAGCATGAGTAGACAGACATGTGCTAGCTCTGCTTCTGCTACTGTACTAAAAATAACAGCATAGCTGGAGGTAGACTAAGCGGAGGCTCAGGCTAGCTGCCAGAGTATGTTCTGGGGGGGGGGTCTGCATGTGTTTGTACGCAGACAATTAGCTCTACCTGCTGCTCATGCTACCCCCAGCTACACTGCTCTTTTTAGCATGCTAGTTTGAGCAGAGCTAGCACATCTGTCTATCCGTGCTGGGAAGTTTGCTTCCAGCTGCCATGTAGACATATCCTATACTAAGCGCTTTGAGGGACTGTCTTCAGTACAGTTACCATTTGTTATAGTTCAAGTGTTCTTGGGAGGCTTTGATGTTCTATCCATGTTCATAAAGGTTCCTTTGGTGCTCAGTCCATGTTCACCCTGTCCCTCCTCTTCTCGGTTTGTTTGATGATCAAGCCTCAGCTCTTACACACACCAAGAAACATTGAGAAAAGGTTCCCACCTGGCTGCTGGCTCAGCCATCCGTGTTTGTTATGTCATATGAAAGCTGGTTGAAGCTAAGCAGAAGCCATGTTTTTATTTCTTTAATAAATGTAAGTACAGACCCTTTACATGAATAAAAGTAAAAGTTGGTCCTTGGAGGTTTTAAACCTTCCAGAAATAGTCCCCAAATCTCAGCCAAAGTTGATGCAGCCAGAATTTCCATGGAAAGCATCCTCAATATGGAGGAGTTTGTGCCAGCGAGTGTACAAATAATGACTGTTCAGTCCCCTCTTTTCTTGTACTTCAGCAGCTTTGTGACAGGGCTTAGTAGGGAGAGGGAGGCAGTTGTGAGGCTTTGAAATGATGTCATAAACTTTGTTCAGGAGACGATCACCACAGCTTTCCAAAAGTCTTTGACAAAATCCCTCACAAGAGGCTATTAAGGAAACTCAGCAGTCAAGGGGTGTGAGGTAAAGTGCTCTTGCGCATTAGAAACTGGCTAAGAGTAAGGAAAAAATGATCTATTTTAAACATGGCAGAAAGGTTAACAGGGAGGTTTCCCAAGGATCTGTATTGAGCTTGGTTCTGTTTAATTTATTTATTGATGATCTAGACCAGTGGTCTCCAAACTTTTTTGGTCGCGCACCCCTATCAGTAAAAAATTTTTGAGCATGCACCCCCTGCTGCGCCAGCTCTACCATTTTTGCCGAAGCAAATATAAGCCGCTCGGACTTCCACCCGAACTGCTGAAGCAAAAAAAAAAAGCTGCTCGGACTCCCTTCCAAACTGACGAAGCCAAAAAAAAAAAAAAAAAGCTCTCCTCCTGCCACACACCCCCAAGGATTCTCTGTGCGCAGCCCACTTTGGAGACCACTGTTCTAGACAAGGGGGTGAACAGTGAGGTGAGGGACCTGACCTAGCTAGGTGAATGAGCAGCACAATTGCAAGGGAAATCCATTGATGACAAATGCAAGGTAATGCCCTTTGGAAGGTATTATTTACACACTGGTTGTTTTAAAATGAGCATTAAATATTCATGAATAAAATCTGTGGATCACTGTGGACAGCTCCATGAAGTCCTCTGCTCAATATGCATCAACAGTCACAAAAAGCACCCAAATGTTAAGATATATGAAGACTGGGATAGAAAGTAATACTGAGAATATTATACTGCCATTATGTAAGTTTATGGTATGCCCTTACCTGGCACAGTGTTAACCACAACTAATCTCAGAAAGAACCACAACCACAACCACAGCTAATCTCAGAAAGAACGTACCAGAAATAGGAGGAGCAGAATTGGAGACAAATAATGAGAATAATTAGAGGAATAGAAAAACTTCCATTTGAAAGGTGAATGAAAAGACTGGGACTATTTAGAGAGGACATGCTTAGGTATTATAATGCTCAATTGCATAGCAACCCCCCTAAAATTGATTAATAAGAGGGGACATGATAGAGGCATATAAAATACTGAAAGGAAGAGAAAGTAAATCAGATAATTTGCTTACTCTTATCAAGAACAAGAGAACTGCCAATGAAAATGAAAGGCAATACATTTAAAGCTGATAAAAGGATATATTACTTTTATACACAATGTATATGTAACTCTTATGTATGTGCAACTCTTCATCACAGGACGTAACTGATTCTATGATCATAGCAAGATCCAAAAAAGGATTAGGGGCAGATCCTCAACTGGTGTAAATCAATATATCTCCATTAGAGTCAATAGAAGTGTACTCATTTAAACCTGCTAAGGATTCTTGAGACTTTCACAGAGAATGAAAACATTCACATTAACATTAAATTGAATAAAAACAAACAAACAGCAGATATAGGATGACCACTAACTGACAGAAGTGAGGAAGAAGCTAGTTCCTTTTAGAATGCCATCACTGGAATTTTTGTATTTTCCTCTGAAATTGCACTGGCTGTTCTCAGAGACTGGTATGGTGGTAATTATATCCTATCACTGGGCAGAACCTCAGTAAGGCCTGGGGCGGTATAAATTACAACATAAACCTTCTCACTGGGTAGGTTGCATAAATCAACTATAAATATCCTGTCTTTAAAAGGAAAATAAAAGAAACTAAAAAAATTAGTGATTTTTAAAACCTGCAGTGTGTTCCTCCTCCTGACTAGAACATTGTAGCTGAAAGATGAAGGTTAACAGGAAAGAAAATATCTGTACAATTTTTCCTGATTTTTTTCCCATTTAACTTCTTACAGAGACTAATGGACCTGGTGTGACAGATTCCGCATCTGTGAGTTTCCCAAACTTTCACACCTGGCATCAGACATGTATAAAGCCTTGTTTCACACAGCACAGATGCATCACTTAAATCAGTCATGAGTGGGATGAGGTGTGGGGGACAAAGAGAGAATGTTTTACAGAAACTTGGGACTTAGGGAAAATATTGGACATGGAAAAAGAGCCATGATGGACTGCACTTCTCTAGCTGTCGAATGTGGCTTTGAAGCTGCTATGGCTTGGAAGTACACCAGGACGTCCAGAAAAAGCAGTTTTTCATATCCAAGTACTAACTTTTTTTCTGATGAGTTTTTAAGTCTTTTAAACGTCATCCCTACAAGAAAAAGAGAGTAATTTGAAAAACTGCTTTTTATAAACAAAGTTCTGTTCCTTACCAACCAGGGCAACTGTAAAATTGGCTAGCACCAAGGGAGCTGGACAGCTAAAGAAAGTGAAATAACAGATAAGAGAAACTCTGAAAACCAGTATTTTCATAGTTAGGTTCCCAAAAATATTATTTAATTTATTAACCTGTATAACAATAGACTCTGGAGGCCCTAACAAATAGCAGGGATCAGTTCTGGGTCCAGTTCTGTTCAATATCTTCATCAATGATTTAGATAATGGTATAGAGCAGTGGTTCTCAAAGCCGGTCCGCTGCTCGTTCAGAGAAAGCCCCTGGCGGGCCGGGCTGGTTTGTTTACCTGCCACATCAGCAGGTTCGTGCGATTGCGGCTCCCACTTGCCGCAGTTCTCCGCTCCAGGCCAATGGGGCTGAGGGAAGCGGTGCGGGCCGAGGGATGTGCTGGCCGCCATTCCCACAGCCCCCATTGGCCTGGAGTAGCGAACCTCAGCCAGTGGGAGCCACGATCATCCGAACCTGCAGATGCAGCAGGTAAACAAACTGGCCTGGCCTGCCAGGGGCTTTGCCTGAACAAGTAGAAGACTGGCTTTGAGCACCACTGGTAAAGAGTATGCTGATAAAGTTTGCAGATGATACCAACCTGGGAGGGGTTGCAAGTGGTTTCGAGTATAGGATTAAAATTCAAAATGATCTGGACAAACTGGAGAAATGGTCTGAAGTAAATAGAATGAAATTCAATAAGGACAAATGCAAAATACTCGACTTAGGAAGGAACAATTGGTTGCACAAAATGGGAAATGACTATCTAGAAAAAAGCACTGCAGAAATGGATCCGCGGGTCATAGTGGACCGCAAGCTAAACATGAATCAACAGTGTAACACTGTTGCAAAAAAAGCGAACATCATTCTGGGATGTATTAGCAGGAGTGTTGTAAGCAAGACATGAGAAGTAATTCTTCTGCTCTACTCTGCGCTGGTTAGGCCTTAACTGGAGTGTTGTGGCCAGTGCTGGGCGCCACATTCAGGAAAGATGTCGACAAATTGGAGAAAGTCCAAAGAAGAGCAACAAAAATGATTAAAGGTCTAGAAAACATGACCTGTGAGGGAAGATTGAAAAAAATGGGTTTGTTTAGTCTGGAAAAGAGAAGACTGAGAGGGGGATATGATAACAGTTTTTGAGTACGTAGAAGATTGTTACAAGGAGGAAGGAGAAGAATTGTTCTTCTTAACCTCTGCGTATAGGACAAGAAGCAATGGGGATAAATTGCAGCAAGGGAGGTTTAGGTTAGACAATAGGAAAAACTTCCTAACTGTCAGGGGGTTTGAGCACTGGAATAAATTGCCTAGGGAGGTTGTGGAATCTCCATTACTGGAGATTTTTAAGAGTTGGTTAAACAAACACCTGTCAGGGATGATCTAAATAATACTTATTTCTGCCATGAGTGCAGGGGACTGGACTAGATGACATCTTGAGGTCCCTTCCAGTCATATTCTATGATTGTATTAGGTGCAACACAAAATAGCAGATAGTCCAGCCCATAGTGAGCTTACAGTCTAAATGGACAAGGCAGGTGAGTGGGAGAAAGTGTTACAACATCTAAGCCAAAGATTGGAAGCTGAGTCTCAGAGAAATTAAGTAGCTTTCTCAAAGTCACTGAGGAAGTCTCAGCTGGGAGCTGAACCCAGAACATCTGAATCCCAGTGCATTAGCCACGTGACCAACCTTCCTCCCAGAAAGCAAGAGTGCCTAAAACTAGGTGCTTAATTCCACATGCACCTACATAAGTGCATTTTAAATAAGATTTTCCACATGTACTGAGCACCCACCATTTCCCATTGACTAAATCAGAATTGTGGGTGCATAGCACCTCTCAACAGCTGGACATTTATCCAGGTGCCTGCATATGAATGTAAGTGCCTCACTCTAGGTGCCTATCTCTGAAAAGTCTGCCTTATCTGTTCTTTCTCTCGGTGTAGCTCCCTCGCAGTTGGCAGCTCCTTTGCAATGGGAGGAAGAGAATATTTTATTCCTTCCCTCATCTCCCACCTCTGTCTTTTTATCAGTCAGTACATTTAAAGTTATTTTTACTTGCTTGTTTTGTCACTTCATAGGTTGCAGCATTGCTGTTTTAGTTAGCTCTCTAAACTGATACTATCTGGTAAAATTTCAGGAAATGTCTGCTAAATTTTTTAGACCACTCCCCTGCTTAAACCCCCAGTTGGCACCTGTGGCACCCCATCAAATGCTACCTTCTGAGATGTAGAGATTATTTAGCTTCTCTGTCCTACAGTTATACTAGGGACAGTGAGGAATACAATGGGTACCAGAATACTAAGGAGTTGGCAACCAATTCTTTTGGTATTTCAGCCACTAATATCAGCTACTTAGTGATCAGGTATGTTCAACTTCTGTTTGTCCTGCTTGCTCACACTTTGCCTTTTCCTTTGCTTGCCAACGTTATTTTATTGCTGTCCTCAGATACATGAACGATGATTAGGCTTTTCATGGTAAAAGGAACTATTGTTTTAACTTCTCGGTGCCCATATTTCATTTTTAAACTTATCTCTGAGTCAGAGTGATTTTTCTTTTGGCTTTACTCCCTCACTCGCTTTGCTCCAGCTTCTGAGCATTACCTGATGATTTCACTTCCTGCAGTTCTTGCAGCTCAGCAGTGTTTAATTGCGAGGCTTTTGTGAGGCCATTGGGCAAAGAGAAGCAGGAGTCTGGATGTTTTAGGCAAATCTTCAAGAGCATTTATCAAACCTCTTTTGTACAACTTGTATCTCTGTGGATTTGAGCGATTGTGCCAGGAGGCCAATTAGACTCCTTAGGAGCAGAAGGTCTAGCAGATTAATGCTTTGGTCTGCTGAGCCCTGTACCAGTGAGTGCATGCATTTTAAAGAGGACTATAAACAGAGCTCGTATGGGCAATATGGCAGTCAGGGCAGATGTATTTAAACTTCAGAAGACAGTTGGCTCCATTGGTAGTACCCTGGGCTGATGGCCAGGAGACCCAGATTCAATTTACAGTTAAATCATCTGTGTTTATTTCTCACAAAATACATATTTAAAAAATTCTGAAATTAAAACATCATGGTTAAAACACTCTACAGTAAACAGAGGCCTTAAAGGAAGAATGGCTGCCAGCTTTGCTTTTTGTTAAAGCTGTAACAGATTTAAAGTTTATTTTAAACCCAAGATGCACAACTGTGCCTGAGACAGTTCTGCAGAAGGAGTTTCAGGTCTGTGCAAAGGCTGGGTGAGCACTTCAGGTCATGCTGATTCTGGAGCTGACATCTAAAAGATCAACTCAAAGAGAAAGCAATTGTTTTGTGTACTGATCTAGATAGATACACCGCACAAACACTTTTGCTAAAGTGACGTACAGGCTGCAGGCACATATCAGTAGCTTGAGTGCAGCATAAAACATTTCAAAAACATTCAGGCCGGAGGGGGAAAATTGTCAAATACTAACATCTCAGGACATGCCATGAAAATTGTACTTTTCAAACTAGAAACCCAAACTATTAGCATGTCTACACTGCAACCAGAGGTGTGACTGAAGCACCTGTAGAGGTACCCAAGCTTCCTTCTGTCTATTTAACTTTAATAACAATAGTAGTGCAGCAAGGGCTATTACAAATGCACCTGGGACCTCTCCCCCCAGGTATGTACTTGAGTTCTTAGCCCAACCAGTGCTGTTGCAGGTTCACTGCTATTGTTATTCGAGTAATTAGCTCAAAGCTAGCTTGAGTAATGTCTACATGTATTGCAGTCACACTTCTGATTACATATGAGAGAAATTTGTAAAATTCTTGTATGTGATCTGGGTGTGATGGTAAGGAAACCTGTAAAGCAGAGCAATCACCACGCAAGAGAACATTTTAGTTTTTGTAGTTATTTGAGAAATTAACCTCTCAGTTACGGATGGATAAGGAAATATGAGAGTCTGATTTTCTCAGGCACTATTACAAGTCAGGATTAAAATAGTTCAAGTGCCTTGTTTGAGAAGTGCAGACTTGACTTTGTACTTGTTAAGTTTCTACCTTTTTTTTTAAACTCAAAAGTTCTCAAAAGCTAATTTGCACTAAAATTCCCAGGCAAAGGTGTTGACCTTTCTCCTCCCTTACCTAGCTCAGGTTACAGGCTCCGGTATCGTCCATCCCCTAAAGTCCTCCCCTGCTCTCCCATTCCCCACACAGACAGCCCCTACTTCATCACACTTGGGATCTGAGCATCTCTCCTGTAAAGCCTGGGAGATGTGTAGGAGTGTGACTCCCTTCCTGTCAACTTCCTATTGTCTGAAGAACTGTGGCTTCCTATGTCTTAAAAGAAGGGGAGGAATATAGCTGATAAACAGAGCTGGGTGGGAACAATCAACCTACCCTTGCTGTTGCTCCCCAGCCCAACAGAGGCGATCAAGGGGTACAATAATAACCTCCTTCCCGTTGCTCTTGCAGCATCCTGCTGTTCCCCAGACACCTTGTAGGGATGCTTACTGAGTGAAGAATCCCTTCCCTTCTCCCTCATTGCTTTGAATCTGCTTGTCAGCCTCTGAACTCCACCCCTGATAATCTTATGAAGTTTGTCAGAGTTGGCTTTAGCCCACCCCTCACACATACCCCACACTCTGCAATCCATAGAAGCTCAACAGCTCCTGCTCATGAGCATCAGGGGGGATTGTGCTCTCCTGACCCCCATGGAGCTTGGATGAGGATGCTCATCAGGGCCCCAGCAAACCTGAGTAGGCACCTAAGTCTTGCCATGGGGGGCTGTCAAGCCTTTTAAGGCTCACTGGGCGTTCTCTCCTTGTGAAGAACTTAATGGGCCCACAGGAAGTGGGGAATGATTCCTTGCTCTCTCTCGAAGCCCTCTGTTCTCTCAATGCTTCTCCCTGCAGATCTCATATGGTTTACAGAAGCAGGATTCCCTTCCCACAGATTTCAGAAGGTCCATAAGTGGGACAACTGGGTGCCAACAGGGGACTTCATGGAAGCTTTGTGATCGGGGGGCATTCCAGCCCTTTCTGTGACCCTCACTGACTCCTCTCATGATTCTTAGGGGGCTGATTGGGTCCCCTACTCCTCTGGGCCTTAGGAAGCTTGGAAACTCTGTGTGAGTCTCTTGGTGGAAAAAAATCTCTCTCTTTCATTGACCAGCCTCCCTAGTCACAGGTTATATTTTATGACTAATCTCTTTAGGAAATGGGGTATTGAGTTGTTTCCCCCTCTTTTTCTATTAAATGAAAGCTTAGGTCTCCAGCAGTAATTCAATGTGCTATTACTAAGGACAGCAGAGCAGATGTTCCGTAGGGAGAGTTTATACACAAACACTAATAACGTTATAATTTAATTTTTGATCCTGGACACTAGTACGCAGCAAAGAGAATCTAACGAATTAAGTTTTATCTCACCTATTCATTCTGTGTTTTTGCTACAAAATGGCATAATAATCAGACTTCTTGAGCTCTAGGGACCACTTCTGTTTTTAGTGTTTCTAACTCACTTCAACCTTTGTAGAAAAATATAGGTTAGCTCCAGATCTGCCCTACCAGTTGTGAGGTCAATAGGGCTTTTCCGGATGTTGTGGGTGTTGTGAGGATGGAATCCATTAAAGATTGTGAGGTGGTCATATACTACAGTGATGGGGGCCATATAAATGCCTAGAGAGATTGATAATGGAACCTCAATCACAAACACAGAGCAAAAGTTGTACTACTATAATATAAGGACAGAAATAATTGATGAATAAAATATATGCCATGGATCCGTCTGCTGATAGCACCATCATTTACATTGAGTATTATATATGTCACACAAAGAGGGAAATAGTTTGCAATGCACAAAAAATCCCATTACTTGAATATAAATAGTTTTTCCAAGTCAAAAGCTTAACAAAAATTGTACAGAGGTAATTCTTTTCACTGAAAATTTACTCCCATGTCTCTTTGGGAATGAATTATCAATCAATAACTTTTAATTAATGTACAGGCCAGATGCAGTGAGATGCTAAGTGTCTTCTGCAGAGGACAGAGGGCAGTCTCAGGGTCAGGTACATGTAGAATAGCCGTAAAATGTGGCTGTTACGCAAGAGTGCCGAAAGCAGTGAAGGGCCCAATCCTACACATGCTGGTGTCAATAGCAAAACTCCAATTCTCTTCAATAATACAGGATCACACCCCAAACTCTGTACTTTTAAAAGCCCCAATTCTGCCCCCTTAATCACATTGGGTAGCATCTTGGTGGGATTAATTGTAGAGTAAGGTGCTACTAAGCAAGTGCATGGGTAGCTGAACTGGGCCCTTTGGCAGTACCCTAACTGTGGTTTTGTAGGCAACGGCTCTCTCTGTAGTAATGAAAACAGTTTATACTGCTAAATGCATTGCATTCTGCATTCTTTGTGAAGGGTCCTTAGTGCTGAAATCTGCTCCCCCACTTTGTCTGCCAGAGCCTAGATTTATTAATCTTCCAGGCACTCTGTAAAGTTCACCTTTCCCCATCTTTGTTAAGACTGTTGAGGGGTGTATGCACTGAGCTGGATATATGTATGCAGGGCCGGCTTTAGGCTGATTCCCTGATTCCCCCAAATTGGGCCCCATGCCTAAGAGGGCCCCACACCTAAGAGGGCCCCGCGCCCTAAAGAAGAGCGCCTAATTTTTTAATTTTTACTCACCTGGCAGTGGTCCGGGTCTTCGGTGGCACTTTGGCGGTGGGTCTTTCACTCGCTCTGGGTCTTTGGCGTCATGTTCGTGGCAAGTCCTTCAGTGCTGCGGAACACGCGGAGCGAGAGACCTGCCACCAAAGTGCCGCTGAAGACCTGGATCGCTGCCAGGGATTTGTATCGGGCCCCGCACTTCCTAAAGCTGGCCCTGTATATATGTGTAGCCCATTGTTTATTATCTGATTTTTAATTTATGGGATTGGCACCCAGAGAACCTAGTGATAGGCACTCATAGTTGCATTTTATACATGTGAATAAATACAAATTTACTAAGTGTACATATTTTTAAAAACCCTAGCATGAAGTGTGATTCAAAAAGGTTAGATGCAACAGAACCAGTACACTGCACCAAGTTCCACTGAATGGGCTGGAATATAGGATGTAGAGACACTGGCATGGCATCCACACCCTCTGACTGGATGATGGATGTGGTAGGGCAGATGTACTTGAGGATCCACCAGCCAAACTCCCTCATGGAGGGCGTATGTGTGCAGCAGTCATGTGGGCAACAGCCTCGAGGCTTCAGTGACAGCCACAGAGTGAGGCCCCAGGGAAGATTCCTTCCCCTGGCTCCTCTGCAACTGCCTTTCATGCAGCCCATTTATTCAGCATCCCAAGTATTTGACTCTTCTATCTATAAGAGGTGTTCTTCACTGCCACCCACCAAATAGTTACAGAGTATTTGTACCTTCTCCACTAGATGTCCTCTCTATGTGCATAACATCACTTTCCTGTAACGAGGCTCTTTATCAAATCGTTGAAGCTCTTGTCATTTATATAATCCCAAACCTCTGCTTCCACATGAGAAACACTGTCCATTTATCCCAATAACACTATCTACTAGTTAAGTGGAATTGATTCCCTGGGAAACAGTAATTCTAAACTTGCTTGCTTGAAATTTCCGTTACCTATGCTAGGTATTGTGGTGAAAACTCTTCAGACGTCACATTCAGCTGGATGCTACAATGTTACATCAGGTAAAGAATCAGATACCACAATAATCTCCTATTTCTAAACATAGGCAATGAGCTTGTATGATAACTGTTAGCAAACGCTGACTTTTTAAATGGGCACCACTGTAGTCATAGAATGTAAAACAAAAATATAAAACCCTTAGAAAGGAGGTATTTTCAAAATAATCAAGTACTTTAGTACTGAGCCTTTGTTGTCAATAGCTCTCCTGATGTTTGTGGTAAGTAGTAGAATTAAAACACTAGATTAACTGCTTTTAGGAACAATGCAGTCATGATACCTGTACAGCTGTACTCTGGTGTCTCTAGCAATGGATTAACTCTAAAACGTTTGGTAGTTTCGTTTTGAGTTGGGTGAGACCTTTCCCCCCACTAATATTAGAATGTTTATTTGAACATTCTACTCATTGTTTCTAGATATGAGTCAAATCTCAGAACAATTTTCCATCTGCCAACTTTGGGGGATTAATATAAAATGGAACCTAGATCCAAGCCACAGCAGCTTTAGCTTTTGTAAAATCAGAACCACCCTTAGTTTTGATCATCTCTGTTTGAAATTTAGAACCATTTTCATTCCTTCTTCCCTCCTCCCACCATGACTCTGAGGATTTGTACAAAACTGGACCTAGATTCAACCACCATTGCATTTGGATTTGCAAATCCCAAACACAAAGAATGAGGTTGTGCAAATCCAAAACCACATGTGTTTTTGCTCCTCTCTAATAAATACATTTTCAGGTCACTCAAAGCAATATATGTTGCTATTTGGCATGAAAAAGCCACTAGCATTGCATAGGAGTGGAAGTGGTAAATTATATTCCATCCCTGAGGCAAAGCGGGGCCTAGGAATGAGGTCTGGAGTTTCCTTCACTAGGACCAAAAGAATCTCAGCAGGGAGATTAGTGGTTTCATTGGCTTTGTAGTAATCATAAAGGATTCAATATATGAAAGAGGGGTTTTTGGATGGTCCTTTGCATCCAAGGAAGAACTATTACTTTCCTAATGTATTTACTAATTGATACTCTCTGATGAAGAATGTGCTGATCAAGAATTCCTGGGGGGAATTAGACTCTTTGGATAGAATTTCACATGCTGATTTACCAGTAGTTTCAGTGTGCACAGGTTTTCCACAGCCAGCTATTGTGGACGTTTCTCCTCTTTCATGCCTTGGCTCATATTAACTAGCTTTGGTCACACAAAATCAAACTTCAACTCAGATATCAAAATGGCTTTCCTGTAAATATGTATGTCTTATAAAATGTACTAGCTACAGTGTTCAATAAATATTTCTGTTCTGTATTTCGGAAAAAGCCAGATGATGTATTCATAACATATGATGATGAAATACTTTCCATTCTAGTAGTAACTAAGGAGAATGTTAAACAGCAACTGCTAAAGTTAACCATTTTTTAATCAGCAGTTTGGGATTACTTGCACCCAGAGGTTTTAAAGAGAGCTGGCCGAGGAGTTGTCTAGGCCATTAATGTTAATTTTCAGTAACTCCAATATCTCTTGGAACACTGGGGAAGTTCCAGATGACTAGAAGAAAACTAATGTTGTGCCAATATTTTAAAAGTTGAGCAGTTTGACTTGGGAAATTAAAGGCCTGTCAGGCCTGATGTCGACCCTAGGCAAAATAATGGAACAGCTGATATGACAGTCAATTAATAAAGAACTAACTCAATCAGCATGGGTTTATGGAAAAAAAGTCATGTCAAGCAAACAATATGTGTTTCAAAATGGCCAAATGTAAGGTCATATATCTAGGAAGAAAGAATGTAGGTCATATTTACAGGATGGGGGGCTATTGTGGTAGTATCCGGCAGCCCCTGGCAGGATTTGGGTGTCTTTGCACTAGCCATTGAACAACCATATGCAAAGGCACAGTCCCCCTCCTGAAGAGTTGACATTATAAGAAAACAAGTGACATACAAAAGGTGGAGCAGAAGAATGGGGATTAAATATACACATATATGCATTTGCAGTTAAATACATAGAAAAAATAAGTGCCAGCGAAGCCCATCTGCTCTTCAAGTGATCATTAATTAGCTGATTTCTTACAGGTATCAGAGTAGAGATTGATCTTGAGGAGAGACTGAAGGAGGAACACTAGGGGTATGTCTACATAGCAAGAGTCGTGCACTGGCTGCCTGAGCTATCCTGAATCCAGTTACTACAGGTAACAATAGCAGGGAAGGTGGCAAACTGTAGGATTGAGCATGGTAGTATAAACCTGGGTATGTAGTCAACTGGCTTGCTAGCCCATTCTGAAGCCTGTGATGTGTTAACTTCATTGGTACTGTTACCAGCACTAGCTGGATTTAGGCTAGTCAGTGCACAGCTTCTGCTGTGAAGACATACCCTGGACTAGAGATGGTTCCTTTGGAATTCTTTAGAAACACTCTGTACTGATTTTTATTTTCAGGAAACCACAAAGTTTTTAGTTAACTTGACATGTATAATAGTGAAAAATTTGTCTGAAAAACTAAAAATACGAACCAACTTGACTGGCTAGTTTGCTCTGAGTATATCCAAGCCTGTCCATAAAGACGAGCGAGTGAATGAAGGCACTAGTGAAGTGTCTGGTTCTGGCTTGGCAATGAATCCCATGAATCTGAGAGAACCAAGACAGTAACAATATTTTGGTCTGATTTTCCAAATATATCATTTCACATATTTATTTTTTCTGTATATGTACAGTCACCTTCAGTGTCTTGGCATGGCTTCTGGCCAGTAAAGCCAAGTTAGACTGTTTTTTTACTTGACTCTACCCTTGAACTTTCTGGCATGCCTACTTCTACCAGGAAAGTTGGCTAGCAGAGGAACATGTTAGTCTCAGTTTGGATGCAGCTGTCTATTTGCTACAGTCAGTACTGAGGAAGTCCATTTAAAATAAGCTGATAAAAAGAATAAAAATGAACACATAGAAAGTTGAGCAGTACTCAGGAGTTATTACAGTACATACGTGTGTTTCAAACCAATTAATGTGTGGGGCCTACAAAAACAGCACCATAACAATTTTTTGTTTTAAGTTTTCTAAAGAGTACAGCTGTTAGAGTGATGCCCTTAGATAACATTTGCTTGAGTAATAAATCTTGAATCATTTAGAATAGGAATGTGGCAATTCCACTTTCAACTCTGTTGGAGATGAAATAATAGCTCCCACAGCATCCATATAGTGGATAAGATTCAATATGCATAAATATATTGACTTTACAGCATCTCAAAAAACAGAGATCATAAGATATTCTTCCACCAACAAACGGAGACACCATAGCAGAACAGACTGTGCCATTAAATTTCAAGGACTTTCAAGAACCTGGCAAAGGTTTTGATGAGGGGCTTATTGCATCTCTAATAGAGTAGAATTTTAACTTTTCCTAATTTGTTTGTATTTCTGCACTTTTAAGGGCACTAAAGCTGCTGGCTGTATCACTCTCCTACTGGTGATATTGGTGATATTGACGCAACTGCCTTGCCTTGAAAAATTGCTTTATAAATGTTGGAAAGAGGAGATGTAAAAGAGACTCTGTAGGCTCCTGCCATGAGCCACAGGTCTTGAATGATGGTCCACAGGGCTCTTACGTCCTAGGCAGTCTCAGCCTGCCACCCAGTGATCTTTTAATAGTGGTTAGAATAGCAGCTGAACTCTAACAGAGGACTCCAGTCCTGGGCTTTGATTGGTGGAATCCTGGAGCACAGGAACAGGAAGTTGTCCATGTGACTATCATGGTGGTATGATTATAACATAATTACGATGCATTTTGAACAAGATGGGTCATGTGAGGTGTCATTGGAAAAGTTATGATTTGCTGAATATGATTATTCTATTTGTGTGCATGTATCATTTTTGTATCTGAAGTTAAGAATATTGACTATGTATCTGTATTTCAAGTGTGCTTACTTTGTGTAACACCCACAACTAGCCTTTCGCGTACAACAATGAAGAAGCTAGACAGTGCTGATGGCTCATCAACAAAGACAATGGACCATGGAAGAGCTTAGCCTTCCCGTGAATGTTTCAGCTAGCCTATGAGTAATAGCTGCTATGATCCAGCAAGGCATCGAAGGGCATGTGACCAAACCACATGACACTGAACTCCCTTCCTGCCATAGGGAGAGACTATATAAGGTGGGGAGTGACATAAGGATTTGTCTTCACTCCTGCACAACTCAACACCTGAAAGAAGCTCCGAAAAACAAGGGACTTGGAACAGGGGAGGGGAACCCTGACTGCACAGCAATTGCAGTCTGTGCTTTAAGAATCTGCAAGCCTGCTTGTATCATCAGTCAGGGAGAGAAATTGCTAATTTAAATTCTATCTATCTATCTATCTATTATATTGGGCTTAATTTGCAGTTTTGTTTATTTGCTAGTTAATCTGCTTTGATCTGTGTACTATCACTTATAATCACTTTAAATCTATCTTTCTGTAGCTAATAAACTTGTTTTATGTTTTATCTTAACCAGTGTGTCTTTAAGTGAAGTATCTGGGAAAATCTCAGCTCGGTTAATACAGGCTTGTGCATATCTTTTCGACATCAACGGGAAAGCAAACAATATTAATGAGCTTGCACTGTACAGAATCCCTGTGCAATGCAAGATGGTATAATAGTGAGTTTATACTCCAGCAGGGGTGCAAGCCTGGAAATCTGGGAAATTGGCTGGTGCTCTGTTATATATCTATAAATGGCTTAGGTAAAGCACTCAGGTAGCTCAGCTGGGTGTGTGGCACCACCTGCTGTCGTGTTGGGTGATAACAGGGGCTGGAGAGACTGGCTGAATCACCAGCAGAGCAATGTGGAAAGGGTCAGCCCAGATGGATGGTTAGAGGGCACAGCGATTCCACCTGCTTCCACATTTGCCCCCGGGGGTGACAACTCATTACAGACACCTCCTCCCATATTCTCCTTGACAGAGATTCCTTCAACTCCCAAGACAGCATAACTAAAATAGACCACAGAGAATGGGAAGGCAGAGGAAAAAGATGTCAGGAAGTTGTTCCCTCTTTGATGTTATATTAGGCCTGGCCTACACTATGAGGTTAGGTCGAATTTAGCTGCATTAGGTTGATTTTATAATGAATGTGTCTACACAACCAACCCCATTCCGCCGACCTAAAGGGCTCTTAAAATCGACTGGTGTACTCCTCCCCGACAAGAGGAGTAGCACTAAAATTGACCTTTATGCGTTGAATTTAGGGTAGTGTAGACGCAGCGTTATGCAATTCGATAATATTGGCCTCCAGGAGCTATCCCAGAGTGCCTCAATGTGACCTCTCTGGATAGCACTTTCAACTCTGATGCACTAGCCAGGTACACAGGAAACGCACCGGGAACTTTTGAATTTCATTTCCTGTTTGGTCAGCGTGGTGAGCTCAGCACATTAGGTGACCATGCAGCCCCAGAATTGCAAATGAGCTTCTGCATGAAGCGAACGGGAGACTTTGGATCTGATTGCTGTATGGGGAGAAGAAACTGTGCAGGCAGAACTCTGATCCAGCAGGAGAAATGCTGACATATATGCCAGAATCGCACAGGACATGGTGGAGAGAGGCTACATTAGGAATGCTCAGCAGGGTTGCGTGAAAGGAGCTCAGGCAAGCCTACCAAAAGACAAAGGAGGCAAACTGTCATTCTGGGTCAGAGCCCCATACATTCCGCTTCTACGATTAGCTGCATGCCATTCTAGGGGGGGACCCTAGCAGTACCCCAACACTCTCCGTGGGCACCTGCAAGGTGGCAGCCTCACGCAACACGGAGGAGGGTTTTGTGGATGAGAAAGAGGAGGAGGAGGAGGATGCGCAGCAGGCAAATGGAGAATCCGTTCTCCCTGGCAGCCAGGACCTTTTCCTCACCCTGGAGCCAATACCCTCCCAGGGCCTATTGTTCCTGGACCCTTGTGATGGAGAATGCACCTCTGGTGAGTGCACATTTGTAACTACACTACAGGGGTTAAAAACAATTGTGTTTAATGTTTGATTTGCCCTGAACAACTAGAATGCATTCATGGCCAGTACAGCTACTGGAAAAGTCTGTTTACGTGTCTGGGGATGGAGCAGGAATCCTCCAGGGACATCTCCATGAAGCTCTCCTGGAGGTACTCTGAAAGCCTTTTCAGAAGGTTTCTGGGGAGGGCTGCCTTATTTCATCCTCCATGGTAGGACACTTTACCACGCCAAGTCAGTAGCAAGTGGTCTGGAATCATTGCCGCACAAAGCATGGCAATGAATGGTCCTGGGTTTTGATTGCATTCATGCAGCATTCGGACTTTATCTTTCTATGCCAGCCTCAGGAGAGTGATATCATTCATGATCACCTGGTTGAAATAGGGGAATTTTTGTGAGGGAACAGTAATCCCCTCCGTTTGGTGATCCCCGACACATTAGACCCCGAACATTCGGGGCTGTTTGCGCTTGGCTAAAAGGGATCATCCCGGAGAATAGCCACATGGGGTGGGGAGGGGTGTGCTGCACACCCACCCCAAAACCACAGCCCCTCCTTTTGAATGGCAACCACAGCCCCTCTTTTTAAATGCAGCCCCTCCTTTTAAACGACAAACACAACTGGCATTGGTTGCTATGGGAAAGGAGGGTGCTGCAGTTTGAAAGCATTCCCACATGTTATGAATGCGGAAGAAGCCACCCTATGTACCCTTTGGCTTACCATGGCTGCCTGGAAACCGAATTCTGTTGCCCAGCTGTGTGTGATGCATCACCATACCAGCAGGCACTCAATATAAAAGGCAAAATGCAACCTTGTACCTAAAACACATGTGCTGTCTGCTGTGAATTGCTTGATTCACTGTGAAAGAGTTTCCATTTTGTTCTCATAAATTTATCTTCTGCAAAGTCTACTCTCCCCCCTCCCACAGCTGCAAATGTTTCTATGCTCCCTGCATCAGTTCCATCTCTGAAGTTATTGCAATTAGAAGGTGAAAAAACAAAACGCTCTTGCAATGACATTTTCAGAGCTCATGCAGTTCTCCCGCAGTGATAGGGCACAGCTGAATGCATGGAGGCATTCGATGGCAGAGACCAGGAAAGCATACAGTGAGCATGATCAGAACACGCAGGAGGAGATGCTGAGGCTAATGGGGGAGCAAATGGACATGATGAGGTGTCTGGTGGAGCTGCAGGAAAGGCAACTAGACTAAAGATCCCCGCTGCAGCCATTGTGTAACTGCCTGCCCTCCTTGCCAAGTTCCATATCCTCCTCACCCAGACGCCCAAGAATGCAGGTGAGGAGGGGAGTCTCCAGGCACCCTGCCACTCAGCTCCAGAGGATGGCCCAAGCAATAGAAGGCTGTCATTCAAACAGCTTTGATTTGTAGAGTGGCTACAATAAGCAATGTGGCCTTGTCCTTCCCTCCTCTCCCACTCCACCCTGTTATCAAACCCTTTGTACACCTGAGCTTCCTTTTACTAGTCAGCATTGCCATTGATCTCAAGTTTTTTTAATAAATAAAGAATGAATGGATTCAGAACAATAGGGACTTTATTTCCTGTGCCAGCTGTGGTCGAAGGGGAGAGGGGAATTGGCTTACAGGAAAATACATTCACCAAAGGGGGCAGCTTTGCATCAAGGACAAACACACACAGCTGTCACACCATAGCCTAGTCAGTCATGAAACTGTTTTTCAAACCTCTCTGATGTGCAGTGTGCCTTGGTGTGCTCTTCTAATTGCCCTGGTGTCTGGCTGTTCAAAATTAGCCACCAGGCAATCTGTCTCAACCTCTCACCCAGACATAAATTTCTCCCCCTTACTCTCACAGATACTCAGCAAACTGCACCAGTGTCCTTTTAAATGCCCAAAGGCACATTATACCACCATTCTGCACTTGCTCACTTGCTCAACCTATAGTTGAACTGCTCCTTACTGCTGTCCAGGCTGCCTGTGTATGGCTTCGTGAGCCATGGGAGCAAGGGGCAGGCTGGGTTCCCAAGAATAACTATTGGCATTTCAACATCCCCAATGTTAATTTTCTGGTTTGGGAAGGAAGTCCCTTCTTGCAGCTTTCCGAGCAGCCCGAAGTTCCAAAAGATGTGAGCATCAGGCACCTTTCCCAACCATCCCACGTTGATGTCAGTGACACAGCCCTTGTGATCCATCAGTGCCTGAAACACCATTAAGAAATACCCCTTGCAGTTTATGTACTCTTTGGCAAGGTGGTCGGGTGCCAAGATATGGATATGCGTTCTGTCTATTGCCCCACCACGGTTAGGGAACCCATTGCAGTAAAGCCATTCACTACGCCCTGCACATTTCCCAGAGTCATTACCCTTCTTAGCAGAAGGGTATTGATTGCCCTGGCTACTTGGATCACAGCAGCCCCCACGGTAGATCTGCCCACTCCGAACTGATTCCCGACTGACCGGTAGCAGTCAGGCATCACAAGCTTCCATAGGGCTATCGCCACTCACTTCTCAACTGCCAGGGCAGCTCTCATCTTGGTATTCCTATCCTTCAGGGTGGGGGGAAAGGAACTCACAAAGTTCCTTGAAAGTGGCCGTACACATGCGAAAGTTTCACAGCCACTGGGAATCATCCCATACCTGCAATACTATGTGGTCCCACCAGTCTGTGCTTGTCTGCCGGGCCTAGAATCAGTGTGCCACTGTATCAACATTCCCGAATGCCACCATGATATCCCGATTGCCACATCCCGTGCTTTCAGGAACGTCTGTGTCCATGTCCGCTTCACAATCTTCCTCGTGCTGGCAGCTCCTAGCTAGGCTCTGCACATACTGCAGGATAATGCCTGAGTTGTTTGCAATGCTCACAAAAGCAGTGTATCGCTGAGTGGGCTCCATGCTTGCCGTGCTATGGCATCTGCATGGATAACCCAGGAAAAAAGGCGTGAAATGATAGTTTACCGTTGCTTTCAAGAAGGGAGGGAGGGAGGAGGGGAGACTGATGACATGTACCCAAAACCACCCATGACAATATTTTTTGCCCCATCAAGCATTGGGAGCTTAACCCAGAATTCCAATACCCACAGTGCACCATTCTGTGAGTCGATGCTAGCCACAGTATTGAGGACGCACTCTGCCAACCTAATGCGCTTAGTGGGGACATGCACGATCGACTGTATAAAATCTGTTGCTAAAGACTGACTTCTATAAAATCGACCTAATTTCATAGTGTAGACATGCTCTTAGATTGACTTGTTGATTCCACTCTCTACCCTCTCAGAAAAAAATGACATTTAAAAATTTCTGTGGAGGATGGAACATTTGATTCCTCAGAGCAAGAAACAATGAAAGTCTGGGTTGGGCAGTAAAGGGAAAACCACACAGTCCCCCTGTAATGGGGCGGCTGCCCCACTGCTGGAGAACAGGTGTTAAAAGCAGCCAAGCTAGGCTGATTGGGAAAGCAACCACAGCTGTGGCCACCTCAATAAGAGCCCAGCTGGCCCTTATGAGAGGGCTGTGGGCCAGAAGTTGGAGGAGTCTCTCTCTCCAGCCTTGGAGGGAGAAGGACTGGGCTGCCTGGGAGCTCAGGGTACAGGGAATGGAGCAGGGCTGGGGAAAGGCAAGGGAAGCTCCAGCTTGGTAAATTCCCAGGCTGTAGGCCTTGCTAAAGGCAAAAGCTGGTACAGGGGTTGCAGAGGTGCAGCTGGACTTAGGCAGAGGCAGCTGGTCAAACTCCCTTGCCAGTGATGAGTGGCCTTTTACAGACTGCAGTTTGCCCCAGTGAGCAGGGGCTAGATGATGACTGGCAGTAGCCACTGAGGCAAGGTGGGGATACAGGGTTGGGGGCTCCCCTGGGAGGGGAGACCCCGACTGTGGGTTACTGCTGGGGTCAGAACCCAGAGGAAAAGGGGCACCGGGATCCGAGAGGGACACAGGGGTCCTAAGGCAGGTGAGACACTAGTCTTCAGAGGGCACTCCGAGCTGGACAAGAGCTAATTCCCAGGATAACTTGCACGAGGCACCACGGTGGTGAATCGTTGCTTCCCTACACCCCCATCTGCTGACATGCTGGGATGCTGAGCCCAATGAGCTACAGGCCGGTACTATGTTGTTATAGGCCTGCAAGTTAAGGTAAGCTTATGCATGGCTATCTCAAGGAATAAATGTCTGAGCAACCTCCCTGTCTTTATTCTTATTATTTTATGTATTAGTGTTACAGTAACATCAACAGAACAATCAGGATTGGGATCCCATTGTGCTAGGTGCTGTGCAAGCACATAGGTATGGATCCTAACCTGAAAAAGTTACAGTTTAAGACAATGTGAAACATGTGGGTGTGACAAACAAATGTAAGGAATGAGGGAGAGAGGATGAGGGTAGCAATGCCAAGAACTCATGGTTCCAGTAACTAGCATGTGCACAGTGTACTTTAAACATTTTAAAATTAAGCTATAGAGAGTATGGGGCAAGTGATCACTCACCCTAAAAAGGCACATTTCCTTGTTTGCGGGGGAAAGGACTTACTGCCAGCTGAACAAACACTGGCAGTCTCTCTCGCATATGGGATCTGCAGAACAACAGTCTATAGATGTAGTTGTAGGTCCATAAGCCATTTCAAGGCTTCCTCTGTGATGGTCTGGATATCATCCAATTTACCTTTGAATCTGTATTTGGGGCACTGTGTTATGTGTTTGATGGTTTGGATGTTCTTACTGCAGTTGTGTAAAGGGGAGTCTTTGATTTCCCCGTTATGTCTCAAGTAGCTGCATCTTCCATGGGTTGTTGGGATATGGTTCAATGTGGTCCAAAGTCTGCATGGCATGTCAAAACCAGGAGGGCGGCTTGTTGGGTCAGTGATAATGTGCTTGTTTGAGATGGTGGATGAGATCCAGACACTTTTCCATTCCCTGGCTGGATCAAGAGACATGAGGTGGTCACATGTGGTCTATAGGGATTTTTGTGATTTCAGGTGGTGTTGGGTTTTGTTATCCATAATCTGCTGGATGGCAAGTTCTGGGTAGTCTTCGGCACATTTAAGTTCTTGTGCTATGGCTATATCTTGAGGGATAGCTGGAGGTTTGATGTTTGCTAATACAGAAAGCCGCAACAGAAGGGTTGATTTTAAAGTTCACCTGATGATTTGCATGCTCTGATTCAGCTGCCTATCCATAAGTTGGGTGTGGCAGCTTCTTGTCCATACTGGTGCACAGTACACTGAAACTGAGTACACTAGGGCAAAGGCCGATGTTCCTACCACTGGGGCAGTTGATCCCTAGTTTGTTCGGGCTAACATTTGAATAATGGTGATGCGAGTCTTCGCTCTAGAGGCTAATTTCTTGAGTTAATCATGAAAGGTGAGTATGCAGTCAAGAATGACACTGAGGTATGATGTTCACAAAAGTTTAGCAGTGTTGGCATTGGCTTTCACCTGCGACCTAGTGGCATGTACAGACTTTTCAGCCCCCAGGTATCTCAGCAGGTTGCAGGTGTGTCTGCTTGAGTGTGTGCAGTTTAGACTTTCTACACATTCAAGACACCATTTCTACCTTGCAGCATCCAGAGACGCCAGGGGGTCTTTTCCAATATCAGGGTCACTACATTCATCATATTTGCGGAGAAGTTCTTGGGTCTCTGCCGTCCGGCAAGTATCCTCTGCCCCATCTTGCAGAGTGGAAAGTGACACACTGTTTTGCATCAAAAAGGAAGAGCATATCATTTGCCGATGGCCCGCGTGACAGTTCTTCTCCTGCAGTGTTGTTTGTTGCATAGTCCCATTGTGTGTGGTGACTATTAAAATTGCCCACAAATACAGAAGGGTCCTGTGCATTCTGCAGAACTGGATGAGGTCACTGTGCCTAAATGAGAACCAGGCCCTTGCAATTGTATAGAGAAAAGAATTGGACCATATGACAAATCTAAGACTAAAGATGTAGAGTACTAGTATGATGATGAGCTTATGGGGATTCAGCTGATTGTGGTGCTTCACTGGAATCAACAGATGCTCAACACTTCTGAAAATCAGGCCACTAATTCAAATTTTGGGAAAAAAAAGACAAAATCTATGATGAGGTGCTGCATGTGTAGATATCTAAGGTGTAGGGGAAAAAGGTGTCGTCATTTGAGAAATACTATGCAACCATATAATTAAATGTGTGCCCAGTTAAGGCTGTGTTCACCTTAACTTATCAATTTCTTCATATCACACTGGTTCAGTGCACAACCCTAACGTTCTTTGAATGTAATTAAAAAAAATGTAATATTGATGCAACAATACTGTGGTTTGCCCTCAGTATTGTGCTCCTCACCCAAAGACAGACTACTTTAGCTTCACACATTGCTTATGTCATGAGATCCAGATATTAGTTACCTATTACACTTAGATAAAAAGGAAACTGCTGGGTAGATTGTGGCACAGGGAAGGTAAAAGTCTTGCTGAAGGTCATACAGCAGGTTGGAATCAGAGCTGGGAAAAGAAAGCACATATTTTGACTCTTAACCCACCGGACAATTTTTGAACTTCTGACTGATAAGGGTTGCTGGAGTGACCATAAAAATGTAGCAGGGCAAGTAGGTTACTTTGAATCATCTTCATCACTGTCACATAGTACCTGAAAACATGCAAGACAGGTATACTGTCTTAATGCCCCATCAGCATTCAGCATCCATTGTATGCTGTACTTAGAAAAATATAGCTACATAAAGAGAGTAGATAATTATAATAATGATGCTTATTAAATATGCATTTCTGTAGTGCTCATGAATAAAAGCTGAACCATGAACAACAGACAGGAAGAAAAATTTCTTAGCTCACTTACTGCTGGTATCTGCTACAGCGCTCTGTGTGCCACAGATACTTCAGTGACGACATAGTAGCTGGGGCATAAAATGTTTTGTCCCACTTGCCTAGTTCATTAAGCAGCACTGAACTCCGATTTAGACTTTCACCTCTTCTGCTTCTCTAACAGACTGCTTTCACACTGCTGAAACTGCAACAGCTGGCATGGAGTGTGTCTTGCTGATGGATCTGCACTGGCTCACACATGCTCAAATAGTTCAGCTGTGTCTGAGATCCTATTTGTTAGCAAAACAATCTGCCTGTGACTCTTACTCTGTAATACAAAGTAACCAAGTGATTATGTAATTCTGCTATTTCTGCTAAGGAGAGTACTTATTTCATAGGGTAGGGTGATTCACCTTGGGAATGTTGCTCTGTTAGTGCAATTGTTTGGGGTACTACAACCTTTCTTGCTGTTAGAAACTCCCGGCATAGCATTGTAGACTGTGGACAGTATAGCACTCATGTCCTATTTACGGTATAACATGCTCCAAGAATAGGGGGTTAAATTCAGCTTTGGTGTGAGCAAGTGAAACTCCATTGACTGTTGGGGGTATTTTTGACAGGTCATGGAACACCCAGATTGAGAGCCACCTTGGTACCCCCGGCTTCCAGAGTAAAGCAGTCTTCCTTGTGGTAGCTGGGTACCAGCAACCTAAGATCACCAGCCTTTCAGCCACTCAAGCACTCTCCTCTAGGCTATATCCATCCTAACTTTGATTTGCAGGTTAGCAATAGGTGCATCCCAATCCCTGAATCCCTTTGAATTCTTCTCATGTGATATGCATTCCCGGCCACTGGCTACTCACAGAAATCCCAGCTCCTCTGCACCCAAAAGTGCAGTGCACCCAGTTAACAAGTTTTATCTGAAATCACAGCTCCTGTAAACCATGCAGCTCTTGTGAGTACTTATAATAAAACAAAAGTAGGTTTATTTAATAAAGAATAAAGTGATTATGATGAAGCAGAGAAGCCTCACACTATTATGAAATGGGTTAAAGAGAGCCTATGGGCCCAGCAACCCCACCCCCGCTATACCTGCTGCCACGGCAAGGTCTGGAGGGGGAAGAAAAGGAGAGAACCTGGCTCAGCTCAGGGCTCACTGGGCAAGAGGCAGGAGGTAGGTCTACCTCTCTACAGGAGGGGAGCATCACTACAAGCTGGACAGCTGCTGGGGGAGAAGCACCACGTCCCTGACTGAGAGAGACTAATGAGGAGACTGGGGGCACCCAACAGTGAATGAACTGTGTGATTTGATCATAAGGCCTCTGTGGGGCTAGGACCATCCAGTCTTACATCTGCCCTGCCCAGGGGGACCTGAGGCTTTGGCACAAGGGGGTGCTACTCCAGGTGAGTCAATGTTTGGACTATAGGGGCCATGTCCCAAATTGAAGACACATAGGTAGGAAGTAACCAAGAGTAGTGGACTTAAACCCTCTGCTGGGAGGACCGGTGTTGCTTCACACAGGGCTCTGGGCTGGGACCTGATGGAGAGGGAGGGCCCTACCACATCTCCTTAAGGGCTGAGGTCTAAATGCAAGTGGAGGCCAGAAGGTTCACAGCCTAAGGTCAGGAACTTGGCTTCTCTTCCAGGGAAGCAAGGGGCAAGAAGTCAGGTGTGCAAACTGCTAGGCCACCTGACCCTCTGAGCACTCTATCACAGAACTGGTGGAGAATGCAGGCAGATGCCCGTGTCCCTGCATAAAGGAGTTGGGGGAGAGGGGGATAAACAAATGCCCCTCCACCCCCCAAAAAACCTCAAGCAAACACCCTTCCCATGGCTTAATGAAGATGGATCAGTTGCTAAAATGGATGGCTGAACAGAATGTGCAACAGCAGCAGTGGCAACAACTCTTTTTAAAAATGGCCAACCAGCAGCAGCAGTTGATCTGCATTCTAGCATCCCAACAGCAACTACAGCAGCAGCTGGTACAGTGAATGGTTATAATATTATGACCATCCACTACAGTGGAGCCAGCGAGCCTCAACCCAGCCTTGGCCCCCTCTCCCATCAGGCTTATCAAGATAGGGCCTGATGATGATCCCAAAGCCTTCCATGAAACCTTTGAATGAGTGGCCAGGGTAGTCTGGTGGCCCCAAGACAAACTGGCGATTTTGCTGATGTAATAGGGTTCTTGGTGGACTGGATGGCCTAGTGGTTAATGCCCGCCCAGTCATGGGGGCAGGGCAGGGTAGCCCATCCCGACTCACTCCACCAGCCTCCGACCCAGGGCCTTAGGAGGGTCAGCAGTGTTTGGCCTCTGAGGAGGACCTCTGAGTTACCCTCCCTGGGTGACTTCCTAGCACTTATTTCCTCCCTCAGCTTCTGGTCCCAGATAAGGAAAATGAAAAGAAACCAAACCATCAGCTCCAGTCTGTCCTCCTCCCCTTTCTGAGTTGGGCTGTTCCCTTTTCAACTCTGTCTCCAGTTGGAGCATGTTCTGCAGGGCTGGAGGCTCGGGCTACCCGGGCCTAGTGTGGGATTTGTATACCTCATCACAGCTGGCCCCAGACCTAACCGGGGTGGAGCAAACTGTATATTATGCTTTAGACCCCAGTGTGGCCCAAGAGTATGTGCAAGTCAAGGCGGCCATTCTTGATGCCTTGGACATCTTTGAAGAGATGTTCTGGCAATGCTTCCATGACAAGTGGTACCCTCCAGGAGCAAGACTTTGCCTGGTGGCCCAGAAGCTAGGAGACTCATGCTAGAGATGGCTCAGACTGGAGATGAAGATGGGAGCTCAGGTGGCTGAGCTGGTCCTATTGAACAGTTCACCTGGATACTGCCCCCTAGGGGAAAAGACTGGGTGTTATGGCACAGTCTGGAAACCATGATGGATACCATTTGTCTTATGGAAAATTATCTGGCGGCCAAAGCCCCCCAGCCGCGATGCCCCATCAGGGACCTGCTGGGACCAAGGGCCCCACACCAACAAATGAGAAAGCAGGCTGTGGTAGCTGACATCTTGAGGGACTTCAACCCAGTACCCTCTCACTTGGACTCAGGAGGGCCCAAGGATCCAGGGGGCCCGTGGATACTCTGGACCAAAAAATCCAGAGCCATTGACCCACTCTAAAAGACTGCCAACCTACAGGGGCTTAATAAGGGAATATTGCTGGTTCCTGAACTAGGGGAATCCCGTGTGGAGGGGACCTTCCCAATACCCAGGGGAAGGCCTGGTTGCAACAGCAAAGACCAAGATGTGTGTTTTGCATGTGGCTTTCTGGGGCACCGAGATCGTTCCTATTTTGAGTGCAACTTTGGGAAGTTCTGGATCCTGGGGGCCCAAACTTGACAAGGAAACTCTGCAAAGTTATATAAGGGTGAATGGGGTAAAAGTAGTGGGGCTTGGACTCATAGTGTGCTCAGACCCTAGGGTGGAGCTCTATGGTCCCAAAGCTTGGGTTGACTTGGGCCACCACCCTGTTAAAATGTGGGCATGGGGACATAAAATTGTATCCCTGTGTTCAAGTGACTCTAACCATGGGTGAATGTACAAAGTCCCTGATGGTCAGCCGACATTGGACTGTTTTGGGGAGTAGTTAAAGGAGTTCACAGGACCCTTTATGGACACCACAGCCTCTTACCTTAATTCCACTTGAACCAGCAAAACTTGTGGGTGTGGGAAAAATCACTGGTCCTGGTGAAGGGATATCCAACCATCTGCAGTTGACCCAAGAGGACAAAGCCCTGTTCCAACCCAATGAGAAGTCCCCTCCCTTACCTGAGTCAGAGATCCTAATCCAGTTCTCGAATTTGCAGCGTGGGGCACGGGTCGCTTGCTGGTGGATTCTCTGCAGCTTGAGGTCTTCAAACCAATTTTGAGGATTTCAATAACTCGGTCCTGGGATAGGGGTTGTTATAAAATTGGATGGGTGGGGTTCTGTGGCCTGCCTTGTGCAGGAGGTCAGACTAGATGATCATATTGGTCCCTTCTGACCTATGAGTCTATGAGGTGCAAGATACATGAGCCAAGGAAACACCCAAGCAGCGCTGGTAAATGAGGAGATCATTGACCCTCATCAAGCTGAACTGTTCCCATGCTTTGAAATTCAGGGCAACCACCTGTATCACCTTGAGAAAAACTAGCAGACCAAGGAAGTCCAAAACCAGCTTTTGATGCCCAGACCTTATCAGAGAGAGGTTAAGCGGTTGGCCCATACCCATAAATGCTGGAACTAGGAGACTGGGATGCTGTTGCACTCCCTGGCGTGAAATGTTTTCCATTATATACAGATTGGTTCAATGGCTTTCAGCACCCCCACTATACAAATTGTTCCAGCACCCCTGCCTATACCATACCTTTTGTGAGGTATCACTATACAAATTTTTCCAGCACCCCTGCCCATGCCATACCTTTTGTGAGGTACCTTTTGTGAGGTACCTGTTCCCTTTTCAACTCTGTCTCCAGTTGGAGCATGTTCTGCAGGGCTGGAGGCTGAGGCTACCCGGGCCTAGTATGGGATTTGTATATCCCATCACAGCTGGCCCTAGACCTAACCGGGGTGGAGCAAGCTGCATATTATGCTTTAGACCCCAGTGTGGCCCAAGAGTATGTGCAGGTCAAGGCGGCCATTCTTGATGCTCACGACATCTTTGAAGAGGCATCTTGGGAGGGAGGGGATGCTAACTCAAATCCTAGTTAACTCAAATCCATTTTTTTTACCCAGAGCCTATAAAAACATTCTGAATTTTTGTGCCTCATGCCCTGAGTGTCAGCTCATAGCCCTTCAGCTAACAAAGAAAGGTCCCTTGGTTCCCTTCCCACTAGTAAGCACACCCTTTGAGCACATTAGAAGGGACAGTCAACCCCCTGGAAAAGAGCTTTGCAGGCTACTGGTTCATTTTAGTACTGGTAGACCATGTGACCTGGTTCCCCTGGTGCTATACCACTTTGTTCTATGAATGCCAAAGCAGTTGCTGCCAAACTTCTGAAGAGGTTTGCCCAAGTTGGGGTACTTGGAAGATCACAACAGCTCAGAGAACAAACTTTGTGTCCTAGATGATGAGGCAACTGTGTTGTTTGTTGAAAATCAAGACCCTCAGCATGTCCATTCACCAAGGCCAAACAGACAGCTTGGTGGAACGATTCAACAGACTATTAAAAACTATGCTCAGGAGGTTCATTATTATGCTCAGGAGGACACTGGGACCAGTTGCTCCCTCACGTCCTGTTTGCTATACGAGAGGTACCATAGTCCTCCACTGGCTTCTCATCATTTGAGCTGTTATATGGGAGGCAACCACAAAGGATTTTAGACTTCTTTAGAGAATTCTGTGAGGAACGTTTACCTCAAGCTAATAATGTGGTACAGTGCATCCATAACTTGTGAGAGTAGCTTGAAGCTTTAGATTTGTTCTCTAGAGAGAACCTCTTACACACCCAGATGTCAGGGTTCCCTCCCCACTCTGAACTCTAGGGAACAGATGTGGGGACCCAACTGAAAGATCCTCTAAGCTTATTTCTATCATCTTAGGCACAAAGGCACAAATTCTCCCTTGTATCTTGGATTAGGTAACACTATCACCGCCAAGTGATTAGACAAAACTCAGGGAAAGGACCACTTGGAGTTCCTACTTTCCTCTAATATTCTCCCAACCCCAACACCCCCTTTCCTGGGGAGGCTTGAGAATAAACAAGATGAGCATAAACCAACCTTGGGGTTTTTTAGACCACTAAAATACCCCCAATCATATTAAAAAAAACCACAGAACTTTATTACAAAGAAAAAGGTTAAAAGAAGCACCTCTGTAAAATTAGAATAGAAGATAATCTCACAGGGCAGTCAGATTCAAAACACAGAGGATTTCCCTCTTGGCAAAACTTTAATGTTAAAAAAAGAAAACCAGGTATACACCTCCCTTTCAGCACAGAGAAAATCACAAGCCAAAAGTAAAAGTAAGCTAATGCATTCCCTGGCTAGTACTTACTAATCCTAATGGAGTTGGATTGCTTGCTTTCTTGATCTGTCTCCGGCAAGCACACAGAACACAGATAAAGAACAGACAAAACAAAGCCCCCCCCGCCCCCACCCCCAGGTTTGAAAGTATCTTGTCCCCTTATTGGCCCTTTTGGTCAGGTGCCAGCTAGGTTACCTGAGGTTCTTAACCCTTTACAGGTAAAAGGATTTTGTGCCTCTGGCCAGGGGGGATTTTACAGTACTGTATACAGGAAGGTTGTTACCCGTCCCTTTATATTTATGCACCAGAGCACCCAGGTGTTTCAACCTTTTCTACAGTATTCTCTACCCAACCTGGGCGAAGCCATTTAATGACCCATAATATTCAAACCAAAACTGGATTTAATTCCAGAGAAAACTCACAATCTCTTCCCCAGAAATTGAGAAAAACTGTGAAGCAAGTTGGTAGAGCTGAAAGTAATTGAGGAGTCATTTAGTGATTGGAAGAGCCCATTAGTGCTGGTTTCTAAGCCTGATGGGACCACACTTTTTTGCACAGATTTCAGGAAAGTCAACACCATATCAAAATTTAATGTGTACCCTATGCCTGACTAAGTGAGGCAGAGTACATTACCACCCTGGATTTGACCAAGGGGTATTGGCAGATCCCCCTCACACCTGAATCCTGTGGAAAAAATGGCCTTTTCCACCACCCTGGGTCTCTTCCAGTTCCAGACAGTACCCTTCAGATTACTGGGGGGCCTAACCACATTGCAGTGACTGATGTTCTGGGTCCTCCAAACTGTTACAACTTCACCTACATATGCAGCAGCATAGTCTACAGTTAAAACTGGCAAGACCATCTAAGACATCTAACTGCTCTATTACAGTCCCTCAAGGGAGTCGGCCTGACAGCAAACCCTAGTAAATGTCACCTGGGAAAGAGTGAGACAACCTATCTTGGGTACGCTTTGGGGAAAGGCATGGTGTGACTCTTGGTGAGTAAGGTCCAGGTCCTCCAGACATGCCCCATGCCCTCCTCAAGGAAACAGGTATGCTGGTATTTAGAACTGGCAGGATACTACCACCAATTTATTCCTGGGTCCTCAATTATTGTGGCCTCTCTCACAGAGCTCCTAAAAATAACAGGCCAAAGAATACACAGTGGACCAATGCTTGTGAAGAGGCTTTTTGAACCCCAAAGGCCCGGCTGTGCTGAGAATGAGTCTTATATAGCCACTATTTCACCAAGGAATTGCTACTACAGACTGATGCTTTGGATGTGGGATTAGGGACCATTTTATCCCAGAGAGTGGGAGGTGACGAGCACACACTCCTCTACATTAGCGTGAAGTTCCCAAGGGTGAGGACTTATTCTGTAATCAAAAAAGAGGCATTGGGAGTGAAGTGGGCTATGGAATCACTTTGATACTACCTCCTGGGCACTCATTTCACCTTAGTCACAGAACATACCCCTCTACAGTGGCTTCATGCCATGAAGGACACTAACCCCCAAATTATCAGTTGGTGCCTGTCCCACCAGCCTTTCTCCTTCCATGTCCAACACTGTGCTGGAAGACCCCACCTGAACACAAGATGGAGGAGAGCTGATGGTGGAGGTGTGTATCCCAAATTGGGGGAATAAAGGAGAGCTTGTGTAATGAAATAGAAAAACCTCACAGCAGCATGAAAAGGGTTAAAGAGAGTCTATGGGCTGAGGTAGCCCTGCCCTGCAATACCTGCAGCCAATGCCAGGCCTGGAGGGGGAAGAAAAGAAGAGAACCTGGCTCAGCTCAGGGCTCACTGGGCAAGAGGCAGGAGGTCTGTTGTAATATTCCTTTTTCACCTGCAAGAAGTTTGATGGTGCCTCTGATGGTTTGCCATTGATAGTTTAGGGAGGAAGCAAGGTTGTCAGTTGAGCCTTGCATTACCTTGCCAACTGATTAGGGAGGAGTGGCAAATCCTTTTTGCTTAAATGGACCATCACCCAGACACCTCCTGGTGATTAATTTCTCCTGCAAGTCCAGAAAACACACTTTCCTAGAAATATTGAATATAATATTCAAATAATATCTCATACTGATTATGAGTCTTGACAAGTTGCGAGCTTTCTGGAGATAGCTCCCATGATATCCCTTATGTATAAATACCTGCAAAAGATGTTTTTGGTGTAATGAGTTGGTCAGGTCTGCGGGAAGAGCTGTTTACAAAGAACAGTGAACTCTTTACCGAAGGGGTCTTTGTGTCACAGTACTCTCCCTACATGAGCACCTAGTTCTTCTCCTGCAGGATAGGAGTGGGAACTGACTTTATGGCAATGATTTTTAACCAGAAGGAGCTTACCGGGAGAGCAGAAGGATTTGGGGAAATTTTGGACTGATCCTGCTGTCATTGAACTCAATGGCAAAACTCCTATTGACTGCATTGGTATAAGACTGGACCCTTGGGCTCCAGGGCTGAATATGTCCCATCGTCTATAAACCAAAAAGTAGCTGAAACCATGGCCCATGCTCTGCAGCCATATTCGACTGGGCAGGCTATTGATGTTTAAGGGCTCATAGCATTTTGAAGCATGCTTTTCCTCATGAACAGAAAAAATCTTCTCTGCCAGGGCTGTACCTTCTATTGATCATAGTTCAAAGATCAAAGTCAAGGGTATTCTGTGACAAGCAAAGCTTAAAGTCATACTAGGAGTCTCTTTATCCTATTGGTAATTCAGAGATAAACATTTGGGCAGCAAATATAGTTTTAGCCACAAAATATCTTGGCTACCCATTCTCCATCATCTGTTTTGAAAGCTCTTTTAACTTTAGCAGGGGATGTGGTCATGCATAAAAAAACAAGACTGGACCTTGAAAATGTAGAATAACCTAGTGTCCTCATGTTGATCTGCCAGATTTGGTTTCATACACATACTTCTGTCACACATAGATGATTAATTTACTTTCTCCTTTTCTCCTCTCCTACACATTGTGAGTGGTGGCTGGGCAGTGGCAAATATTAACTTTCAGGAGGATTTTGTCCCTCAGATCTAACTAGGCACCAAAAGTCTTCAATAGCATCTGAATGTTATTTTTTGATAGGTTTTTCTAGGGTGTGTATCTCTGTAGTATCTGAGGGCTTGTCCACATAGACACTTAGTGCATGGTAAACTGGAGTGTAAATCTACAGCACAGTAGTTTGCCACTCACAAGTTTGTGAGGTTTATCTCCATCAGTCCTTTTGAAACTCATCCATCCAGGGCCGCCCGGGGAGGGAAGCAAGTGGGGCAATGTGCCCCAGGCCCTGGGCTCTGCAGGGGCCCCCACGAGAGTGGCTGAAGCTCCCTCCCCGGCCCCGGTCTGACCCCGCATCTGCCCCTCTCCTGGAGCCTAAGTGCATCCAGGAGTGTCCCCGGAGGTATTAAAGATGATACAAAATAACTAGCTAATTATTTTAACATGAGCACAATAATTTATACATGAAACTACATACTATAATCTGTTGTACAGAGAATGAAAAATGGAAAACAGTGTTTTCCCTTGCACTACAAATGTTACTATCTAAATAAGCAGGAATAAAAGAAAATCCCTTAAAATTTCACATGCTGTTCACATCCAAAATTGTGTCATTTGTTCCCCTCCTCCCAATTTGAGAACATCAAAAATTATTCATAGTTTAAGGAAACTCACAAGAGAAAATATTATTTCTGTCCTCAAGTGTTTTTTCTTCATTGCAGTAAGCACAAACCTAGAAATTAATTAAAAAATATCTAGAACTTTCACCTCTATAATTACCTTTTCCTTTCCTCTTACCCCATCCTGGTTATTTTGCTGAATCCAGAGTATGGAATGTGGGAGCAGTTGTAATAAATCCACAAGATAATTACTCCTCATTTGCTATATTACACTTTATTTATAGTCCCTAGTTGTTAGTTTATGTTAAACCTGCGCTCCCCTTGTTATATTTTAATTCCCACCCAAGAGAGTGGACACGCAATATGTAACCACTGTTGCCACATCATTTTTTTCCATAGCATTTTGACACAATTACAGTTATAAGAACCTCTATATTTTTCAGGAGACATGGCAAATTTTGTCAATTTTTCCCCCCATAAAATTGTTTTGGTGTGGGAACAATTGAACTGTGTGGCAGATGGTCTTCAAACTTCACAATCTGTTGCCACCAAAGGTAAAATTAACATTTCAGGTATTATCCTAATAGCTTCCCTGTGAAGCCTAATAATTGTTTAGTTTATGGACACAGGTAACATCACTCCATCGTGCCTCTGGAAGAATCTGTGGGAAGGGAAAAGGCATCTGGCAATTCCACAAGGTTCACCTCAGATTCGAGGTATGTCTGAAGGTAGATTATAATGATTATTTGCATATTTATTGTTTGTACTAGCATCCACAATGTGGCTTTTCAGACACCAAGATGAGATTGTTCCTGCCCCAAGAAACTCAAAGTCTAAGGACTGATGAAATAGATCAGGGAAGGGGAACAATAAAAAGACTTTTCTAAATAAATCAACGACATTCACTGTAGGCAGCAGGTCAGAAGTGGGTTTTTAAAAGGTGCTTAAAGGTAGTCAGGCTAGCATCCTTGCCAATTAGCTTGGAGAGGTCAAACCATAGATATTTCCATTCTCTACTATTTACCTGTCTCTGGGATGATTCCTGCCTTTAGATGCCCACAGACAGTTCCCATGATTATGTTTTTTTCTCCCATTCAGTTTAGACCTTACTGGTAATGTCAGAATTTAGCAATGGGGTCTGGGCAAAATCCTTCATCATATCTGAAGAGCTTATCACTATAGCACATAAATGCAGCATATTGATTATAAACACACACGGTGATATTTGCTCCTGTCCAAAGGGCACCTCTTAAGTCCCACTTAAACTTGCAAAATAGTACATAAATGGGACACAGATGGTGTATTGTTCTTGTGCTGGTCTGCTGCAGAGGGATGAATTTTGCATTCCATGGGTTGGCTAGGTGAGGGGTGATTGTTTCTCTGTCCTACTCTGAGTGTTTTCAGCATCCCTAATATCAGTTCTCCAGCTTACACTAGTTTCAGCCTGGGCCTTCTGTCTGCCCTGCCAAATGTTCTGTGATTCTGGTTCTTTGGAGATGTAATATTGAAGACTTGACTTTTATATAAAAATTTAAACCTCTGGGTATGTAGTGAACACAAGGGGACAAATTCATCCTCTGTGTCTCCATAAGCTTCCATCAAGTAACATAATGAGGTTGACCTGTATTAAAAAAGTTGATATGTCTAAAGTTTTGAGCTTACTAATGATAGAGGAGAGAGTGTATCACCTAACATAATTACTCCAGCAGGCAGAGTGGGAGTAAAAATGGGAGGAAGTTATACCATAGAGGAGTATTTGTATTAAGTACAATAAGGAGCTTAACTTTGTCAGGTGATTCATACAGGTCTCTGCACTCCTTTGGTTGCAGTCCCAAGGCAGTGATAAGTCCATCTGGAATGAGTGTACACCAGTTGACCAGAGAGGGACTAGGACTGTCATTTTCTGGACCACCTTCCCAGAAAATGGTATCTCAACAGTGAGTGGGATTAGCCCAGCATGGGCCAGCATTAGGCTAGTTTGGAGATATATTGAGTCAGTACTTCTCACAAGTGGCATCTGCCAGTGTGGCACCAATGGGGCCCTGGCTGGAATTTAAAGGTGCCTGTCAGGAGGTGTATACTCCAAAAGGAGCAGCTATCTTCAGAACATTGATTAAAATCCGCACAGAAGAATCATTGTACCACAGTTCTGTCCAGGAAAAAATGAAAACCACCTACATTCACAAGTGTTTCATGAGGTAAATGGCATGGCTTAGACAAGTTTAGGCATGGCTAACAAACAAATCAAAAATTAGTGTTGCTAATTGCACAGAACTTGATTAAACCTTTCCACCGCTGACATAGAATAACTTCTGCTCACAGTGGGTTCTACTGCATTGTTTGGCTATTGTACATTTTTTTGGTGATACAACTCTGCTGATTTGCAGTTAGATAACTATCTGGCTTGATGCCAGAGAGAATTAAGATATAAATGTTTTGATACATATGTTTTCAGCACATTTTCAGAAAGGGTTGCCAGAATTTGGCCCATGATGGCTAGTGAGTTGGATATATTATATTATTATTTTATATTGCTGTATTATTATTATGGATCATGGCTGACATAGTGAGAATTCTTATGTTATAGGGCAACTGGAAAGTTAATATAAAATAGTAAGCCAGGGAGTCATTTTGCATAAAATTCTAACTTTGAGTGTAAATTTTATATAAACGAGAGTATTGATTTTAAGGTGTAATAATAGAGCTCTGATACAGTAAGAACACTTCCCCAGAAAGTGATACCTCAAGCTGGACCTGAAACAAACTTTTTCTAAGGTTCAAAACTTTGGATCACTTTGTAAGAAATACAGTTTCCATTTGTGTGTGTCCCTTCCCTTTTGGTCTCCAGTTCCATGATAAATATTGTTCTTGTGGTTCTTCCAGCCCAAACCCAAGCAGGAAATATTATGAATCTTACAATAAATCATGTTTTTGTGAGCTTCCAGCCCAGTGTTGCAAGCTCAAAAAATCTGGATAATAAACTCAACCTCACATGTTCATCTGAATCAAACTTCCAAATCTCTTGAGGCTCACCTTTAATATTCCTGAGTCTCGTGATATCTTTAGAGGCTTTCAACTGCCTTATTATGGTTGCATTGCTTTGAAACAAATGTATCTATAGCTAGATAGTATCAGAGGGTAGCCGTGTTAGTCTGGATCTGTAAAAGCAGCAAAGAATCCTGTGGCACCTTATAGAGTAACAGACGTTTTGGAGCATGAGCTTTGGTGGGTGAATACCCACTTCCTCAGATGCATCTGAGGAAGTGGGTATTCACCCACCAAAGCTCATGCTCCAAAACGTCTGTTAGTCTATAAGGTGCCACAGGATTCTTTGCTGCTTTTATAGCTAGATACAGATAGATATGCGGGCAAGGGGAAGATCAATCACATTTTCTTTCCATTGAAAAGGCAAACCACACTTTATTGAAACTGTTGCAAAACCATCAGGCCTATGTGATTGCACAAAAAGAGGTTCAATATATTTTGGACAAATTTTCATTATTGCTCTGTTTTTAAGTAACAAGAACACTTAAAGAACACTTCTGGGGGTCAGGAAGGAGTAATGGATAGAAATAGAAAAGATCAAACCTCTATACAATGTCCTGCAATAATACACACATCCTGATGCCAGTTGTGTAATCTTTAATGTTTAAGTAGAGCTGGGTGGGAAATATTTTTCACATCCCAAAATACATCCTTCGCCATCTCTCAGAACTACAGTATTGTGTGTTTTGCTGTGGAATTGTCATTTCTTTGTTTTCTGTATGCTGCACATTTAAATCTGTAAATTCTCTGCTTTTTGCTGAGATGGGCTGCTATTTTGTGTTTAGTTCAATGTAGACTCACAGAGGAGAAACACACGCTTTCATGAAGACTTTATCTTCATCTACATTGTGACTGTATCTGCATGTCCTTTCGTTTGGAAAAAAACCTTAACAAGAACTGTTTCCTGAGGTAGGAGTTTAAAGAGACATTGGCCTTTTGAGACTTTTTTCTTGGTGTGTGTAAAGGGCAACAGTAACTTTCTTACAATGTGTGTGACTGATTCTCTTGAAATTCAAATGTGTAGCTTTTAGCTCCTTGTACTTACAAAAGTTTTGCTGTTCTAGTTCCTCTTGAAGCTGAGTTTAACATTATGTGAGAATTGCCATTTGCTGAAAAATAAAAAATCAAAAAACTTTCCTGACCTTATGAATTTATTCAGACCTGTATATCATAAGAAAATGGACTTTTTAATAGAATTGTCTGCTATGGGCTGTAAAAAGGTCTGCTAGTACACTTAGAGTTACAAATTTCTGTAGTAGATTCTTTGTTTCAGGAACTTAGTATCTGGCCATATGCAGTATCTCTGGATAGGCCATGGGCAAATTAAAGGAAATATATGCCTAACACCAGCCATTGATTTTTGCATCAAACACATTAACAGAAGCACTGCCTGTAAATCAGTGGCACAGTGTTGGTGTATTTGGTTTGAACCATTTTTATACTAATTAATACAGAAGTCCTTCTTCCATGGAAGGCCATGATAAAACTCTCAGGACTTAAATGACACAGGACCAAGCCCTAAAATACAAACCAATGTAGGGTATTTTTCAACTGACAGATTAGAAGCTCTTAGTATACGATGTGTTAGGCACTTTCTCTATTAAAAGAAAATGAAAACAGTGAAGTTAACATTTCAGAATTGGCTAGTGATGATGTCTATTTGAAAATAATGATTTATGGTCTAGCCTTGTATTGTGAAACCTAATGACGGGAATAAAACAAACCAATATTACCAGTATGTGCTTCACAAATATTCTCAAAGCACATGTACAGTATAGAATATCATATCTTCAAAGGCAAAACAGGATAAGTTAAGGACTGAATGCCAAGCTGGAATTTCTGCCTTATTGTAGAATTTCCTTGCCTTTGTGGGTATAAATTAAACTCTCCTCATTACTTTGATATGGTTTTGTGTGTCTTAATAAATTTAACTTGCTTGATTTTTAGGTTATGTATAACATGCGAACATTTTTATGCCATATATTAAACAGAAGTTCTAGTTTCTGAGTAAAGATAAATTATGTTATGAAAATTTACATCAAATCAGCAACTTGATACATAGTGCTGTCTACTCAGTAGCAAAGCAATCCTTTGAGATGTGCTGTGCTTTTCAATGGATAGCATTATAACATTGAATCAACTCTTGTTAAAAAACTGTTAATGATCCCAGATTTAAGGTTGCATGTACCCCACTACTTGTGTTGTCACAGAGAAGCCAAAGCTGGTGGAAGTGAGTTTCTCTGGGATTGGGGGCATACATATTCTGTGTTAGGGATCTTAGTGCATTCCTTTGGACATTACTGGCTTCATTTAAATAATTTGGACAGGCCCGTGTTGGTAGTGACCAAAAAATTGTTCCCATATCATAGTGATTTAATGGCCTGTGAAACACAAGTTTGATAATCCAGTTACCAGTGGCCAACATCAAAAAACGCATCAGCAGTACAGAAAGTATTTGCCATAATTGGCACTAGTAGACCACCAGGTTGACAACCAAAGTGGGGAAGCAAATGATTGATTGGGCAAAGAGAATGAACTATCATCTTAAATCTACAGAGAATTCCTTTGTGTCAGGTCTGGACCACAAGTGTGGGGAAGCTTATACTATTGTTCTCTGTATTGTACCTGTTCTGTACAGACACTGTAGAAGACTTCAAACAGTAGAAGACTGTCAATCTGAAATCTTTCACGAGTATTACAGTAACAAAATAAACTCTAGGTTTTCATTTTGGGGAAATAAAAGGTAATCTGAAAAACATAAGGTCCTACCCTCTCTATGCATTCAGACTTTTTCTACTAAGTGTTATTCGAATAAATCAGTTTAGACAGTTCCTGGAGTCTTGGTTTATTACTGTGTTATACAGATATTGAAACAGATTCTGAAATATTTCACACTGGAATCAGTCATCAGTACTCAGAGGAATTACATTGGTGTAAGAGAGATTTGAATCAAACTTACTAACTTTACTGCTTCAGTACTTTACAGAGGTCTGTCAAGTACTCATTTATCAAATCTGCACATAAAATAAGTGTCAAGATGCTCTGTTTGGGACATGTGTCTGCTCCAATCTAGAGACATTTGGGGAAATCATCTACAGATTTTATATGTGAACATAAGAATGGCATACAGGGTCAGACCAAAGGTCCATCCAGCCCAGTGTCCTGTCTTCTGACAGCGGCTAATGCCAGGTGCCCCAGAGGGAATGAACAGAATAGGTTATCATCAAGTGATCCATCCCCTGTCATCCATTCCCAGCTTCTGGCAAACAGAGGCAAGGTGCACACCATCCTTGCCATTCTGGCTAATAGCCATTGATGGACCTATCCTCCATGAATTTATCTAGTTCTTTTTTGAACCCTGTTATAGTCTTGGCCCTCACAACATCCTCTGGCAAAGAGTTCCACAGGTTGACTGTGCGTTCTGTGAAGAAATACTTCCTTTTGTTTGTTTTAAATCTGCTGTCTATTAATTTTATTTGGTGACCCCTAGTTTTATGTTATGAGAAGGAGTAAATAACACTTCTTTGTTGGGATTATGTGTAACCTTTATATTATGCTGGTTTACACATGACATTGTATGATCTCATCTGATGTTATGTATGAGAGGGAATATAAAGCAGTACCACAAAAATATGAGTAAAATTTTCCAAAGCACCTAAGTTAGGTGACTTTGGTGCTTTTGAAAATTTTACCCATTGTATATTGACCTTCTCATAAACAAACTATTGTATATGACTTTCTCATAAACAAACTAGGGAAATATAGTCTAGATGAGCTACTACTATAAGGTGGGTGCACAGCTGGTTGGAAAACCAGTGTAGTAAGCAAGACACGAGAAATAATTGTTCCACTCTACTCTGCACTGATTAGGCCTCAACTGGCGTATTGTGTCCAGTTCTGGGAATCACATTTCAGGAAAGATGTGGACAAATATTCCAGAGGAGAGCAACAAAAATGATTAAAGGTCTAGAAGATATGACCTGTGAGGGAAGATTGAAAAAAATGGGTTTAGTTAGTCTGGAGAAGAGAAGACTGAGAGGGGACATGATAACACTTTTCAAATTATAAGGAGGAGGGAGAATTATTCTTCTTCTTAACCTCTGAGGATAGGACAAGAAGCAATGGGCTTAAATTGCAGCAAGGGAGGTTTAGGTTGGACATCAGGAAAAACTTCCTGTCAGGGTGGTAAGCACTGGAATAAATTGCCTAGGGAGGCTGTGAAATCTCCATCATTGGAGATTTTTAAGAGCAGGTTTGGCAAACACCTGTCAGGGATGGTCTAGATAATACTGAGGGCTTGGCTACACTTGAAACTTCAAAGCGCTGCCGTGGGAGCGCTGCCACGGCAGCGCTTTGAAGTGTGAGTGTGGTCGCAGCACCAGCGCTGGGAGAGAGCTCTCCCAGCACTGCACGTACTCCATCTCCTCATGGGGATTAGCTTTCAGCGCTGGGAGCTGCACTCCCAGTGCTGCCGCACTGTTTACACTGGCGCTTTACAGTGCTGTATCTTGCAGCACTCAGGGGGGTGTTTTTTTCACACCCCTGAGCGAGAAAGTTGCAGCGCTGTAAAGCGCCAGTGTAGCCAAGGCCTGAGTCCTGCCATGAGTTCCAGGGACTGGACTAGATGACCTGTTGAGGTCCCTTCCATTCCTTTGATTCTATGATCTCTCTATGTTTCAGACACACAGTGCCTGTATAATGGATGATGAGTGATTAGGTAAACTATCTTTTGCTGGAACTACTTGAAGTCAGATTTTGTATACTGAAGTGATTAAGTCCTATATTGTTACTAAAGATGAGCAATTATGACCATCACAAAATAATGTATTCAGTTATTGATATCTCTTTTGTTTTGGTAAACATCATACCTAGTCTGTAGGCTATGCTGCAACACTTAGATTATAGGAGCTACTGAATGAAGTGAGAATGGAAGCTTGATTTTTGGAACGTCTTTTCAAACATGGAAGAAAGTACAAAGATGTCTGTGAGACAGGTGATGAAAAGAACTCTGAGACTGGACTCTTTGCTATACCAGAAATGGTGGTGGGACGGTACATTGGGTATTAAATGCTCACATCTTTGATACCCTGGAATAAAGGGGCCCAGAGAATCAAAGGCGTTAACATGATCCTGAAACAGTCTAGCATTCAACAGTTTTAAACAAAGTTCAGAGTTTTGTGTATGGCGCTCTCAGCTGCTTAGTACCATGGCAAACACACCATGAAAAGTCCTTTAACCTTCTATTAAGGATACAGAAAAGAAGCTAAAAGTTAAAGCATTTGAAAGGTAAGGTATTAAATTAGGCTTTCACTTTAACAACATCTCTTGCTCCCTTTCCCTTTAGCTGGAGAGTTTTTAGAAGGAGAATCTCCCCTTGTCTGACAGTCTCTTAGATGATATTAAAGATGGTAGTAACGGTCCTTTTTGGGGAAAAGAGAAAAAGTTAGTTGAGATGAGCTGGAGTTGTAATTATTGTTGTTGTTGCTAAAACCCAATCCTATTTCCTAGGAGACAAATCAAGACAAACACACACAAAGAGGGAGAGGAAAGAGCAGCAAAGATAGAAAATGCAGCTTCTCTCTCGGTGTTTACTTGCACTTGAACCTCACTGCTTGAAAAATGCAGGTAGAGTACACGGGCTTATCAGCCTCTCTCAGACCTGGCAAACTTGTACCAGCATTATGGTGTTCAGGGCACTGCATTTAGCTGTTGCTTTCTGGTCACAGGCTTACAGCAGTTTTGCAAAATATACAGTCTTGGCTGGCTAAACCAGACTCTTATTAGACAAAAGAAAAAAAGAAAGACAGGAAAGAGAAAAAATAAGTCAGGAAAGAAAATATGTGTGTTTGTGTAGTCACCAGGGTCCCTCCCTCTGGCCTGTTCTGGTGCAAACATCTCTCAGGATTAGGATGTAGAAGATCTGGTGTCCCAGGAGGTGGTGCTGGTGGCAGCCATGACAGTGAAGCATGCTTCTTGCCTTTCAGTCAGCCAGCATCGTGGCTACCCTTCCTTCCTCCCCAAAGTCTCTTTTTGAGGACCCAAAAATGGGAGTGGTGGGTGGAATAGCCCATATGCTTCCTATTTTGTCCATGAATTAGTCCTAATTTCCAACACACCAATCTTAATTTCCAGTCTCACAACTTTTCTTGTTTACCAGGCATGATCTTAACACAGTGCTTAAATTATATCTTCAGGCCTTTTTGTTTGGACAAATTCAGCCTTTCTGCTTTCCTTTTGCACCTTTTCCAAACAACAGTTGTTATAGGTTATTGTGACTTCTTATGAACTTTCACACACTTTTTACCATTGGGCTCACAATTAGGGTAAATTTGTAGGCTCATTTATCACAACAGTGGTGAAGGGGAACATGAAAGGAGAGTAAGTGAGAGATATAGGAAGAGGGAAGGGGCTGCATGATGTCGGAGTCTTCAGAGCAAGGACAAGATATTCAAATATGACACTCAACACATTGTGGACTCAGTGAAGGTACTCAGTGATGGAGCTGACGGTGTCATAAAAATAGGTGTAAAATATAGTTTTGGTAGCAGTATTTTGGATAGATTGGAGAGGGCAAGATTAGTATCAAAAAGACTTGAGAGCAGGAGATGGCAGTAGATGACCAAGGCATGGACCAGTGCTTTGGTTGTGAGAAAATGAGAGGAAATGATAAATTTTTGATATACTGGAAAGAAGAAGCTGTAGGACTTGGTTATGGACTGGATGTGGCATGGAGGAATGGTAGATGGCCTTGAGGGGGTGGATGACAGAAAGGATGTCAGTGCAGCCATGGTGAAGATGGGATAGCAGAGAGGGTTTAGGAGGAAAGATCAGGAGTTCAGTTCTGGCCATGTTAATCTTGGGATGACAGCAGGCCATTGAACATAAAATGTCACAAACAACAAGACATATGATATTAAACAGGATGGTAGGCAGTCTCAAGAAAAAAAATGGAGAAATAGTTAAACCCGTGCAATTGGATGAAGTTGCCCACTGAGAAGCTGTAGATGCAAGAGAGGGTGTAGGATAAATACCTGGTGAACTCCCACAGAGAGTTGGAGTGGACTGGAATGGGGTGGTATGGAGGTGGATCTGCAAGAGAGATCTGAAGTCTTAGAGAGGTAGCAGGAGAACCAGGAGAGGACAGTGCCATGAAAACTCAGGGAGGCTAGAATGTCCAGATGGAGGGAGTTGTCATCAATATCAAAGGCAGGGGAGAAGTCAAAGAGAATGAAGATGACATACAGGCTGGGGCTGGGAAATAATGAACAGTCTCACACCAGCAATACTGTGTGTGTCACTACTTTATTACAGCATGGAAAAAAATGGCCACTTGCTAGTATGGATATCTATTCTCATGGAGCCTTGCAGTCAAACAAAGTCAAACAGCTTACTAGGATTGCTGACAATTATTTCACGAATCAGTTCCCGGAGTTTTATGGCAGTGTCCTCTGGACAGTTTATCTCAAAGGAATAAACTTCTGCACATGCTGAAGCACCCAAACAAACCCATTTACTATGTCTCTTGGTAATAGCAACTTGCAATGCAGTGTGCAGTTCTTGCTCAAAGTTCTTTCTGGAATTGTCTTATGCCCATTAATTCCATTTATAACACCTCAATACCACAGTGATTGGCACCTTACAAATACCTAGACAGATAGATCTGAATTCTGTGCAACAAAATACGGTATATGTACATTAGCACTATCAACAAGTGAATTCTGGATTGCATGCTGTAGTTCATGTCTCTGTCTTTTATGAATATTATAATTGCTTTGAATTCAAACATGAAAATATAACCTATAAACATACAGATACATAGTAAAAACTTGTAATTTGAAATCAGTATTTTGAAGATATAATTAAAAAGGACTTTCAAATATGATTTTTAAGAGACTGATACCATTCTGTAGCTTTCACTAAAACCACTGTGTCAGCTGCATCACATGGCTGAAGGTTAGTCTGATTTTCAGCCATGTGATGCTATTTTATCACCCCCAGGACAAAGGTTAAGCCCTCCCTTTCTTTTTTCTGTTAGTCACTTTAGTTTCTCTGGTCCTTTTACTTTGACACAACTAAAATTCCTGATGATCATAGTGCTAAGAGTTTTTATAATCAGTAGACGCTTCTGTGATGAACTCTGCTTTTGTGCTGCGTGTAACAAAAATACCTTCACACAATGAAACAATCATTCTTCCCAGGCAGGGCCTTAATATCTTGATTCTCATCCCACAGCAGGTTTGGCAGGGAACAAATTCCCTAGTTTGCTGAGGGCAGTGGTTAGCATAATCTTTCTCCATTTAAAAACATTCTTTAACGTTAGGAGAAAAGGTTTCTACCTCCAAATGGTAACTTTAGCTGACAGAAGGGTTTAGAGAATATGTGAACTGCAGCCTGAAATTCCCCTACATAAACTTTCTTGAATATTGTTTATTACAGTACCTCCCAGTTTTTTATATTTTTATATTTTACCTCCCAGTTTCTTTATAATGGTACAAATATATTTTATCTTGTTTTCTAATATGTATATTGTGTACCAGTTGATTCTTTTTTGTTAATAAGAATGAATACATGTATTTTTGGAATAGTGACATAGTTGTGTAGAACAAATTGAGATAGAGGATTTTATTTTTAGAAAAAAACAGCCTTAATCCAGACTCTGGATTGAATGGCCTTAATAAGTGCAAGTGCAAGGACAATTATTTGCTGTTATATGAGGCCATAGAGGGCCAGATCCTTAGCTGGTGTAAATGAGCATAGAATGGAGTTACACCAAGTTAAACCATGTGGGATTTTAACCTGTAGATATCTAACTAACCACTTGGTTCATGACTGCAGTTGGGTAGTTAAATGCCTATTTGCTTTCATTTGCACCTGAAAACAATTGTATTTGCAGTAGCGAAATGAAGGTACAAAAAAGGAAGGTAGGTTTTACATTTTAGGCTTAAAATATTCTTACTCTCTCTGTCTATATTTACAGAATTTGGTGGGGAAATAACATTATAGTTAAGCGAATAGAAATAAAATATCACATTTTAAATTTTATGTTAATTTATATTATATTAATATCCAGTACCCAAAAGTGGGCTAGTGGTCTATCAGTGCAAATAAGATACTAGGCCATATTCACATCTGGTGAAATCACTTGAAGGTGACTTCAGGGCTGCCCAGAGTATGAGGCAAGTGGGGCAATTTGCCCCAGGCCCTCACGAGAGTTTTTTGGGGCCCCTGGAGCGGGGTCCTTCACTCGCTCCAGGGGCCCCGGAAAACTCTTGCAAGGCCCGGGTCTGGGCCCCCAGAGCTTCTTCTGCTTCGGGTCTTTGATGGCAATTTGGCGGTGGGAGGTCCTTCCGTCCCGGTATCCGCTGCCGAAGACCCCAGGGCCCCTGAATCCTCTGGGCGGCCCTGGGTGAATTCCATGGAACTGCACTGATTTACACCAGCCAAGGATTTGGCCCATGGTCTCTGCCATAAAGAGCTTACACTCTTATATCATACATGACATAAGTAAAGGGGGAAATAAAATAATAGGGAGGAGAAGAGCGAGGGAGGCTAAGGATGACAGTAGTAAGATAATGCAGTTATTTAACAAAGGCTGGTGCACAGCCTGGGAGGGAGAACATTTTTTTATCAGGATAAAGCTATGAGGTTTGATTCTCCAATCAAGTATACAAATTCCAGCCAGTTTAACTCCTACAGGTGGTGTAAATTGGTGTGTGCTGATTTGCCAGGTGAGGATCTGTCCTATTGATTTCAGTGGAATTACTCCTCATTTAGAACTGTGACTCAGAACAGAATCAAGCTCATAATAATTCAGCATATGATTCCAAGCTGTAAAACCATTCACACAATTTGAAAGTGTAAAAAATCATTGGTCACAATTTCACATTGAATTTTAGCTGTTACTAAGAGGTTTGTTTTAAAAAGTACATTGTTTATTGTTTAAAACTGGTTTACTGTACACTGTACTGATATTTGTTCTAACAATGCATCTTAAACACAAGACAGAAGGGAGACAATGTTATGTGAAAGGATTTTCCTAGGGTAACTGTATTCATTCTTTTCTCAAACTGAGCAAATAACTTTGATCTGTCAACTGTGAAAAGTAAACTGGGTGTGACCTTCCGTCATCGGCTAATCATCTCATTTAATGACATCTGTTAACTTTGTTCTGATATTGGATCGTGGTCTTTCTTTGTACTGTCAAGATTTTTCATCCAAAGTCTAATTATTTCACTTTATGTGCATAAGGATATCTTGGGAGTTGGTTGAGTTTAGTATGAAGTTCATCTTTTTGTATATCAAATTTCTAAAACTGATTGCAGCATTTCAGTGTATCTCATACGCACAATGCGTCTTTTACTAAATAAATCAGCTTTAAAGTTTAATACTATATACACCTTGTCCCAGGGCTGTGTTATTCTCTCTCTCTTCCCCCCTATTTATCATATTTTCTTGCTCACACTGTATTTATTTCTGTTCTTCATCTGAAGTGTTGGTTGGCGTGTGGGTGGGGGGAGAATAGTTTTCACCCCAAGAGGATAAAATAGCTCAAAGCAGTTGACATATGTAATGACTAGCCCTGAACTGTACCACAGTAAAGCCTAATGGAGGAAGAAAAATAACCTCTCAGGCAATTCCTTACCCGTATATTCATCTTTTAACAGCACTAGGGGCCACAGCTCTGGACATTTGTTGGGGACTAGTTGGAGTTATTGCCCTGAGAGTCACTGGCCATCAATTTTTCCCAGGCAGCCCTTAATCTCTCAGGGAATGTATATGTCTTGACTGCTCCTGCTTATAATAATTGTCCTTGTACTAAATCAAACTGCATAGGCTTATTGTAGCAATGTTCATGTCCGCTCCTTCAAGGCCCTCTTTAATTCAGCTGCATCTTAAATCTCTGGTTTCAGCTCATCACATTACATTCAATAGGACTTTTCCATAGAATTTCTGTTTTTTGGGGCCCAATCCTGCAATTTATTCCATGCAGAGCCCCCTGTAGTAACCTTAACTTCTAAAGGATTTAGCTTCTCATATATTTATCTAAGTGAAAATTTCTCCTAGAGCAGTAGATTGGGCCTGGTTCCTCCCTTTTCATGCCTGTGCAACTCCAGTGGAGTTGTTGGGATTTCACAGGTGAAATTGAGGAGAGAGTTGGTCCTGGTTATGTTTTTGAGCTGTATAATGATACACATGAATGAGAAATTTGATGCATGGTCTTATCTCACAGTAGTGTAAACATTCCACAGAAAGCCTTCATCTGCCACTCATACTTTTTACTCTGTGATATCATCCATTAAGGTCAGGACTTACTTAAATTAGTCAAGTGCTTTAAGCATTTTGGGAAATCTGTATCTTAACTATCTGAGAACAAAGGCATTGTGCTGCCAAACCAGCATTCCTTTGTAATACTAGCTTTTGCTGAACAAAACTTCATTTGATCATATGTAAATTCTCATTGATTCTGTGCCAGATTCAGGTAAGAGGAAAATGCTTGACCAACTGGATCTCATCCAGAACTCAGCATAAGGATCAATAAACCAATCAACCTGTACTGCATGTTTGACCAAATAAATCCCAAAGTCTTCAGGTACTTGCCCAGGGGGTGACTAGATTACTATCAAGCACCACCAGAGGCATAATTCCAAATAAACAATCAGAGAAGAGCACTATTAGGTCATCCAGTCCATTGTCCTGCCAGTGAAGGATTGTTTCCTCCATTACATTCCCTAGTGTATTTTTCAGTCTAGGTTTTAATGTTCCATGTGATGAAGCCTCCACCATTTTCCTTGGGATACTGTTCCATAGCCCAACATTTCTCACCATCAAGAAGGGTTTTCCCCTCCTCCTGATATTCTGCTTGAATTTCAAATGGGCGTTTTACCTGTATCTAGTGCAGGATCAGGTTCTAAATAATAAAAGTGGCTAATTAAAAATGAAGAGAAGATAGCAAGACTGCTGTTTACGAGGAATTCAAATTACATGACAAATATTTCAGTCTAGCTAGCATCACACTCTGTTTTTAAAAAGTATCATCCGTGCTGAGAGGTGATTGAAAGTAAAGAAGAAATATAAGGCTACTACATTTCACACTTGTTTTCCTTTGTTTGAACCAATTTAATATATTTATTTAATATCTAATCTCTCTGAGCAATTTGTGTTACCTAGTCTCAGTGGTTTTGGCATGCATTCTTTTGCTATGTAATAGATATAGAACCTGTAGTTCCCCTATAGTTTATTAGTGCTTATTATCACAATTAGTAGATCCTAATAGGGTGACCAGACAGCAAATGTGAAAAATCAGGATGGGGGTGGGGATAATAGGAACCTATATAAGAAAAAGTCCTGATTTTATAGGGACAGTCCTGATTTTGGGGTCATCTGGTCACCCCAGATCCTGATGGCCAGTTTAAAGCTTGTGAATTACCTGAAAGAGGTTAAATAATAGAATTTTAGTTTATAGATACGTGTCTAATTGCAAATGTTAGGCTTTTTTATACTTATTGGAACTTTTGAATATAATCTTGCAAAACATAAATTTCTACAAATCAAGTCTACACATTTTCAGTTATTTTAAAATAACTTTACATTCTACTTTGTTACAGATGCCGTGAGCCTCAGGTCTCAAACCCAAGCCCATAACATTCTGGGGCACAGCCACACTCTAATCCTTTACCTGGCAGCCTGCTGGCAAATAGCTTACCTGGAGTCCAGGAAAACTAGCCCCAGTGCGAGGCTCCACCCTGTAGGTCTGATTGGCAGAGTCCCAGAGACTGACTGGCCAAGTGTCCCTACTTAAGCCAGCAAAAGGCACAGAGAGCTGTCTGAACAATTAGGTTCCAGCCTGGTCTGAACTGTGGACCTTGTGCTTCCCTCTACCTGCTCCTGCTCCTCCTCCTCTGGCATTCCAACCTGGCTTGACTCCTGGTGTCTGACTGGTGGTTCCCAACCTTCAGTTTGTCTTCTGACTCTGATATCCTGACTTATGGTTCTGATCTCCATTTGGTCTCTTGCTTTTGATCTCATGGTATCCTGACCCAAACAACAGCTGACTCCTATTTTGTGATTGTGGACTCTGACTAATAGATATAACTGCCCATAACCTGTCTGACAACCAGTACATATTTCTTCTCATTTCATAATGACACTCTTGGTATGTTCTATTCAGCTCTTGGGAAACTGTGATGCTGGGTTACCAAAGATTTAATTATTTTGAAATCACTGATCATTTCTAAGATTATTCCTAAATCTAATTTTGAAGGCACGTGGGTTATTCTTATAATTTCTTAATGAACTCCAGCAGCCTTCCTGACAACTAGGTAACATGCAAAGCCCCTAGCAGCATGCCAGTACAGTGGAGTAATGGCCATTAAAGAGATGAGCTGAGGGACTATGTGGAAACAAATGGTCATTTCACCAGTGAAGTAAAACAAACTGCAATTTTACTCAATTTTCCTTCTTAGGCTCCCTGCCATATTTATAGGTCAGCTCTAAGGAGTCAGCTCTGAGTTTTTTGTATGTCAGCATGATGAACTTTTGTCATGGCAGGGTCTGACCGTGTTCTCACTTGCAGTCTGTTAGCAAGTACACATTTACCTACTTCATTAACAAAATCTTTCACTTTTCTTTGTAAAATGAGGTCTAATATAAAACAAACATGCTGATTTACAGTGGGTACTGACTTTTCCTGTGGGAATACATTAAAAGAGAAACATGGCTTGTGATTTTATGTTGCCTTTAAGCATATATCCTGTTTGGGTTTTACATATTTATTTTGTATTGACTTATGCATTGCACAAAACCTATGGATTTATATGTTTCTTCTTATTCGCCCCATTTGGGGTATTACTTTCAGAGCAGTGCTTAAAATTTACTGTCTGACAGTACAGTTTTTTTTAAAAAGCCTTGCTCTTGCCCAATACAATAAACTAGCAAGGTGTTAAAGTGTTGACATAAAATAAACTAGAAGGAAAAACACTCAAAAAATTCTTCTTAGCTGAATAATCATAGTGGAGGTTTTTTCTTTGTTGAAAACATGCTGTGTAATGAATTACAGTACATAATAAGGGTGGGAGAGCTTGGACTTTAATGAATATATAGAACCAGTTTGATTCCAGGTTGGGTGGGAGGTAGCGGGAACAGGAAGCAGGTGGTCTCTGTCTGCCTTTTGTATTAACTTTATACACCAACACTTTGTGACTATCGTTTCTCTTTTTGTGACCTGTTTCTACATTGCTGCTGCTTTTTTTAAGTCATGCTGTTCTCCCTTACATAACTACTCCCTTTGGCCTATAAATATAAAGGTCAGTTTGAGGTCAAGCTGTACCTTTCTAACAAGGCACTGGAGTAAATGTGGCTGGGCCACGAAACACAGGCACTCTTGTTGTGAATCTTCTAGATATCTCCTCTCACTGACAGATTCTGTGTGAGAAGGTGCCTGCTGGGAAGGAAAGTCAAACATGTTGCTCTACTGCAGGATCTTTTTGCAAGCTGGACTTTTTAGAAATGTTCATTGAGCATCAGTAACACACATTACAAACAAAAATAACCCAAGAGAGCTTACAGTAAAAGTGAAAATGTCCTGGAAGGCTATCTGCACACTAGAAGGCCACATCATGTGATAAGGTCTGGTTCCAAGGTTCCAGGAATCCATAAGCTATTCAATGTGCAGACAGTCAAATTAAGTGGATAGTGCCTGATTCTGCTTTCGCTTATATCAGTGTAAATAAAGAGTAACTCCATCTATGTCAATTGAGTTACACCAGTGTAAAACCGATGTAGGAATGGAACCAAGCCTATAAAGCTAAATTAGATCTACAATAAAGAGTCATCAGTGCACAGACACACCCAGTTCTCATTGACTAAAGTAAGAGCCAATCATATGCATTTCTGGTGGCCGTATTTATCTCTTTAAGTATCTATACATTAGATCCTTGGGAACTCAGGAGTCTCACACACTTCCTGATGTTTTCAAGTTCTGAAACGTTTGTGTCTTGCTGAAAATTCTGCTTTCTTAAGTACCGATGCAATTTAGTAATCACTCTGAAATGAAGGTGATTCATAGAAACAATGTTAGGACAATAGGAATTGCTTCACTGGGTCAAATCTGTGGTCCAAATATTCCATTATCTGACAGTGGTCAGCACTGCGGTCAGAGAAAAGTGTAAGAAACCCTCACTAGGCAGCTATTACATCATATACCCCATGAAGGTCTCATCCTAATCCCTCATAGTTAGAGATTGGCTTGAGACATGAAGCACAAGGTTTGTATCCCTTCCAAATTATTTTAAATCAATTTCAGGTTTCTTCCAGGACATAAGTATAGGTCTTCTATGATAGCTTAAATAATAAATATTGTACCAGCATTTGTAATAATGTCCTTGAATGGGAGCTTCAGGGGGGAAACAAAGATAAATTTGAAAAATATTAGCAGTGGCACCTCTTGATCAAAATGAGTCCTCTTCCTTCAGAATCTTCTTTTGCCAATGTTGTGCTGTATAGTTAAATTGTAACAAAGATACAGAGTTAATTGTTTTCATTTACAAAAGTACCCTTTAGAATTCTGTACAGAAAACATTAAGAAAATGGGAGGGTGATATTACAGTATCAGTAAATGCTAAAGTTAAAGTTGCATGCACCTAATCTTTTGGGCTTATTGCAGTTTTTAGTGATGTGATCCCCTGCTAGACTATTTCTGCAAGACCTTAGTCTCATTCCATTAATTTATTTGTATGAAATATTGTATTTTGTATGCATATTGACTTGGGTTAATAAGACAAGGAGAATTTGATCCAAATATCACTGAGATAACATAATGATGACTGACCTATAGATATGCACTATTAGTCTTTGTTGTGAAAGAATTGATATCATGTTCTGTCAACCTGAGTGTAGCGGGGTGGTCACCCTGCTCTGGTGTGGAAGAGGTTAAAAACAGCCCTGGGAAGGGGCAGCCCATCAGGAGCGGGCTTGACGCAGCCAATCCAGGCCAAGCTAGGCTCTATAAAAGAGCTGCAGGGCCAGAAGGCAGGGAGTCTCATTCCAGCCCTGGAGCAGGGTACCAGAAGCAGAACAGGGCTGGAGAAAGCAAAGAGGAGCTGGGGAGCTCCAGCCTGGCAACTCCTCAGGCTGAGGCCTTGGGTAAGGCCAAAGCAGGTACTGGGGCTACAGAGGTGTAGAGGATAGGCAGAGGCAGCTGGTCCTACCCGCTTGCCAGTGATGAGCAGCCATTATGTACTGCAGTCTGCCCCTTAAGAAAGGGACTAGATGATGACTGGCAGTAGCCACTGAGGCAAGGTGAGTATAGGGGGTTGGGGATTCCCGGGGAGGGAAGACCCAGCATGTGAGGGTACTGCTGGGGGCAGCACCCCAAGGTAAGGGGCACTGGGATCCGGGAGGGACAAGAGGCTGAGGCAGGCAAGACACCGGCCAGCAGAGGGTGCGCTGAGGCTGGAGAAGAGCTAATTCCCAGGATGACCAGCAGGAGGCGCTGCACCCATGAGTGCTGGATCTGCTACACTGGGGTTCTACTTAGTTAAACTTGATCATAAGAACGGCCATACTGGGTCAGATCAAAGGTCCATCTAGCCCAGTATTCTGTTTTTTGATGGCGGCCAATGCCAGGTGCCCCAGAGGGAATGAACAGAACAGGTAATCACTTCCTTGATTGGCTAGCACATTCCTTTGACTTTCTGAGCTATTTGCCATCTGCAGCTGCACTGTATCCAGGAGCAATAAAACTACCACTGTCTGCTGGGCCACAATTGAGCTGAATTTCAGATGAATTGGGATTTGGGTGAAATCTGCCATTTACAGAATTGAATAAGCATTCTCAGACTGTGAGGAGGGAAAATAAATTGCTCATTTCTCAGTAACAGTTGTACTAGTTTGTCTATTAAAGGTATAGTTTGGATATATGAAAACTGAATTTTACCTGCAAAAAGTTAAGAAAAAAATTAAGCAAAACAAAACATTTATAGTTGCACAAAATTTTAACCAGAAACATTCTTCCTCCTCGTCGCCTCTATATGTGACTATTCTATCCTCCAAAGTCTCAATGCAAACACTTTTTGCCATAACACTGCCCTTCATATTTAATGTCCATGGATTTTTTTTCTTTCACACTATGGCTTTAAAATCTTTGCATACCATTGGCTTTAGTTCTTTTAATTTCTTTGTCATTCTTCTTGCACTTGTACCTCGACACCTTGGAAATGTTCATTGAGTTCTCCTATTACTTTCTAGGGGGCTAGTCTTATTTCCTGAGTTTGTTCTTTTAGCATTGTTCTTCTTTCCCCTTCTCTCTCTTTCTGCCTAATAATATCCTTCTCTGCTGTCTAAAGTATTTTCTGGTGTGCCCCATGCTTAATTTGGGCATTTCTTTTTTCTCTCTTCTGGCTTCTGTTTAACATGTCCAGAGAATTCAATGGGAGTGCATCTTTGTAGCTGAGGGCAGAATTTGTCCCACTCTGCTCACTTTTTCTGTCACTACCTGGTTTTAAAGTCTCTTTCACTGCTCAGTCTATTGTCACAACCATAATGAATTATTACTATTGTCCTAGAAGCTTTGCAGACAAGAAAGACAAAGATCCTGGGGGGATGTACAGTCTGACTAATGTACATTTAAGGGATGGGATGCAGCAAGAAGCTGTGTGTCTTCTCTTGCTCAGTCACTTCCAAGTTTTTAGTAGATTCCTGATGTGTGTGTGTGTGTGTGTGTGTTCTCATTCACTCTATCTGTTACTTCAACAGTGGTAGGGATAGCAGAGAGGGGCGGAGGCCAAGATGAGAGATCTGAAGGAGGAGAGGTGGAAATACGGTGTGGCTGATTGGCTCAGGAGGCAGTTTCAGATATAGGGGGCCTTGTGCAAGAAGATGTAGAGAAGAGAAAGGAACAAAAGGGAGCACATTATGTGGTTTGGGTGGACTGAAGTAGGCAAAGGGGTGAATGGAATGGGTGGGAGAAGATAATTAAGCTGAGCTAGATTGTAGGGGCTTTGTAGGTTAGGACAAAGAGTTTAAATTTGATGCTGCAGGTGAGGAAAATCTAGTGCAAAGATTTGAATGTGAGCAGAGCTGTGGGAAAAATAGATTAATTTTGCTCTCCGGATGGGAAAAATGGAAGTATCTGTCCCCATGCTTTTCTGTTCTGTCTCTGTTATCTGTTACAGTTGTCTGTTATATTACTGTCTTGTTGATCCTTGTTTTTTGGCCTGGCTCTAACGTAGAAGGCCTCATAAAATTTCTGGTCCAGCTAAAACTAGGAGGTATTGATAATTTTTATGAGAGAAGCTTGATCTTGCAGATGTTCTAGCCTGATTATCAGACCAAAGAAGCTGAGGTACGTTTGGCAGAATAAGCTTCCTATCTAGAGACTCATTGAAACTCAATCTCCAAACCATGTGAGTTTTACCCATTACTGAATAAGTTTTCATGATATAAGATTGCAAAATTGCCAGTGGCACAGAACACGTAACTTATAAGAACGTATGTGTTCCTTAGATCCCCAAACAGCCTTTTGTTTGGATTCCTTAGTAACTGAAAAGTTGCTTGTATCTACATAGCCTACAGAATGTACTATAAGAAAGAAAAGGTGGATGGGGTAATATCTTTTATTGGACCAGCCTCTGTTGGTGAGAGAGACAAACTTTTGAGTTTATACAGAGCTCCTTTTCAGGTCTGGGAAACTAACTCAGAGTGTCATTGCTAAATATAAGGTAGAACAGATTGTTTCGTGTAAGTAGCTAACACATTTCAAAGGACCATCCGAAATGAAGTGGCCATTAACATGCCTCTAGTTATAGCGAGGAAAGGAAGGGGGGAAGACATTTGGGGGGGCTGGTTGTAAATGAGTTATAGAATGTTGTAATAGGCCATAAAGCCCCATCAAGATCCATCCTGAAAGAAATCTTTCCTCAACCCCCTCTTCTGGCCTTCAAACAGCCCCCCAACCTCACCAAGCTCATCAGAAGCAAATTCCACATAGACCAGGACACATCAACTCAAAGCAGCACCAGACTCTGCCAGAACAACAGATGCAAAACCTGTAGACATATCTCTACTGCTACGATGATCAACACCCCCCACAACTAACCTTGCAAAATCCATGGTCCTATACATGCCTTTCACAACATGTGGTTTACCTCAAACCAGTGCACTAAATGCCCCAATAGCAACTATGTGGATGACACCAGATAATCACTATGCTCTTGAATGAAATCACACAGGAAAATGATAACAGACCAAAACACCTGTAGGTGAACACTTTTCACAAAGCTATTGCTCTATCTGACCTATCAGTCCCCATCCTCAAAGAAAACCCACACAACATTTTCAAAAGATGACCCTGGGAGCTTAAGTTTATAACTTTGCTAGACATTAAAAATCATGGACTGAAGAGAGACACTGGATTTATGGGTTATTTCAACAATCCATTATTTATGACTTATTACAGTCCACTTACAACACTCTCCCCCCAGCTACTTTCCCTCCTTTCCTTTCCTCCCTATATGTAGAGGGGTGTTAACAGGCCACTTTACCTTGAATGGTCCCTTGAAACATGTGTTAACTACTTATGCTAACAAATCTGTTCCACCATGTATTTAGCAGTAACACTCTGGGGCAAGGTCTACGCTATAGACCTGTATTGCTATAGCTATGTCACTCAGGGTGTGAAAAATCCACACTGCTGGGCAATGTAGTTATACCAATCTAACCCCTTCACTCCCCATATAGACAGTGCTATGTTGACAGGAGAGCTTCTCCCATCGATATAGCTACCACCTCTCAGGGAGGTGGACTAACTATGCCAATGAGGGAAGCTCTCCCATTGACTTAGTAGCATCTTCACTAAAGCACTACAGCAGCACCGCCATAGAGCTGTACATGAAGACAAGTCGTGAGTTAGTTTCTCAGACCTGAAGAAGAGCTCTGTGTAAGCTCAAAAGTTTGTCTCTCTCGGCAACAAAAGTTGGTCCAATAAAAGATATCACCTCACCCACTTTCTCTCTCTAATATCCTGAGGCCAACAAGACTACAACAACAGTGCATACAAAACTGTGCTATAAGGTAGTTTTATTTTTTTTTCAATGATAAACAACTTTAGAAGTGAGCAACCTCAACCTGCAAAACACTTACTTTCTTTCAATGAGTTCATCTTACCCAGTTATAACTCATAAAGTTTATTAATCTCAAAGCATTAAGTGTGACATGACTTCTAAGGATGTGCCAGATAGTTGGAATTATTTTAGGTTGTCAGCCATCCTCCACTTTTTTTGAATTCTAAACAGCACAGATAATTGACTGTTGCTAACTTTTTGGCTCCATAAATATGGAATCTACATAGATATTAACTATTTAAATGACAAATATGATCTCAGATTAGAGGCTGATTTCAGAAGGTGCTGAGTACTCTCACTTCCCTTTGGTTTCAATGTGAGCTAAGGCTGCTCAGTATCCTACAGAAAATACAATACATGGTCTTGATCCTGTAGTTCTTAGCTAATGCTTAATTGTTCTTTATGCATAGAAATGCATTATATTTTGGAGGGGATGTGTGAGTCACAACCCTACCTCTCCCACTGCTGTGTGGATGTTGAGAGGCCCAGGCTATTTCCAGATTCCCTTCTCTTTTCTACGCTCCTTATAGCCTCTCTTGGTGCTTTTATACCATGGTGATTGCCATGTTTAACACCTAGATAGACAATAAAAAAGTTACTAAATAAAAATAAGTTACAAAGCATATCTGAAGTAGTCTCCTAGTGCGCCTGCCTTGGTTCTGCTCTGAGTGACTTTCCCTTCATGCTTCTCTTTCACTGCTTAAACATGTTAAAACGTGAATAGGTAAACAGTGGAGATGCTGCATAGATGTTTGTGCATGATGGGCTAAATTCTGTTCTCAGTTACACAGATGCAGCCCTGGCCTAACTCTGTTGGTTTAAGAAGTTACTCCAGAAGTTATCCCAGGATAACAGAGCAGAATATGGCCAGATATCTCATGACTGGTCAAATATGAATCGCAAAAGGGTTGATTGTATGGCAGAAGATACTAATGTTTCATTTATGTAACTACAGGACCTACTAGGACTCAGTCTCGCTCCCAAAGCAACTCACTGGGGGCTTTGCCATTGACTTGAGCATGATCAGGTTTATTAACATTTAAGCGACAGGTTGCATCCCTTTTCTGCCACTTGAGTGGTATAAAGGGGATATAACCTGGTTGCAGTTGGAAAGGATAAAAACTTCTCCAGGGGAGGGGAATTCTCAGTTGGTATAAAGTTGTAGCACTGGCTCCCTTGGTGTAGGGGAGATGTCAGACAAGGGAAGGGGCATGATAGAGGTGGGAACAGACAGAACAGAACCTTGCATGGCAATCCATTTTCTCCTCTGAGCTTTCACTGTTAAGCAGTGGAGGTATTCCATTCACAAGTAGATAATTATAGGGAAAATCCCTGCTAAACCAATGGTTTTTAACTTTTCCTATACAGGGATCATACCAGAGCCCTCTTCCCATTCAGAAATAAAGAAGGGTCAAGGAGGTACAATTCCAGACTGGGAACCTCTGCTTACTCCTGGGAGAATTCTGCACCACTGGGCAAGCACAGAATTAATGTTCCCTGCAGATTCCCTCCACCCCCAAATAATTGATTCTTATGGGGAAGAGCAAGGAAGCCATGAGGGGGGTCATGTTGCAATTACACCTTTCACTGACCAGTGACTGATGTGGCACCAGAAGAGAGGGCAAATGGCTCACTAGTTGGATTAGTCAGCTGTGGAGAGGGAGGGGGCAGAGGCTGCCTTCCTCACAGAGCCATGCCCACGGGGACAAGTGAGAAGGCACAGGATATGAGGGCGTTGACAGATTGGGGTGGGGGCACAGGAGCTAGTGGAGCATTGAGACAGACAACTAGATAGCTAGACAGCATTGAGCCAGAAGCTGAATGGAAGTGGGGGTGCATTCCCTGTGTCAACTCATCCCCATCTCCACCCATCAGCCTTCCCCACAAAACAAGCTAAGTGTCTCTCAAATCAGACTTTGCAGGAGCCAGAAATTCAGTCAAGAAAGGGGCTGGTGGAATGTACAATATTCTCAGGAGCTCTGGAGAGTAAAAGAAACAGTTATTTTCAGGATTGGAATGGTCTGGTTAATAATTAATGAATGATAAAACAGTGCAATATCTTCAAGTATTTCTCATAGCTTTCTTCTGGTTCATAGGTTTAATTTTTCTCCTGATAACAATCTCCATATAATCTCTTCCACTGAGTTGGAAGACTTTTTTTCATCTAGCTGCCGGACAGCTATAGACCAATTAATCTACAAGTATGCACAGTTGGGGATGATATTCTCCAGTGACTCAGCAATGTAACAGATGGCAAAATATTTAATATTTATTTCCATTCCGTTTCTATATTGGATATGAACCCAGACATGTCATTCTTTTGACAGTCAGACAACATCTGTTGAGAACACTGTCAGCTGAATTACAACCTCCCTGGCAGGTTCTGGGGAAGACAGAATGAATTAATTTCAGCAATCCTGTTTGTGGTTAAATGTCACTATCTACTACAGTACATTGTTTTCATTACAGATGCTGGATTTATGGATGCTGACTAGCTTTACATTGAAACCCCTAAAAATTTATATTTATTCATATAAAGAGTCGATCCATTAAAGAAGACTATGTGTATTAAGTTGCAATAACAATGGATTTATTTTGACTCATTCTTTAACTTTTACCAATTATGATTATAAAAGAAATGATACACTGTAGGGGTCAGCCCAGTTGCTTGGAGACAATGCACTGCACTGCCATATGAAGAACTCAAGTGTGGGAGTGACTTTGAGGATTCTAGTCCCAGGAGTTGGGGTAAACTAGATGTATCTCAAAATACAGTATTTCCAGCATAGTGAGAGACTGCCAGGTGCTGTGCTCTCTCAATGCCAGCAGTGTCCTAGACAATATAATAAGCTAGCTAACAAATCACCTGTGTATTTATTTATTTCATTTGTTTATCATAAGAAGAAGCTGTTCAAATTTTGGCAGGAATTTTCTGAAGATAAAATGGCAAATGTTTGTGAACCACCCACTCCCCCCATTTTCTAACTACTTCTGAGCAAGCTGCTGATTTATGAAGAGGAAAGTGGTTGAATATTGGGAAGAAGGTGTGGAACCTTTAACCTCCCATGTTGGGAAGATGAGGGGCATTGTATTAATTGTATTAATTTTTATATATGGGCCAAAGGTAGCCCAGTCGCTGTCCAGCATTAAACAGTGTTACGATTCACTGTTTGGTATGTGGAGACCTTGGCATGCTTAGTACCAGAGCAAACACAACATTAAACATCCTTTTAACTTTTTTATTAAAGATAAAGAAAAGAAGGAAACAGTTTAAACACTTGCCATGTATTGAATAAGGCTTTCATTTTAACAACATTCTGCATTCCCTTTTGCTGGAGAGCATTTCCCTTGTTGGACAGTCTCTTAGATGGTCTCAAAGATAAAAACTGTCCTTGAGGGGAAAGAAGAAGTCAGTTGAGGTGGCCTGAAACTGTTGAAGTCCGATCTCATTTCATCCTGGGTAGCTGGGATTCAGCTGGAGCCAGTAGAGATGGCAATGTTATCTGTGTCCCTCCCTTTGTCCCAGTCTGGTCAGGACACCTGTCAGGATTAGGATGAAGGTCTGGGGTCTCAGGAGATGGTGGGGGTGGCAGCCATGATGGTAAAGCTTGCTCCAGTAGCCTCCATCTGTTTCTCTCCCACCTCCCTTTGCAATCCTCCACTCCCCCACAATCTCCTTCTTTAAGGATCCAAAAAGGGAGTGATAGGTGGAATAGCTCATCCCCTCATTATTTTGTCCACCAATTAGACCTAATTTCTGACACACCAATTTTGGTTCACTGATTTCTAGACTCACAGTTTCTTGTTTATCAACATGATCTTAACACAGCCCTTGAATTATATCAGTAGACCTTTTTGTTTAGGACTAATTCAGGTTTTCTGTTTTCCTTTTATACCTTTCCTCAACAACACTTGTTTTAGGACATCTTATGAACTTCCACATACTTTTTACAGATGATCTCACAGTTAGAGCAAATATCTAGGCCCAGTATCAGAGGGTAGCCGTGTTAGTCTGGATCTGTAAAAGCAGCAAAGAATCCTGTGGCACCTTATAGACTAACAGACATTTTGGAGCATGAGCTTTCGTGGGTGAATACCCACTTTGTCTGATGCATGTAGTGGAAATTTCCAGGGGCGGGTATATATATGCAAGCAAGAAGCAAGCTAGAGATAACGAGGTTAGTTCAGTCAGGGAGGATGAGGCCTGTTCTAGCAGTTGAGGTGGTAAAGGTAAAGGTCACCAATGCAAGGGAAGAGAAACTGGTTTTGTAGTTGGCAAGCCATTCACAGTCTTTGTTTAATCCTGAGCTGATGGTGTCAAAATTGCAGATGAACTGAAGCTCAGCAGTTTCTCTTTGAAGTCTGGTCCTGAAGTTTTTTTGCTGCAGTATGTCCACCTTAAGATCTGCTATTGTGTGGCCAGGGAGGTTGAAGTGTTCTCCTACAGGTTTTTGTATATTGCCATTCCTAATATCTGATTTGTGTCCATTTATCCTTTTCCGTAGAGACTGTCTAGTTTGGCCGATGTACATAGCAGAGGGGCATTGCTGGCATATGATGGCGTATATTACATTGTGGACGCGCAGGTGAATGAACCAGTGATGGTGTGGCTGATCTGGTTAGGTCCTGTGATGGTGTCTCTGCTGTAGATATGTGGGCAGAGTTGGCATCAAGGTTTGTTGCATGGTTTGGTTCCTGAGGTAGAGTTACTATGGTGCGGTGTGCAGTTACTGGTGAGAATATGCTTCAGGTTGGCAGGTTGTCTGTGGGTGAGGACTGGCCTGCCACCCAAGGCCTGTGAAAGTGTGGGATCATTGTCCAGGATGGGTTGTAGATCCCTGATGATGCGTTGGAGGGGTTTTAGCTGGGGACTGTATGTGATGGCCAGGGGAGTCCTGTTGGTTTCTTTCTTGGGTTTGTCTTGCAGTAGGAGGCTTCTGGGCACACGTCTGGCTCTGTTGATCTGTTTCCTTATTTCCTCGTGTGGGTATTGTAGTTTTGAGAATGCTTGGCAGAGATTTTGTAGGTGTTGGTCTCTGTCTGAGGGGTTAGAGCAGATGTGGTTGTACCTCAGTGCGTGGCTGTAGACAATGGATCGTGTCATGTGACCGGGATGGAAGCTGGAGGAATGAAGGTAGGCATAGCGGTTGGTAAGTTTTTGGTATAGGGTGGAGTTAATGTGACCATCACTTATTTGTACTGTGGTGTCTAGGAAGTGGATCTCCCATGTAGATTGGTCCAGGCTGAGGTTGATGGTAGGGTGGAAGCTGTTGAAATCATGGTGGAATTTTTCCAGAGTCTCCTTCCCATGGGTCCAGATGATGAAGATGTCATCAATGTAGCTAGGTAGAGAAGGGATGTGAGTGGACGAGAGCTGAGGAAGCATTGTTCCAGGTGGGCCATAAAAATATTGGCATATTGTGGGGCCATGCGGGTGCCCATAGCGGTGCCACTGATCTGGAGATTGTCATCAAATTTGAAATAGTTGTGTGTGAGGATAAAGGCACAGAGCTCAGCAGCCAGTTGTGCTGTGGCATCATCAGGGATATTGTTCCTGACTGCTTGTATCCCATCTGTGTGTGGGATGTTTGTGTAGAGAGCCTCTACATCCATGGTGGCTAGGATGGTGTTTTCTGGAAGGTCACCAATGTATTGTAGTTTCCTCAGGAAATCAGTGGTGTCACGGAGATAGCTGGGAATGCTGGTGGCATAGGGTCTGAGTAGAGAGTCTACATATCCAGACAGTCCTTCAGTGAGAGTACCAATGCCCGAGATGATGGGGTGTACAGGATTTCCGGGTTTGTGGATCTTGGGTAGTAGATAGAATAACCCTGGTTGGGGCTCTAAAGGTACGTTGATTTGTTCCAGTGTTAGTGTAGGGAGTGTCCTGAGTAGATGGTGCAGTCTCTTAGTGTATTCCTCAGTGGGATCTGAGGGAAGTGGCCTGTAGAATTTGGTATTGGAGAGTTGTCTGGCGGCCTCCTTTTGGTAGTCAGACCTGTTCATGATGACAACATCTAGGCCCAATTATCACAACAGTGGATTTAATATTGGAGGGCGGAAAATGGTTAGGCAGAAGAGAATTTAGCTTGTTTGCTGTGATTATTTATTTATTTTTAAATTTAAGCAAATGAGTAATTAATAAGATGTTACTGCCAAAAATCACTCCGATCACTTTAGTTCTTTGTTGCATCCCTTTTCCCAACTTCATTGACTTCATCTTTTTAGGCTGTAAGCTCCTTGAGACAGAAACTGGGTCTTCTTCTCTGTTTGGTTGGTACTAGTACAGTAGAAGTATTTATTAATAATATTATGACTGATCCAAAGATCAGGGATGATCATCATTGTTATTTGTTAAGAACTGAGAATGTGTTCCTCCCTCAACAAGACAGAAACAATTACCTCTAGTCTCACGGTGGATTCATGTAGGGGGAATGCATGAGGGGATAGTGTGGGAAAACACAGGTGTAAATGGTAGGTTCAAATTAAGGCGTATGCTAATGTCCAAAGGTCTTACCTACAGGCTAAAGTAGACAACTGCCCAGATAGTTGAAGGGAGAGAGTATGCTTATGGTCTTGGGAATCTCAATTGCCAAAACTTTGAAACTGTTTTTTGGACTGCCTGTTATATTGAAGCCTATCTTCTAAGTATCCAATATATTTCTGTCACTTCTCACTAGCACTTGAATGCTAGTAAAAAGTAACAAATATTTGTTTCTTCTCAGGACTGTGGTATGCTTCTGTCACTGCATAGAAGGCTACCTGAAAAAAACCCTTCTTTGTGTGTAGACAAGGCCTCAGAAATGAATGTGTCCATTTTGTTTTGTGCTGTTTCTGTGGTCCCAAACTGGTGGGTTTTATTTACCTGGGTTCACACTCAAAGAGTAAACCTCAAATGCCAAGCAACCCCCCAAAATTGTCTGCTTCAGTCAAAAAGCAACCAATGCCCCCTCTCCCACATAGACTCTAGCCATTCCTTTCCCACTCAAACACTATCACCCCCTTCAATTACTGTTAGATATTTCCTAGGGAAAGCAAGGCTGAGGGCTTGCTGTCCTCCCTCCATAGGTACAGTCTTTTGGAAGGGGAGCTGACTACACACCCATTCAGCAGTGGCAGAGCTAGAAGGGGTCCCGCTCCTGCTGATGCTCCACTTTGACGGAACTATGATAATGGGCTGTTCTTTCTTTCTCTGTCTGGCCAGATGTATACTCAAAAGTTAAGCTGATCCAGCTACATCACTCAGGGGTGTGAACAATCCATACCCCGAGCACATAGTTAAGCCTGCCTAGCAGGGCCTGCCAGAGGATTCAGGGGGCTTGGGATCTTCGGTGGCGAGCGGCCCCTGCCGCCGAATGGCTGCCGAAGACCTGCCCCGGGACCTGCCACCGAAGTGCCAGAAGGACCCCCTGCCGTGGGTCTTCAGGGCACTTCGGCAGCAGGTCCCAGAGCGGAAGGACCCCCCGCCGCTGAATTGCCGACGATGACCTGAAGTGGAAGAAGCTCTGGGGGTCTGGGCCCCGCAAGAGTTTTCCGGGGCCTCCAGAGCCCCAAAAAACTCTCATGAAGGCCCATGTGGGGCCTGGGACAAATTGCCTCTCTTTCCCCCCGCTCCCGGGTGGCCCTGCTTCCTAGCCCTGGTGTAGACAGCACTCAGTTGGTGGAATTTTTCTGTTGACCTAGCTACTCCCTCTTGGGGAAGTGGATTAACTATGCTGTAGCATTTCAAGTATCAAAAAGCCCTCAGCAACAAGAAAGGGTGGAAAGGGACTAGGACCAGATGAACAGAGACCTCTTTGTGAACAGGAGATCAGGTAGGCACTCTCACATCAAATCATTCAGATACATCCCTGTTTGGAATACATTGACTAATGCAAATCTGTTCTTCTTTTAAAATGTATTTAATAAGGGCATTGTCATATAGAAAGCAGAAAACTAAAAGCCTAAAGATTTAAGACTTCTCAAAAATGGCAAAACCACACTGTTTTTTTGTTTTTTGTTTTAAATCAAAGCATACTATTGTTGGGTTTGAGTTTTATTACCATCTGGTGAATCACATTCCAATCTGATGTGCATAATCTGGCAGATTCCTTCCTTTAATGAATCTCTTTTGAGCTTTTTTTTTTTTTAAGTAGCGAGATGTTATTTGTGTGGAAAGTACTTCAGGAATAAAGAAGAATTTTAGTCTTATTTTAGTCTAGGCAAACTGTGTAATGTCCATATGGCTCTTGGTAGTTCAGATTCTTCTGAGAGAGTTCTTCTGTTTGACATTATATCACTACATTACAAAGAGTTTTAAGATCTGAGACAGTATGCCCTTAAATCACAGAACACTATATTCAAATGACCGGAAGAGTCGGCTTTGAATTCTCCAGAACAAGGAAGGTTTGGGTTAAGAATCTTCATAACCACTACCCTCCACTCCCATTGACATGTTTTGAGGTGTGAAACCGCTTCAGACCCAGTAATGTATCATAGAGTTTAAGGCCAGAAGGGCCAAGTCTGACCTACTATATAGCACAGGCTACCAACACCACCCAGCACCTGTACGCTGACCCAACAACCCAAATGAAACCAAAGCATTAGGAACCACAGAAGACTAGAATATTATGAGCCATAGGAATAGACTAGGAGGGGCCATGGTGCACCAATGTCTGAGGCCCTCTCAATGGCAGGGAAATGATTACGTGAGATATAGCCAGATAATCCTGGCAAGTGACCCATACCCACACGCTGAAGAGGAAAGTGAAAAACTCGAGGGTCCCTGCCACTCTGACCTGTGGTAAAATTCCTTCCCACCCTCACATGTGGGGTTCACTTAGATCCTGAGCATGTGAGCAAGAACCAGCTAGCCAAGCACCTGAGAGAGAGAATGCTAGGTGCCACCTCAGAGCCCTGCCTCTTCCCCCACCCCCCCAACAGTGTCCCATCTCCAGCTGTATCCATCTCCTGATAATTCCCAGGAAGGAGAAAAAATAAAAACCATCCCAGAATACATTGTGGAGAGGAGAGTGGGAGAGAACAGAAATCCCTTTCTGACCCCTGCCAGTGGCCAGCTGAAACCCGGAAGCATGAGCTCCCATTATAGGTTGCCCTGCATTTCCACCCATATATTTTGGGGGTAGAGAACCTACCCTCCCACATATTAGACTCAAAACCCCTGATTTCCCTATGGGAAGCAGAATTTTTACCCCATAGTAATGACAACACAAAATCTATCCTAATAACACTTTTTTTCAGCCACGTGCTGGGCAGGGACAGAATCTCATTAGTTACAAGGAACAATTAAGTAACCATTAAGTGAAATTCCATATGCAGTTTTGTTTAGAGCCATATGATATATGTAGGAAAATACCTTTTTCCATGTCTATAACAAGTGATGGAACTTAAAACAGTTTCATATAAAAGCCAACTGCATGGTTGTTCAGTCTCCTCTGGAATAAAAGAAGAGGAAAACCAAAAAGAGCTAAAAATACTTGCTAGCCAGAATGGAGGTGCCCTTAGCAGTAACCAGATACAAAATGGCCACCAAAGTGTTTGTGTCTCCCAGATTTCAAGACCAGAAGGGACCATTGTGATTATCCAGTCTGATCTCCATGAATACCATAGGCCATGGGATTTAAAGGACCAGTTATAGGAAGAGCTTGCATGGCAAAGCTCCAATAGATGAGTAAAGCCAAATAATTTAGTAATAATTAGGTATGCACAAGGAAGGTAGCTATTAAAGAAAAAGGATGCAATTTTCTGAGAAGTACAGGTTTGGTAATCTGAGAACTGGGTCCTGGTGCATCATCATAGGGAGATTAATTCATCCTTTTACCCTTTTAACTTAAAAACAAAACAATCAGCCCAGCCCTCCCGCTCCAAACATAAACAAATCTATCCTACTTTTAAATGGTAAGGATGACTTCAAGTGGAACATGATTTTTTCCATCAATTTAAAGGAAATTAAGCAAATATTTTTAATCGTAATATTTTTCATTTACTTTTTATAATGTGTGTGTGTTTTTTTAATGTAAGAACCATAAATTAAAGAAGTATTTGATGTGGTATATCTGAGAGAGTTGCATCTTTTGGTTTTGCTATCACATCCTTTTTACATCATAAGATTCCAGATGTACTTTAGACAACAAAACTGTGTTTTAGCTTTGCCAACATCTTGTCACAAGGCCTCTTCAGGTTCTGGTCCTGTAGTGAATTCTGTACGGGTGCAGAGGTCTTCCTGCATGGCGAACATTGCAGGATTGGAGCCTGAGAATGAAGGATCAAGTCCCAGTCAGTATTTCTGCAGGCTTCTTTTGATGTTAAAGGACATACCTGTTTTTTTTTTATATTGGGTTTTCTCACTATCAGCTCAATTTTTCCGGGCTTGTCTACACAGTGTGGCATTGAGCACTACAGGAGTGTGAATTTTAATATGTACCAATATGTTGCATACTAACTGGCTCAGATTAAACTCTGTGGGGGAACACTAAAATTTCTACAAACTTTTAGTGTACACCCACAGGATCTATACAGCTCAGTTGCTGGGCATTAGAATTCATGCCCCCATAGTGTGCTTTGTTGTACCAGGTAGAGAAGCTCTTATTCTACTAGAGTTTGCTGTAATGAATTTATATTTCTTTTGTGATTAAAATGTAATCTATGGTGAAAAGAATTATCACATTCTAAATTTGATATCACGACTTTACTCTAGGTTCATTTAGCAAGAAAATATGGACTATAAAGGAGCACAGTCTCCCTGAACCTGGTTTCTGTGACAATGAGTAAGTATGATGAGAACAATCATGAAAATTACATGGATTTTGCTTTTAATCAGATTTGAAAATTTTGTTTTAATTTAAAAGTGGTTATACAAATTATTTTGGTACTTTCTGTAATACAAAAAGTTTGCTCATAAGCTGAACCCTCACATTATGCCAAGATTCAGACTGGAGCAGATTTTTATGGCTGAGTTACAAACTCTGAAAATATGGGTTTATAATGGAAATGATGACTGCCTCCTTACTATAACAAGGCTAGCGGATGCTGTTGTAATGAACGTTGTAATTTATAGGAGGTGTAATTTATAGGAGTCACCTGTTAAGCCATCTGGGACAAAAAAAATTCCCAACTTCTAAAATGTTAACTCGATAAACCTTTTGAACTTTACTTTCTAAAATCACATTGCTGGACAGCTGATCCATATTTATGTGTAAAAGTGAAAGATTTTTTTTAAAAAAACAGACGGTAAAAAAATGATACTGGCTATTTAGTATTTTGTTTTTGTTTTTTGTGTCATTTTATATGAGACTTGGGGATAAATGAGACTCTGGTAAAATTCTTCAGAAAGGAAAAGTGTTTTTTAAAAGGAAGAGGTTCTTAAAAAAATTGGCTTAACTTCATTAGCCCAGAGAGGTTTTTACAACTGGGACAGGGAAGGGAAAGGAAGACTGCAGAAAAACATTAGGTAATGATGTGTGTGCTAAATTTTGAGAATGTCACCTACCCAATGGCTGGTAGGAACAGGAATAATCCATGTAGTTGGGAAATCTTTAATTTTTGTTGTTGTTGATAAACAAGCAATGGGAAATGTCTTTAATTAAATTCTGTTTTGTTAAAGTCTCTCCAAAGTGTCCCTTTAAAGAAGATACTAAAAGTCCCTCCTGATTTTTAAATATTTTCTTTCATCATGTTTTCGCTTGTATCACATCTCCTTTGTAAGGCCTGGTCTACACTAGGCGTTTAAACCGATTTTAGCAGCGTTAAACCGATTTAACGCTGTACCCGTCCACACAACGAGGCCCTTTATATCGATATAAAGGGCTCTTTAAATCGGTTTCTGTACTCCTCCCTGACGAGAGGAGTAGCGCTGAAATCGGTATTACCATATCGGATTAGGGTTAGTGTGGCCGCAAATCGATGGTATTGGCCTCTGGGTTGTATCCCACAGTGCATCACTGTGACCGCTCTGGACAGCAATCTGAACTTGGATGCACTGGCCAGGTATACAGGAAAAGCCCCTCTAACTTTTGAATTTCATTTCCTGTTTGGCCAGCGTGGAGCTCTGATCAGCACAGGTGACCATGCAGAGCTCATCAGCACAGGTAACAATGCAGTCTCCTGAGAATCGAAAAAGAGCTCCAGCATGGACCGCATGGAAGGTACTGGATCTGATCGCTATATGGGGAGAGGATTCTGTGCTAACAGAACTCTGTTCCAAAAGAAGAAATGAAAAAATATTTGAAAAAAATTTCCAAGGCTATGATGGAGAAAGGCCACACCAGGGACTCAGTGCAGTGCAGAGTGAAAGTTAAGGAGGTCAGACAAGCCTACCAGAAAACCAAAGAAGCAAACAGAAGGTCTGGGGCAGGTCCGAAAATGTGCCGCTTCTATGCTGAGCTGCATGCAATTCTAGGGGGGTATGCCATCAGTACCCCAGCCCTGTCCGTGGATTCTGAGGTGGGGGGTGGTAATCTCAGCCATGGCTGAGGATTCTGCGGACGGGGAAGATGAGGAGGAGGAAGAGGAGGACGAGCTTGCTGAGAGCACACAGCACTCCGTTCTCCCCAACTGCCAGGAGCTTTTTCTCACTCAGATGGAATTACCCTCCCAGCCCTCCCAAGCCACTAGCCCAGACAGTGAAGCCATGGAAGCGACCTCTGGTGACTGTACCTTTGTAAATATAAAACATGGTTTAAAAGCAAGTGTTTTTTAATGATTGATTTGCCCTGAGGACTTGGGATGCATTCGCGGCCAGTACAGTTATTGGAAAAGTTTGTTAACATCTCTGGGGATGGAGCAGAAATCCTCCAGGGACGTCTCCATGAAGCGCTCCTGGAGGTACTCCAAAAGCCTTTTCAGAAGTTTTCTGGGCAAGGCAGCCTTATTCCGTCCACCATGGTAGGACACTTTACCACACCGTGCATGTAGCAAGTAATCAGGTATCATTGCATGACAAAGCATAGCTGCGTATGGTCCCGGTGATTGCTGGCATTCAAGAAACATCCGTTCTTTATCTTGCTGTGTTATCCTCAGGAGACTGATATAGTTCAAGGTAACCTGGTTGAAATTCAGGAATTTAAGTAAGGGGACAGAAATGGCCATTCCTACTGGGCTGTTTGCCTGTTGCTTAAAAGAAATCCTTCCTTGCACATAGCCAAGCGGGGGGAGGGAAGGAGGGGAATAGAGCTGAGATTTTTCTCGTTTGGCTATCAGAGATCTTCCCTGCTACCAGCCACGTGGGGGGGTGGGCAAGGGGGGGTGATTAGCAGTGTTCTTTCATGATACCAGCCATGCGGTGGGGGGAGGGGTAAAGCGATCATCCCACAGAATTGGAGGAGGGGTGGCTTCTGCTGCTGCATGTTAACAGGAAAGAAGCATCACTGAACGGGATTTGCTTGGTATTTGGGAAAGGAGGGCACTATGTATATGAAGGCTGCAGAAGTCGAAAGACAATGGCTTACCATGGCCGCATGCAAGCTGAATTCTGATGCCCGGGCCTGAGTCTATGAGATCTGTAACACCAGAGCCGCAGGCACTCAATATTAAGATGCAAAATGCAACCTTGTAGTGAAATCACATGTGCTATGTAAGGTGAATAGTGTTGTTCACTGTGAAAGAGTATAACCATTGTTCTGTAAAATGTATCTTTTAAAATACTTCTCTCCCTTTTTTCCCTCCCTCACGCAGCTGCAAATTTTTCAAGCCTCCCTACTGCATCCCGAAGGCTATCTCAGATAAGGCAGAGGAAAAAGAAGACATGAGACGAAATGTTCTTGGAAATCATGGAACTGACCCGCAATGAAAGAGCTCATCTGAATGAGTGGAAGGACGTGGTATCAAATTACAGGAAAGATGCCAGTGAACGTGAGGACAGGAGGGACACTCGAGAAGAGAGGTGTAGGCAGGAATATCAGCAGTGGCGGGATGCAACGCTGGGGCTGCTGTGTGATCAAACTGATATCCTCCAATGTCTGATGGAGCTTCAGGAAGAGCAGCAGGGTCACAGAGTGCCGCTGAAGCCCCTGTGTAACCACCCTCACCACTCACCATGTTCCATATCTTCCTCACCCAGACGTGTAAGAACGCTTGGGGGAAGGCTTCGTGCACCCACCCACTCCACCCACGTGGATAGCCCAACCAAAAGGCTGTCATTACATTGAAATGTTTTTAGTGGCCTTTTCCTTCCCTCCTATCCTCCTCCCAAACCACACCTGGGATACCTTGTAAGTTCTCTCCCTCTTTTTATAAAGACTTTTAAATAAAGAATACATGATTTTTAAACAATAGTGACTTTATTTCCTTAAGCAAGCTGTAATCGAAGGGGGAGGGTGGGTTGCTTACAGGGAATGAGTCAATCAAGGGAAGGTGGGTTCATCAAGGGGAAACAAACACAACAGTCACACTGTACCCTGGCCCGTGATGAACCTCGTTTTCAAAGCTTCTCTGATGCGCACCGCTTTCTGGTGTGCTCTTCTAATCGCCCTGGTGTCTGGCTGCGCGTAATCAGCAGCCAGGTGATTTGCCTCAGCCTCCCACCCCGCCAGAAAGGTCTCCCCCTTACTCTCACAGACATTGTGGAGCAAACAGCAAGCAGCAATAACAAAGGGGACATTGGTTTGGCTGAGGTCTGAGCGAGTCAGTAATGTGCACCAGCGTGCCTTTAAACGGCCAAATGCACATTCTACCACCATTTTGCACTTGCTCAGCCTGTAGTTGAACAGCTCCTGAGTACTGTCCAGGCTGCCTGTGTATGGCTTCATAAGCCATGGCATCAGGGGGTAGGCTGGGTCACCCAGGATAACTATAGGCATTTCAACATCCCCAACTGTTACTTTCTGGTCTGGGAAGTAATTCCCTTGCTGCAGCCGTTTAAACAGAGTAGTGTTCCTGAAAACATGAGCGTCATGAACCCTTCCCGGCCATCCCACATGGATGTTGGTGAAACGTCCCTTGTGATCCACCAGTGCTTACAGCACCATTGAAAAGTATCCCTTGTGGTTTATGTACTGGGTGCCCTGGTGCTCCGGTGCCAAGATAGGGATATGGGTTCCATCTATCGCCCCCCCCACAGTTAGGGAATCCCATTGCAGCAAAGCCATCCACTATGACCTGTAAGTTTCCCAGAGTCACAACCTTTCATAGCAGCAACTTAATGATTGCTTTGGCTACTTGCATCACAGCAGCCCTCACAGTAGATTTTCCCACTCCAAATTGATTCCCGACTGACTGGTAGCTGTCTGGCATTGCAAGCTTCCAGAGGGCTATTGCCACTCGCTTCTCCACTGTGAGGACTGCTCTCATCTTGGTATTATGGCATTTCAGGGCAGGGGAAAGCAAGTCACAAAATTCCATGTAAGTGCCCTTACGCATGTGAAAGTTTCGCGGCCACTGTGAATCGTCCCACACCTGCAAAACTATGCGGTCCCAGAAGTCTGTGCTTGTTTCCTGGGCCCAAAATCAGCATTCAATGGCTAGAACCTGCCCCATTACCAGCAGGGTCTCCAAAGCGCAGGGGCCTGCGGTTTGAGAGAATTCTGTGTCCATGTCCTCATCACTCTTGTCGCCGTTCTGCTGTAGCCGCTTCCTCCTCGCCTGGCTTTGCAGGTCCTGGTTCAGCATAGAGTGCACAAGAATGCGCGAGGTGTTTACAACGTCCACGGTTGCGGTCTTGATCTGAGCAGGGTCCATGCTTGCTGTGCTATGGCGTTGCACAGTTCACCCAGGAAAAAAGGTGCGAAACGGTTGTCTGCTGCTTTCACGGAGGGAGGGGTGAGGCTGTACCCAGAACCACCCGCGACAATGATTTTTGCCCCATCAGGCACTGGGCTGTCAACCCAGAATTCCAAGGGGTGGGGGAGACTGCGGGAACTATGGGATAGCTACAGGATAGCTACCCACAGTGCAACGCTCCAGAAATCGACGCTAGCCTCAGACCATGGATGCACACAGCTGAAATAATGTGCTTAGTGGGGCCGCATGCACTCGACTTTATACAATCTGTTTTACAAAACTGGTTTATGTAAAATTGGAATAATCCCGTAGTGTAGACATACCCTAAGTGTTAACTTGGATTCTTCTGGGAGTGGACACTGATAATTCAGGAGGTAGAAAAGATGCAAAACTAAAGTTCTGAACTTATGACTAATGATCATTTTTAGATTCCATGGCACCTATTTAACATATGGCAAATGGCGGCATAGAAAAACTAAGGATATGTACATACTGCAATTAAATACCCATGGCTGGTCCATGTCAGCTGACTTGAGCTCCTGGGGCTCAGGCTGCAGGGCTGTAAAATTGTGGTGTTGACATTCAGGTTTAGGCTGGAGCCTCAGCCCAAATGTTTACACTGCAATTTTACAGGCCCACAGCCTGAGTCCGCTGACATGGTCCAGCTGTGGGTGTCTAACTGCAGTGTAGAAATACCCAGTGTGGCTTGGCAAAGACCACACAGGAACTCTGTGCAGACCAGAGAAATGAACCTTCCATCTCTCCATCACTGTACAAGCATACCAATACTACCAAGACCAATTCTAGGACCAATTTTATTCAATTTATTCATAAATGATCTGGAGAAAGGGGTAAACAGTGAGGTGGCAAAGTTTGCACATGATACTAAACTACTCAAGATAGTTAAGACCAAAGCAGATTGTGAAGAACTTCAAAAAGATCTCACAAAACTAAGTGATTGGGCAACAAAATGGCAAATGAAATTTAATGTGGATAAATGTAAAGTAATGCACGTTGGAAAAAATAACCCCAACTATACATACAATATGATGGGGGCTAATTTAGCTACAACGAGTCAGGAAAAAAATCTTGGTATCATTGTGGATAGTTCGCTGAAGATGTCCATGCAGTGCGCAGAGGCAGTCAAAAAAGCAAACAGGATGTTAGGAATCATTAAAAAGGGAATAGACAATAAGACTGAGAATATATTATTGCCCTTATATAAATCCATGCTATGCCCACATCTCCAATACTGTGTACAGATGTGGTCTTTTCACCTCAAAAAAGATATTCTAGCACTAGAAAAGGTTCAGAAAAGGGCAACTAAAATGATTAGGGGTTTGGAGAGGTTCCCATACGAGGAAAGATTAAAGAGGATAAGCCTCTTCGGCTTGGAAAAGAGGAGACTAAGGGGGGATATGATAGAGGTATATAAAGTTATGAGTGATGTGGAGAAAGTAGATAAGGAAAAGTTGTTTACTTATTCCCATAATAAAAGAACTAGGGGTCACCAAATGAAATTAATAGGTAGCAGGTTTAAAACAAATAAAAGGAAGTTCTTCTTTACACAGCCCACAGTCAACTTGTGGAACTCCTTACCTGAGGAGGTTATGAAGGCTGGAACTATAACAATGTTTAAAAGGGAACTGGATAAATTTATGGTGGCTAAGTCCATAAATGGCTATTAGCCAGGAAAGGTAAAGAATGGTGTCCCTAGCCTCTGTTCATCAGACGATGTAGATGGATGGCAGGAGAGAGATCACTTCATCATTGCCTGTTAGGTTCACTCCCTGTGGGGCACCTGGATTTGGCCACTGTCGGTAGACAGATACTGGGCTACATGAACCTTTGGTCTGACCCGATACGGCTGTTCTTATGTTAAGATGGCCCAGTGCATGGATGAGATCAGTTTATGGATCATATAAATCAGCTTCTGTACCAGATGACTGGAGGATAGCTAATGTGATGCCAATTTTTAAAAAAGGCTCCAGAGGTGATCCTGGCAATTACAGGCTAGTAAGTCTAACTTCAGTATAGGGCAAATTGGTTGAAACTGTAGTAAACAACAGAATGATCAGACACCTACATTAACATGATTTGTTGGGGGGGAAGAGTCAACATGACATTTGTAAAGGGGAATTATGCCTCACTAATCTACTAGAATTCTTAGAGGGGGCCAACAAACATGTGGACATGGGTTATATAGTGTACTTTCACTTTCAGAAAGCCTTTGACAAGGGCTGTCATGAAAGGCTCTTAAGCAAAGTAAGCTGTCATGGGATAAGAGGGAAGGTCCTCTCATGGATCAGTAGCTGGTTAAAAGATAGGAAACAAAGGATAGGAATAAATGGTCAGTTTTCACAGTGGAGAGAGGTAAATAGTAAGGTTCCCCAAGGATCTGTACTGATCCCAGTTTTGTACAACATGATTTGGAAAAAGGGGTTAACAGTGAGGTGGCAAAGGTTGCAGACAATATTGGATTACTCAAGATAGGTCCAAAACTGACTGTGAAGAGTTACAAAAGAATCTCACAAAACTGGGTGAACTGGGCAAGAAAATGGCAGAAGGAATTCAGTGTTGATAAATGCAAACTAATGCACATTGGAAAACATAATGCCAAATATACTTACAAAAGGATGGGATCTAAATTAGCTGTTACCACTCAAGAGAGATCTTGGAGTCATTGTGGATAGTTCTCTGAAAACATCCACTCAATGTGCAGCAGTGGTCAAAAAAGTGAACAGAATGTTGGGAATCATTAGGAAAGGGTAGATAAGGCAGAAAATATCATATTACCTCTATATAAATCCATGGTATACCCACATCTTGAATACTGCATGCAAATGTGGTTGCCCCACCTCAAAAAAGATATATTGAAATTGAAAGAGATACAGAAAAGTACAACAACTGATTAGGGGTATGGAACAGCTTCCATATGAGGAGAGATTAATAAGACTGGGACTGTCATAAACAGATGGTTAAGGGTTAATGTCTCTTTTACCTGTAAAGGGTTAAGAAGCTCAGTGAACCTGGCTGACACCTGACCAGAGGACCAATAGGGGGACAAGATACTTTCAAATCTTGGTGGAGGGAAGTCTTTGTTTGTGCTTTTTGTTTTGGTTCGTTGTTCGCTCTCGGGACTGAGAGGAACGGGACATCATTCCAGTTCTCCAATCTTTCTGAATCAGTCTTTCATGTTTCAAAATAGTAAGTAATAGCCAGGCAAGGTGGATTAGTCTTATGTTTGTTTTCTTAACTTGTAAATGTGTCTTTTTGCTGGAAGGATTTTTACCTCCGTTTGCTGTATGAGTGACAGGGAATGAGTGACTGGGGATGAATCACTTGATGATTATGTTTTCTCTTCATTCCCCCTGAAGCACCTGGCATTGGTCACTGTTGGAAGACAGGATACTGGGCTAGATGGACCTTTGGTCTGACCCATCATAGCCATTCTTGTGTTCTTATGAAAAACAGCTGGTTGAAGCTGTACTTGAGCAAGATAGAGGTAATGCCCATGCACAGAGAAAAACATTCTGAAGAATTTGCAGCATGGTGCAGTTTTTTTTTAGTGGATGACACACACCCACAGCTGGTCAATTTAGTTCATAACTTAGTAGTGTTCCTGGATTCCTTACCAACACTAAGCTCTCCCAGCATCATCCTCAAGTAACTCATTCCCATCCTGGCAGAAAGTGACCTGGCCTCAGTGATACACACCTTTGTTATCTTCTGACTGGACAATGCCAATACGATATACCTGGCCATGAAGCCTTCTGCATGTAAGAAACTCAAGCTAGTGCAGAACATTGCAGCACATCTCTTCAGAAACATGGGCTACTGCCAGCTCATCAAATCTGTCCTCTGCTCTCTACACTGACTTCCGATAGAATATCAAGGTCTCGGTTCTTATCTTCAAGACACTCAGTAGTCTGGGACCAAGATATCTGAAAGACTGCCTGAAGCTCTGGGATGAAGTCCATGGCTGACAACTCTACTCCTTGGGCACAACGGAACTAACTACCACCAGGCTAAAGCTCGTCTGTAGAGGAGACAGAGCTTTCTTGGAGTCCAGTCCCAGAATGGAATGAACTTCTGCAGGAACTAATGATCATCACAGACCTCACTATCTCTATAACATCTCCCACTGTTGAGAGAATCTGCCAGTGCACAGCTTTGGGGTCTCTTTGGACTCCTCCATTATTGCACTGCCTAACAGTCATGGTAGCAAACAACACCCACATGCATCTATGACTGACTGGAAAGACTGCACCCAAATCTATGGACCAGCCACAATCGTCCACACATTTGTAACCTTCAGGCTTGATTATTGCAACTTATTATATTTAGAAATAAAGCTAAATGCCCTAATAAAGACCTCATTTGTACAAAACACAGTAGCCTGTCTGCTTAGTGACACAGGTCACCATGAATACATCACTCTGGTTTTCTGCTCCCTGTACTATCTGAACAGTCCAATTCAAAGTTCTGAGCCTGATACTTTAGCACCTATGGGATTTTACAGATTTTACAAACTGAAGCCCAGACAGGCTAAGTTGGTTGCCCAGGATGTCAGAAGTCTGTGGCCAATTCAGGAAGAAAACCCAAATGATCTGCTTTTGTAGTCCATGTCTTAAGCAAAAGTGTCTTCCATTCCTTTTTATCTCTTCCTTGGGCATCACGTTGCTTGTTCATTGCTCTTAATTGGCATTATCTCCAGATAATTTCCAAAGTTTTTGTTGCACTACCTTAATTAAACTTAATTTTTTTTATAGTCTGGCCTTACAGTTTGTTTCTAAGCCCTCGTCTACACTACAGAGTTTTGTCGACGAAAGTTATGCTGACACGCAGCCACTGCTTTAATTAAACTGCTGTTGCATGTCCACACTATGCGTCTTGGATTGGCAGAGTACAGTCATACCAGCACTTGTTGCATTGACACAAAGCAGTGCACTGTAGGTAGCTATCCTACTGTGTAACTGGCTGCAGGGTGCTTTGGGAAGAGGTTGCAATGCCCCATGGGGCAGGGACAGCATCACATGATGCAGGTTTCTCAATCCCGTAATTCCATGGGCATCCTACTAGATTGCCAGCCACTTTTCAACTAAAGGTGGGTAGGGGAGGTAAAGAAACTATGTGTGTGTTGGGGAGAGGGAGTATGTCGGCATGCTGTCTAAGTTCAGACAGCAATTGGAAGCAATCAGTCCTGAGGCAGGCATAGGAGGACACTCGGTCCCCACATCAACCGCAAAAAACTTTGTGCCTCATGTTAAGGTGGTTTTATTTTATTGGCAATGACTTAATCCAATCCAAAGAAGGAACAAGTAAAATCATCCACTCAGTTACATTCATTGGGTAAAGTCTGTATGATCCAATCAAATCTAATAGGAAGGAGGAATGAGAGGAAACCACCTGGGTAAAACTGTCATGCACGCATAATTTCATTATAACTGAGTAGCAGTCACCTCTTGTTTTCACTGATTGTTGTTATTGAATGATCTGTGCTTCTGTTTATAGTTACATTTTTCAAGTATCCATAGCAGACTCTCCTATCCATTCAGTCAGTCGAACTGTAATTGACATGGCATTGCTGGTGCTTGTCGTAGTTTGAGATGAGATGAATTACTAACCCTGCATCACCTACTTTAGCAGTTTTTCTTAAAAGGGATCAGCATAAATTGACTTTAATTACTTATGTCAGAATACAAAAGAGGTTAGAGAAATGCAGCACACAAAGACTTCATTAAAATAACATTACAGAGTCTTGGCAAATATTTAAATGTAGCAACAATAAATGACTGGACTAATTCAATCTATAATGTAGTTAGAGACAATACAAAGAAAACAATAGAAACACTTCAGGGTGTTACAGGTAGGTTTGCAATGACTGTATGCCTAAAATAATGTGTTACTGTTTTCAAAAAGTCCAACCCTTTCCCAAACCTGCTCCTAAAATATGAGCTCACTACGATTCTCCCATTAAGCTCGCTTTTCCTACTCAGGGTATGTCTACACTGGCAGAGTTACAGTGCTGGGAGTTACAGCACTGCTCAACGAGCAGTGAAGGGAAACTGCTGTAGTGTGTTCACACTGTTAGCTGTCTGTGCAATAGCATGTTCACACTTTCAGCACTTGAAGCGGTATTCAGAGCGTTGCACTCTGGGGAGCTATCCCACAGAGCATTTCTTCCCCTTCTGCCACTAAGAGTTGTGGGAAGATGGAGGAGGGTTGTGGGGCATCCTGGGTCCTGTCCCAGTGCCCCATGATGCATTGCTTCGCATCCCAGCAATCCATGTGCTTCCATCCACATTTGGTGCCATCTTTCAATGGTTTGTGTACTGTGCACCCTGCCTCTTTGGTTTGCAGGAATGGATCCCAAACTGTTGACCAGTATGCTGGTTGCTCTGAGCAATACATCATGTCAGTGCATCAGGCAGTGGAGATATTCCTTGAACTAGAAAAGCAAGTGGAGTTCGACATTGATCTCGCCATGTGTACTAGCTATGACATGAGATTGCCTGTGGCATTCATGGCATGCTGACCACAGTGGAACACTGCTTTTGGCTTGGGAAACAAGCACTGAGTGGTGGGATCACATCGTCATGCACGTCTGAGATGATGAGCAGTGGCTGCAAAACTTTTGGATGAGGAAAGCCACATTCATGGGACAGTGTGGTGAGCTCGCCCCAGCCCTGCAGTGCAAGGACATGAGAATGAGAGCCGCTCTGTCACTGGAGATGTGTGTGGCGATTGCACTGTGGAAGCTGGCTACTCCAAACTGCTAACAATCAGTTGCTAACCAGTTCGGAGTGGGAAAGTCGATCATTGGACTCATGTGGATGGAAGTGTGCAGGGCCATTAATCACATCCTGCTCCAAAAGACCATGACTCTGGGCAATGTGTGTGACATTGTGGATGGCTTTACACAAATGGGCTTCCCTAACTGTGGAGAGGAGAAAGATGGCACACATATTCCAATTCTGGCACTAGACCACCTAGCCACCAAGTACATAAATCACAAGAGATATTTCTCAATGGTTTTCCAGGTGTCTGTGGATCACCATGGGCATTTCACAGACATTAATGCAGGCTGGTCCAGAAAGGTGCATGACACATGCATCTTTTGGAACACTGGCCTGTTCAAGAACCTGCAAAAAAAGACTTTCTTCCTAGACCAGAAGATCACCATAGGGGAAGTCAAAATGCCCATTGTAATCCTGGGAGACCCCGCTTCCCCTTAATGCTGTGGCTTATGAAGCCATACATGGGGCAACTTAACAGCAGTAAGGAGCAGATCAAAAACAGGCTGAGCAAGTGCAGAATGACTGAGTGTGCTTTTGGCCATTTAAAGGCCCGCTGGCGCTGCCTCTTTGGGAAGCTGGACCTGGCCGATGACAGTATTCCTATGCTTACAGCAACATATATGCTCCATAATATTTGTGAAGGGAAGAGTGAAAGCTTTGCTCAGGGCTGGACCACAGAGGCTCAGTGCCTGGAGGCTGAGTTTGAACAGCCAGAGACCAGGGCTATTAGAAAGGTGCAGCGTGGGGCCATAAGGATCAGGGATGCTTTGAGGCAGCAATTTGAAGCTGGAAGCCTCTAATATTTGTTGCTATGCTCAGGAGTGCAGTACTTGTAATGCTAGAAGGTGATTGTGATTGGTGTAGATGATGCAATATGAAGGTTTAATATAATTGTCTGTTCCTTTGCCGGGCTCTGTTTGCTTTCAACTAATAGAGTAAAGATTGCTTTCAAACCAACACAATTCTTTTATTAAAAAACAACAACCGGAGGAGAGTCAAACAAAAAAAATCATCAGCAGGAAGGGAGATGAGGGAAGGGAAGGTCCCAGGAGGAGGTAGGGTTCCAGGATAGCTAAAGATTTGTGTATGTCCAGGGATCATATCCAACCTTCTTTTGAATACAATGCAGCGGGTTCTGTACTTCAGCAGGACCAAACTGCAGAGGGATGGGTGTTGAGTGCAGTGGGTAGTGGGAGTCCGCAGTGCTGGACTGTGACAGGGAGAAGTGAAATGCCACGGGTATAGACTGGAGCCAGGAGGTTGATAAGAGTGTGTTTTGAGGTGTCTGGGGTGAGCATGGGGAAAGAGTTTTGCAATAGTGGCTGCAGGAGAGGATGGGCGTGGAGCTGCAGTGCTAGCATCACCTGGAGTGTGTCCGCTTGGCGCTCCATAATGTTTAAGAGCCACTACGTGGCTTCATTCTGGTGCGCCGCATTCTTCTTTCAGTCCCTCTTCTCGCAGTCCTGCCAGTCCTTCAGTTCCTGTTTCTTGGTGGTGGAGTGCATCATAACCTCATGGAGAAAGTCCTCCATAGTTCTTCTTGGCCGCTTTCTAATTCTGCGCAGCTATTCAGCTGCCGATAACAAAGAGGGAGGCTGGGCTCCCAAGGTCATCTCTGTGAAGTTTAAAAGTAGCATTTTACAGAAGCAGTATTGTTTGCAACACACAAAACCCTGATTCAGTGCTTTAAACCACAGACAGTACTCACACACCTGTCACTATCTGGCTGACCCCAGTCCACGGGCGGCTCCAGGCACCAGCACACCAAGCGCGTGCTTGGGGTAGCAAGCTGCGGGGGGCGCTCTGCTGGTCTCTGCGAGGGTGGCAGGCAGGTTGCCTTTGGCAGCATGCCTGCGGAGGGTCCACTGGTCCCGCGGCTTCGGCAGACTTCCTGCAGGCTGCCGCTGAATCCACAGGACCGGGGACCTCCCGCAGGCAAGCCGCCGAAGGCAGCCTGCCTGCTATGCTTGGGGCAGCAAAATGTCTAGAGCTGCTCCTGCCCCAGGCAAGCACACATGAGCCACAAGACCCCCCTAAATGGTGAGTAGCCACAGAGGCAGGGTAAATCACTCTTCCTGGACCCTGCTGTACCCTGGGCACATGGCTCTTGGGTAGAGCCAGCACTGTAGGGGGGACCTGATAATCATTCCTGTCCCCACACTTGCCACAGGATGTGATCATTATGGAAGATTTCTCGCTGCTGAGGGTGAGCAAGGAATCAAGAGAGGGTCTTCTCCAAGCCTGTGGCTTCCGCCCTGGCCCTTATGCAGCTCACCTGTGTGCAGCTATGGTCCCCCCCTTCATCCCTGTGATGGCACAGGAGTGCAGGAAAGTTACCGTTAATGGGGCAAGAAACAAAGCAGCTCTGCCAAAGAACCTGTGGCAGCGGATTGCCCAGTATCTCCATGAGAGTTTCCCTCTGAGGCAAATTCCTGTGAAGTGTGGGAGTCAATCAATAGCTTGTTCTGCCACTCAGACTAGGCATGCAGTGGGAGACAAGTCTGCTTTCTGCAACCCTCCTGCCCCCAACAACTTGCTTCAGCGATTCCCAAAATCATATCCACTTATCAGGGGCCTCCTCTCCTGTTTCCACTTCGCCAAGATCTGACAGCTGTGACTGGCTAGCCTCCTCCAGGGTAGAAAAGAGCTCCTGGCTGCATGCATCTCTGAGTCATCCTCTGCCTCTGGGTCCCCCTCCCCCCCATCTTCCTCTAAGATTTCCTCCTCCTGGCTTGATCCAGTCTCAACTGGCACATGAGCCACCGAAGTATCCACAGGGGCCTTTGCAGTGGAGGTGGGGCCGCCCAGTATCCCGTCCACCTCTTTGTAGAATTGGCAGTTCATGGGTGCAGAACCAGAGCGGCAGTTTGCCTCCCATGCCTTGTGGTAGGCGTTTCACAGCTCCTTCACTTTGACCCTGCACTGTAGTGTGTCCTGGTCATGGCTCCTTTCTGTTGTGCATCATGAAGTCTGTTTGTAGGTATCATAATTCCTACAGCTGGAGTGCAGCTGGGACTGGACAGCCTCCTCTCCCCAAATGCTGATAAGGTCCAGCAGCTCGGCATTGCTCCAAGCCGGGGATCGCCTGGTGCGTGGAGCAGGGATGGCCATCTGGAAAGATGCACTGAGACCATTGCACTGAACTCCATTGAAAGTTCTGCATGTGAAACAATTGCAGAACGTAGAATATTAGCTGCTAATAATTGTTAGTAATACTTAGTACTTCTGAAATAATGTTCTCCTTAAAAATATAAAACCTTTTATATTTTACCCTCAGCTGAGGGACACAGCAAGGAGCAATAGCTGAAAATTAAAATGTTAGACAGGAAGGAGTAGGTTGAATTGTATTGTGGTATTATTATGGGGTTACTAATTTCATTAAACCGAGGTAAGGTTTTGTGGTCTTTTTGGGCTTGAGCTTGTAGGCCTTCAAGTCAATGGAAAAGCGCCTATTGACTTCAAAGAGGGCAATGGAGCTGATGTATTAAAGAAGGTACGTGGATGCTGCATTTTTCACAAGAGTGGCATACAACAGCAGCACTCACCCTGCGCTGAGGCACAATGCCTCTCTAGCCTCCTGCTGGGAGGTGCGCTGCCCCCAACAGAGGGACATAAAGGCACAAGCAAACCTTCTGTAACCAACATTCACCTGATAGAACTAAAGACTTATGATTATGTACCAACATTGTTAATCTTTTCACTTCTCACCAGAACCCACTAATGCCATTTATCTGTTTTTAAATGCACCTATTATTTATTGAGCTTGCATATGTTTAAAGGGATGTCTTATCAGAATAAAACATTTGCATATTTTAAATGTGCTAATGCAATATTGCTTGGAGTATTAGCATCATTGAGTGTCTTGCTACTTTAAAGTGTGGGTTTAAAAACCTTGGATTTCATAAAACTCAGTCCTGTAGCAGGGAAAGCATCTAAAGAGCCCTGTACATATTCTGACACTTCACAATTTCCTTTCATCTCAAACTGAAATGTAAAGTTGGAATTTTGAAATATTCTGTAAAATAAAATTTCTGAAAACTTTCAATATGGAAATTTTGGAATGACCTTATCAAACAGCTTCATTTTGAATAATATATTACGTATTCAACATTTTTAGATTTTTAAATTTAATTATATTATGCAATGTCAGGATAGAGGTTTTTTGGCCTTATCAAAACAAAGCATTTTGGTTTTTTATCTAATTTTGACAAATTATGCTACATTCTTGCAAAATGTTTTGATTCAATCAAATCAGCATTTTCAAAGAAAAGTGCTCAGCTGGAAAATTTCTAATCACCTCTACTTTTGAAAGAGCATCCTTCAGTCTAATAATAATGGGCATTTAAGGTAAAAGCATAGGGCCAAGGAGACTGAAAACTAAATATATTTAAAAAATCCTAGTAGAAAACCTGAAGACCTTGCCAAATTTCTGTACAGATTTCTGTAAAGATGCTGCATACTGTAAAAACCTGTATTGAGTTGGATCCGGTACTATTTTATCTGAATATCACCTACATCTTGGGAAGGAAGGGTTCAGGTGAATGATTCTGTAATTGGCCGATCTATTTCATACAAAGACGGAAGAAAACAGGGTGGTTTTGTTTGAACACAATCTGGTCAATCAAGATATTGTTTTGTAAAAATGACATCAAAGCAGAAGTGGTTAAGATTTTGGTCACTTTAAATAGTTTGAAACTTGGTTCCCAAAGGGATTTCTTTTCCCTCTGTACCAGGGGTTCTCAACCTTTTTTCTTTCTGAGGCCTACTCCCCGCCCCCGCCCAACATGTCATAAAAATTCCATGGCCCAACTATGCCACAACTGTTTTCTGCGTATAAAAGCCAGGGCCCTTGTTACTGGGTAGCAAGCAGGGCAATTGCCTGGGGCTCCACACCCCAGGTGGCACTATGAAGATAAGTTGCTCAGGCTTTGGCTTCAGCCCTAGGTGGTAAGGCTTGGTGCCCTGGGCTGCAGTTGTGTGTGGCAAGGCTTCGGCTTTCTGCCCTGGGTCCTAGTGAGTCTAATACCGGCCGTGCTTGGCAGACCCCCTGAAACCTACTTGCAACCTTCCAGAGGACCCCAGATGCCGGTTGAGAACCACTGCTCTATACAATGCTGCCATAGCCTCTGATCCGGCAAACATTTATGCACACACTTCATTTTAAGCACGTGAGTATGCCCATTGATTGGGGTTGAAATTATTTGCATGCTTGAATGCATAAGGAGTGTATGACCAGGGACAGGGAGACGATCAGCTGAGGTGTTTAAAGTGAAGTCCCCTCGGTTTCAAAGAGAGTGGCCATCTGGTAGGGTGTTCCTTAACTCTGGAATGAATTTTCCAAATCTCAGTCCATCTGATCCTGGGCTTGTTAATCTCCCAGACATGCTGCCAAGGTAATGTCATTTGCTGGATATTTGGTAAGGAAATAGGAAGAGTTGAGATATATAGTGAATTTAAACCAGTGCTTATTAGGCATTGTATATGAAGATCAATTAATGAAGAGCATTGTCTATAGAGCAGAGCACTGAAAAATCAAAATAAACTAGTAAACATTTTCTCCAAGCCTCTAAAACTGGGGAGGTGAGATAAACAGTTGCATTTGTGGCCTTTTTCTGATTATATAATATTCAATGCAAGAACAGATTATTATAAAGCTCGTGGCAGACTGTTTTGTTTTAAATTATTCACAAGACCACATGAAAATCCCAAACAATGATCTGTACCTCTCTCCTGGAGGGGAAGCTGTGCTGCATAAGAATATGGTACTAATAGCAGAAAATTTTATATTGCTCTTTTTAGAAAATAATTTGGTTACAAATCAGATTCAATCAAACCTAAGGCTATATAAATAAAACACAGATTTGCATGCCACTAGAGAGATTTGTCACCAAAGACTCAGACTTTAGGAAGCAGTTAAGTTGCATTTAGAATATACTTTATCTGATTTCTGTATAGTACAAACAACAGCCAATGTGAATGTAAGTTTTGAGGAGAGCAGGCTGGATAATACAAAATGGGTTAAACTGTGATTTTAGGCTCAGCCCAGAGCAAGGATTGTTGAATTAGCTGCACCACTCTAGGAAACATTGTGAGTCAGACGCACCTCTGAATCCCAATGACTTCCCTGCCTCTTCCTCATTCTGGGGAGTAGTGATTTAGTGCTGGCCTATAACACCGTAAATTGCAACACACCCTGCACTGGTGTGTGTGTGTGTGTGTGTGTATGTTAGTTCCCCATCTCTCCTGGCCCAATCTTTGTCTACCTGCTAGATGGAGGAAATAAGCAGGCCTGTAGCCCATATGCTCCTGCATGCCTGAACCCAATGCCTGAGTAACTGCCGAGGGATGTCAAGGGAGTTCTTACTCCCTTGCAGGGGAATGTAGTCCAAGTAACAATTCAGCCCAAAGTGGCTTGCAACTATTTCCACAAATAAAGAAGCAAGTTCAGTTTCCTTTTATATGTGGGCTCATATTATTTATTTCCATCCATTCAGATGGCTGTTGGGTATCCATGAAAATGTTCATAGATCTCAAAAGCATCACAGATGTTAGCATTATTCAACCCAAAATCTGAACCACAACTGATCTCTTTTTATTTTTTCATAATATTTTAGTTCAAATACTTTAATATTTTAAAACAAATCAAATAACCTGTTCCTAATTAAACAGCCAAAACTAAGCAAACAGCCCAGACCCCAATTTCATAATACTAACCAATATCAGACAAGTCTAAGCATAACAGTTAAAAAAAATCCAGAAATTACAAAAATCAGACCATAGTCCAGTATCCTGGCCAGTGTTAGATGTGTCAGAGGAAGGTGCAAGAAACCCGACACTAGGCAATTTTAGAATATCCTATACATAGGGGAAGTTTCTTCTAACACTCGGTTGTTAGTGGTTGGCATGTGCCCTGAAGCATGAGGGTTCATACTTTTCCTTTGTAGTTGTTTGAGGATTGTATTTGTATTGTATTTTGTGATAAGCCAGGAATGTTATGTCAGATTGCTGCTGTAAATGTTGCTGACATTTCCATAGATTAGCTAGTACATGCATCCGACGAAGTGGGTATTCACCCATGAAAGCTCATGCTCCAATGCATCTGTTAGTCTATAAGGTGCCACAGGACTCTTTGCTAGTATTGTATAGTATTGTAATTTTTTTTTATGGAAGGGGCCCCTGAAATTGCTTTGTTCCGGACCTCCTGAATCCTCTGGATGTTCCTGCTTCAGTGGGAGCTGCTGGGCACTCTGCAGTATAGAAAATCAGGCCACAGATCTAGCTCCCTAAATATGGATTTGGGCCGAAGTTTAAGTGTTTTGGAAAACTTGGCCAAGTCCTTAGTGTTCATTTTCCAAAAACATCCAAGGATCTGAGTATTATTGGCAAAAAAAGTTTACTGGCAGCACATTTCAAATCTGAAAGCAAAGGAGTATTTGTGGAAACTGAATTTTAAATTTGCATACCCAACCAAGTGCTAAAATGCTCGTCCAGAGAGGAAACAGAAGCAATGCTATGTCACATCTCTGACAAAGCGCAATTAAGCCCTATGGCTCAGATTTTGAATAGTCCTGGTCAATAATCCTTTCAAAAAGATATTAATAGATTTTAAGGCTAGAAAGGGACCATGATGATAAACTGACCATCTGCGTAATTCAGCCTATAGAATTTCATCAAGTGATTTCTGCACAAAACCCACAATTTCTCGAAAGACATCCAATCTGTATTTAAAGACTATAAATGACAGAGAATCCACCACATCCCTAGTATGTTGTTCCAATGGTTAACTACTATCTGTGGCGAAGTGAAAAATATCTGTATTTATGAAGAGTGTGTGTGTGTTTATGATGGGTTACTTGCTATGGAATTAGATACAAAGAAGAGACTGTTAGGGGAAGCATGCAAGAAAGGCAACACCATGGGCTAGACAAATTGCATCCCAACAATCTCTCCAACACAATAGCCAATTTCATAGCTGTGAAGGGCTGCCGCCTCTCCCCCCCCAATCCTGGTTACATAGCTGTTTTGTCAAAGGTGATAACCTGGACATAAAAACATTGATCAGTTAAAAGATCCACCCACAAAAGCTGACTGACAGTCAGGATCTACAGCAAAAAGGCTGTAACTTGGTCCGTCCAAAAATGTTTCCCTAGGAGTTTAAGGGGAATACCACGCATAGGTAAGATAATGTGCATATAGGTCTCTGATAGGGTGTCCCCCTCACACAGAGGGGGACACCATGAAGTTTGGCAAAGTTTGCAGACTAAACTGCTCAGGAGAGTTAAGACCAAGGCAGACTGTGAAGAACTTCAAAAAGATCTCACAAAACTAAGTGATTGAGCAACAAAATGTCAAATGAAATTTAATGTGGATAAATGTAAAATAATGCACATTGGAAAAAATAACCCCAACTATACAAACAATATGATGGGGGCTAATTTAGCTACAGCTAATAAGGAAAAAGATCTTGGAGTCATCATGGATAGTTCTCTGAAGACATCCACGCAATGAGCAGCGGCAGTCAAAAAAGCAAACAGGATGTTAGGAATAATTAAAAAAAGGATAGAGAATAAGACAGAATATTTTATTGCCCTTATATAAATCCATGATATGCCCACATCTTGAATACTGCATACAGATGTGGTTTCCTCATCTCAAAAAAGATATACTGGCATTAGGAAAGGTTCAGAGAAGGGCAACTAAAATGATTAGGGGTTTGGAGAGGGTCTCATATGAGGAGAGATTAAAGAGGCTAGGACTTTTCAGCTTGGAAGAAAGGAGACTAAGGGGGAATATGATAGAGGTATATAAAGTCATGAGTGATGTGGAGAAAGTGAATAAGGAAAAGTTATTTACTTGTTCCCATAATATAAGAACTAGGGGCCACCAAATTAAATGAATGGGCAGCAGGTTTAAAACAAATAAAAGGAAGTTCTTCTTCACACAGTGCACAGTTAACATGTGGAACTCCTTGCCTGAGGAGGTTGTGAAGGCTAGGACTATAACAGGGTTTAAAAGAGAACTAGATAAATTCATGGAGGTCAAGTCCATTAATGGTTATTAGCCAGGATGGGTAAGGAATGGTATTCCTAGCCTCTGTTTGTCAGAGGGTGGAGATGGATGGCCGGAGAGAGATCATTTGATCATTATCTGTTAGGTTAACTCCCTCTGGGATACCTGGCATTGGCCACTGTCGGCAGACTGGATACTGGGCTGGAGGGACCTTTGGTCTGACCCGGTATGGCCATTCTTATGTTCTTATGTTCACAGGACTGGAAGGTGTTAAGGTGGCCAGTTAAGCCTATTAACTCTACAGGCTACAGCTTGAGGAAGAGGCAGGGAGTTGAGAATTGATTGCAAATAGGGTCAGGTGGGCAGGAAGAGGCAGGGCCTATAAAGCCAGGAAGCTGGCAACAGACAGGGTGGCATTCACTCCCTGAGAAGAGTGAGGAGGTTTTGGAGCTGGCACTCCCAGAGTAAGAGTGGGAACCAGAAGGGTAGGAAGCAATCCAGGGAAGGAGCAGTGAGGGCTGGGAGAGTAAAGCCCAGAACTGCTAGGTTAAGGGTCCCTGGACTGGAGCCTGGGGTAGAGGGCAGGCCCAGGTTCCCCTATCTGCCACTGGAGAAGTGGCACCTGAGGCAGTGAATGGGAAGACTGCCTAGGACTGCTGAAGGAGACTTTGGTACCCTGGGAGGGGGAGAATGCTGAGTGGTCTGGCTGGAGGGCTGAGTCATGAAGAGGACACTGTGGTTTCTGGAGTGAGAGAAGGACTGCAGATGAGAGAGAGACAGCGTGATGGCATGCACCTATGGGCAGGGGGGTTGACCTCACAGAGCAAATCCCAAGAGTGGCCAGGAGGAGGTGCCATCCTACCAGTGAGTGGATCATCCCATCACAAGCTCTCTGTTTTAAATGCATTTTTCTGAGTGCTGTGCGCCTTTTGAAAAATTTCTTCTTCTTTGTTTTGAAGAACCTACTTCTGTGTCGCCACACACTATTACTGTCCATGGGCTCCCAAAAGGAAACTCTTGCATGTGCCAAGTGTTTCATTTACAAAGCAAGGTTAAATTGAAGAAGAGAAACTTCATAAAACCCTGTGCTCTGCTCCATGTGGCCAAGTTGCTTCCAGCCTGGCTCCACCCATTCTCTGTTCCATTGGTGTCCCCTTAGTAACAGTCCCTCCAGGAAACATTGGCCTTCTGACTGAAGTTCCACTGATCTTGATACATTTTCCCTATTTTACAATCACTTTAATATAAACATTAAAAACAAAAAATGATGCCCAGACCCCGACCACATGTCCCTTTGGGCAGAGGTTGCTCACACAAAGCTGAGTTGGAGTCTTTCCTTTGCCCCAGACTCACCTGGTTACATAGTCTTTAAGATAGTTTGGTCTCTTCAACAGGTGACCATACTGGGAGTGACCTATTCCTATTTCCTTGTTCCCTGTCTCCAAGTCTAGAAAACTATCTCTCTGTGGAGTCTCCTCTCTCCTTGTGGGGGTGGCGTCTAGTTGGTTCTCTGTCTCTCTGTTCTGTGATGATCTCTGTATCTGTGTAGACTCTCTCTGAGTTTTGTGTCTGCTGGCTCGTAAGTGGCTCCTCTTCCTTTGGATCACTTGTCCCTTTTGGGGGCCACTGCACTTAAGTTCTTTAGTACACTCTTTCTGGTGTCTCTCTAATGCCTGGATCCTCACAGGAGTGTTTGTCTCCAGGGTTGATAGGACTTTGGCTGAACTGTTCTACTCTAGTACCTACTTTCTCTGATTGTTGGCCATCTTCTCTCTGCGTTATCTCCATCTTTATGACTGTAGCTGGTCTCCCCTCATTAGCAACAGAGGTTTGCTCCTCTGTCCCATCAGTGTCTGTGCTAGACTATTTTGGTATCCTTGTGATGGAATATTCCTGTGTGCCCAAAGTGTTGACATGGGTCTGAACCAGAAGAAACAGCCTTGTGTAACAGTCTCTTAGCTGTTTCCCCAACTGATTTGACTCATTATTGTGAGTATGCTGTGGGGAGATGTGGAGGTCAAACTCCTATTTGCATACAAATTCTTTGAATTCTTCAGAGGCAAACTGTTGTCAGTGAATACTGTGTATAGAATGCCATAACTGGTAAAATGGGCCTTCAGTTTACCAGCCATTTACTTGCTTCTTGTATCAGACAGTGCATTGATCTCCCAAAAGTTTGAACAGTAGTCCAGTATGCTTTTTCTTGAAGGTAAATGTCTGCGTCCACCTTTTCCCATGGTTAGGTGGACAGCTCATATGGTAACGGTCTCTTTCTGCTGGTAGTTATCTCATAAGCAGCAGGTGTCTCACCCTACTCTCAAGGAGTGGAGCTGTGTTTTCATTCCCAGCCAGTAAACACAGTGAGCCCCTCTCAGACAGCTGTCAGTTCCCAAGTGTAAGGTATGTGGATTTCTTTTTTGTATGCCATCCGTACATAATGAAGTGCGGACAACATCTCTGCCTCAAAATATGATTCCATTCTGCACACTCAGCTCATCTTTAGTTTGAAAATATGGTTCTGCTCTTACCAATATTTGGCTTTAGTCTTCTGACCACCCTAGCTAGTATTTTGGTCTTGAATGCTCGTAGTTGTATGTCCTTTTCTGTAGTCTCTTTGATTTATATCAGCTTTACTGTTGAAACTGGGAGATACTGAAACCATTAACATGTGGCACTGACCTTATTCCTTTCCCCCAACTTAATGATACTGGGTATACATGCCCTGCTCAGGGTGTCAGCTAACACAAGTAATCATCCAGGACAATATCTGATCTCTCTCTGGTAGTGGTTGAGATGCATCAGCATGCTCTGCAATCTCTTTGGAGCACTAGAAATGGGCTATGCCATGATTGTCTGTAGGGGTTTGAGGTCCGATTGCACTATTACTGGTTGGCCATAGATGTATTGGTGGAATTGCTCCACTCCACTCCAAATGCCACAGCCAGAAGATCTTTTTCTATTTGGGCATACTAGTGTTCAGTCTCTGACAGGGCTCTGCTGGCATAAGCGACTGGGTGCTCCTGCAAAAGATCTACATCTTTCCACCAATTCACCACACTGGAGTGTCAGTTGCTCTCCCGGCTATTAGCATGTCAGGACAGGGGCATCCGCTATCATTTGTTTCAGCATGCCAAATGCTTGCTGTTGGGGACCTGCCCAGACCCACTCAATGGCCTGCCTTGTGAGCAGACATCTGAGTTCTGCTTTAGGTGAGATTTACATTCTTTTTTACTAGATCTACAACTTTGCATTTGCCTGTGTTAAATGCACGCTGTTCAAGTGATGCCCAGTTTAGCATGTACTCCAGACTGCTCTGTAGAACTGTCCTGTCCTTATCATTATCTCCATTGCTGTGTCATCTGCAGCCTTTACCAGCAATCATTTTATATTTTCTTCCAGATTATTGATAGATATTGAACAGTACTGGGACAAAACTAGAAATGCCCCCATTCTAGAAATGCCTCTATTGGATAACAACTCTCCAAATACAATTATTTTTTCATGATCTATCAGTTAGCCAATGTTTAATACATTTAATATATGCTGCATTGATTTTTGTATAATGCTAAGTTTTTAATCAAAATGTTGTACAGTGCTAAATCACATTATTCCAAGATTTATTAAATATCAACATCAGTACTTCAGAAAACTTCTCAGTTAAGTCTTTTAGAACTCTTGGGTACCAGTTATCCAGTCCTGCAGATTTAAAAATATTTCACTAGTAGTTGCTGTTTTGTGTCTTGCCTAATTATTGTTGTATTAGAAAATATTTCATTATCATTGTAAGATGTGAATATGTCGTCCACCTTCTTTCCAAATACAGACTAGAAATATTTATTGAAGTCTTCTGCCTTTTCTGCATCATTATCAAGACTGGTCAAACTTTTGAACAAAACATTTTCCTGTTAAAAGATAATTTTATTAAAATCAAAATTTTCTGTGGGAAAAGATCAATTTCAGTGAAATTATCCATTGGGAAAGTATAAATGAAATATTTCATTTTGGGTTGGGTCAGGTTTATGTTAATCTTGTGTCAGCCCAATCCATGCTGGTGCCTTTTGAGGGTTGTACTTTCAAACAGGGCTGGTGCAACCATTTAGGTGACCTAGGTGGTCGCCTAGGGCACTAGGATTTGGGGGGCGCCATTTTCTTCGGCAGCGACCGCGGCAGCCAGATCTTCGGTGCCCTGGTCACTACCGGCATTTAGGTGGAGGGAGCTGGAGTAGGGGAGCGTGAGGAGGGCCGCCTGCCCCAGCTCACCCCTGCCCCGCCTCTTCCCCCCGAGCATGTGTGGCCGCTTCACTTCTCCCGCCTCCCAGGCTTGCGGAGCCTAAGCTGATTGGTGCCGCAAGCCTGGGAGGCGAGAGAAGTGAAGCAGCAACGGGGTGCTCGAGGTGCTCGTGCGCAGAGCAGGAGTGAGCTGGGATGGGCAGGGTGCCTCAAGGCGGAATGTGGGGAGCTGCCGTGAGAGGAGGGTGCCTCAGGGCAGGGGCACTGGGGGGAGGAGTGCAAGGTCAAAGTTTTGTCTAGGCACGAAACATCCTTGCACCGGCCCTGCTTTCAAATCTCTCTTGCTCCAGTCCTCCTATGGGCCATGCTGTGCAGCAGGACTACGTCTCCCATGATGCATGGTTCTCTCCCTGTACCTGGGCCACTACAGTACTTATGTGAGTCAGGTTGTCCATACCTTTAGCTTCCCTTATAAATTGTCTGCATTTTCTAACTGTTAATTTATAATCATAGCTATCATCTTCCCCTTTTTCCATTTGTTATTTAATATGTATAATGGCTGCTTTCAGTTCCCATCTTAACCAAGATGCTTGTTAATTAAAACTAATTATTTCATTTAAGAAAATCACAATCTGATCTTGAATATTGCATGGCCTGAAAAGCAGATGACATTAATCAAATTGTTCTTTGCTCAGTTCCACTCTGTATGGTTTTTTCAAACAAACTCTGAAAGTGTGGATAGGGCTAGTCACAGGTTTTTTGGGGAAAAAAATCTCCTGGATCATATGTATTCAGAGTTGAGCTTTACCAGACCATCTGAGGCTTCTTTTCTAAATACACAAATGTGGTGACACTTCATAACATGATTGAGAGATACATTTTGAAATAATTAAAGGCAGAGAAGTGATGCAGAAAATTGGCCCAAATTAGTGTAAAATTATGATAACCACTGTGCAGAGATTTGAATGTGATGGGAAATTATAACTGAAGCAGAAAAAGAAAGGGCTATAGGTTATATCATAGGACTGGAAGTCAGAAGACCTGGATTTCACTTCTGGCTCTTCCACAGGCTTCCTGAGTGACCTGGGCATTTGCTTAACTTTCTTTACTCATCTGTAAAATGGGAAGAATAGTTATTTACTTGACAGGGCTAACGGTATAAATGGTTATCAGTTACTTTGAGATTCTTTCACATAAAAGCAGAGAGAGAGCTGGAGAGACACAGAAACAAACAAGTAAAAGAGAAGTCAATGGCATGGGAGAAGGGCGTTAGAAGCAATGGAATGAAGGAAAAATTACAAAAGAAACAGAATATGAAATCAGAAATGATGAAAAAGTAGAAAATGTGAAAAAAAAATGAGATTATAGTAACTGTATAGACCAGAATAAGAAGGGAAAAAAAAACCCAGTGAGGTAAACAAAGCAAGCCTTGAAAGAGAGACTTACAGAAAGACACAAGAAAGAAGCTCCACAAAAGAAAGTGGACAGGGACAACAAAACTGATGAAAAAGAGGGAGGAAAACTCTTAAATAGATGATGGTGAGTAAACAGCGGGGGAAAACACAAACAGGTTAAACCCATGACTGGGTTAGTTGTCCCTGATTGAGATCCCTGGGACTTGTCCCTGATTGAGATCCCTGGGACTGCTTATGGGGAAGTTACAACAGCATGAATGATGGCATCAGATTTGCCCATCAAGTCCAGCAGAAATAGCATGAAAATAAGGTGGTAAAACTGGGTCACATTTTTCATGCAGGCCTTATTCAGGCAAAAGTCCATGTTCTTCAATGGTCAGTGAGCGAGCAAAGGTCCACCAGTCGGCTCTTTAAATGATAAAATGATGTTATATACAGCTGTACCATTATGTAATTTGCATCTATATAGCTCCTGTTACATCAGCCTGCAGTAAGAAAAGGGTGCATTGTGCCAGAAGTGTTCACTAATTTAAACATGATGAAATATTACCTCACTATTAACACTGTATGTACTTCAAGAAACTAATTAGTTAAACGTCCCAAGGCTAAGCACACATGGATTGTACAGTGTAATTTTTTGGGGTGGGTGCATGTACGATTAATTGGTACAATTTAGGTCTGAATGTTGCCTGAGGTCTCCAGTGAGGTGGAATAGGATCTTTGCTTTGTCCCCATAAAATAGAGGAGCTCTGCCACCAGCTGAAGCATCAGTTAAATTGTGGCTTTCCAGGAGCAGAATGTGCTGCACATATCAGTAATAGGCAATATCCTAAAGCCCTGGTATGATTTTTACTCTGTCCTTAGTTGAAGAACTCCTGTGAGGCCAATTCATATGAACACCCCAATGCGTTCTCTGAGACTATTCATCTTGTGGGCTGAATGAGGCAGGGACCTGTGGAAATATATAGTATGTAGTCATGTAAGTAATTACTGTATCATCATGCATTCTGGTAAATCATAACTTTTGAGGCTTGACTTTGCATTCTTAACACTATTTTAATGTAATTTAATATTTAAATTACAGTGATACCTAGAGGCTCCAATAAGAAATCAGGATCTCTTGTGCTACACATTATACCAACATGTAGAAAAAAAGGCAGAATCTGGCCCAAACAGCTTGCAATTTACATTAATAAATGATGTAGTTGTATAAATGGTTAGTTCTGAATTGTTTGTTTTCCTTCTGATTGTTTGCTTGCTGCTGCCTACCTATGACATGTATTTCATAGGAACCATCTCTATTAGCTTATACTTTCTAGCTGAATTATACTCACTTTAAGTTTGAATGTGACCTCTTTATTTTTCTAGTCAATTTCTTTCCAAAATAGCATGTCTTGCCACTCATGTTGGAAGTATTTGTCTTTATCATATGTGCTATAACATTCCCACTAGGAAAGTCAACTGGAGTCTTGAGTCAATTTGTGTCTGTGCTGAGGAACTATGTGGTTCTATTTATTGCTCATGGCTAAGGCTGCGAGTTTGTCATGGAGATCATGGATTCCATGACTTTCCGTGACCTCCATGACTTCTGCAATAGCCAGAGCATCTGACTCAGGGGCAGCTCAGGCAACCCCTACACCAGGCACACTAGCTGCTGCTGGGGCAGCCTCAGGCCCCCGTGTCCTCGCCCCTGCAGCAGAGTTTGGGTGTGGGAAGAGGCAAGGGTTTGGGACACCGGACAGGGTGAGGCGGACTCTGGGTGATGCTTACCTGAAGGGGTCCTGGAAGCAGCGACATCCCCCTCACTCAGCTGCTAGGCAGAGGTGTGGCCAGGCAGCTCTGTGCACTGCCTTCTGCCAGATTGCTGGCTTCGCAGCTCCCATTGTCTGTGGGGAAGACACCTGATAGCCCTTAACCTATTTGAAGACTTGTTATAAAGAGGATGGTAATTAAATTTTTTCTCCATGTCTACTGAAAATAAGAAAAGAAATAATGGGCTTAATCTACAGCAAGGGAGATTTAGTTTAGATATTAGGAAGAACTTTCTGACTGTAATGATAGTTAAGCACTGGAATAGACTTCCCATGGAGGTTGTGGAACCCCAATTTTTGGAGGTTTTAAAGAACATTTTAGACAAACATCTGTAAGGGACTGTCTCAGCACAGGTGGTTGTACTAGATGACCTCTCAAGGTCCCTTCCAGCCCTATGTTACTATGATTCAATGTAGAAAATTGTTTTTCGGAAGTACGTTTCTTACAGAAGATTGCATTTTATGGATGTATTCCAGAAATGTTGCCAAGGTAAATTTAAAAAAATGAAATCATAATTTGCACATGAAATTTTAGATATAGAAAACTTTTTCAAAGCTTCATTGCCATTTAAAAGTTAAATGAAGTTTAAGCTTGATTAATTTAGCTTTGATTAACTTGAAGGTGTTTCTCTTTCTGGCTCTTTTGGGTTGCGAACTTGGAAAAGAAATGAGTGCTATGCATGTATTGCTGTGTGATATATATGTTTATTTGAAAAAATAAAGCATTTAGGACTAAACCCAAGAACAGTAAAACACATCAGATGGGGGGAGGTTCCATCACATCATCCCTCTGGGGGTCATTGCCCCCCTTTGGGACAGACTGCAGGACCAAGACAATAGGGGCCATATAAGTGTCATGGTTTCAGGGTTAGCAACACCTCTGTGCCCTTCCTGGTCTCTGGGTATGCCCCCCTCTACTCCTAGGCCTTGTGTCTTTACCTTTCCTAGGGTGTAATTTTCCCACTCCTTGACTGAGTCCTGGAAGATACTACCCTGTGTATCAATCCTGCTTACCCAGCAACTCCAACTGGATTTGGCAAGTGGGGTTCTTCCCTTCAGGAATCTGTGAGCAGTGGTTTATATATAAAGATCAAACAGCCTTCTTAAAATCAAAGTATTGTTTATTTTAACAGTAAATACAAAGTGTTAGAGGAAAAACAGGATTTTTAAAAGTCTACATCCCTGTCTTTCTTACCTAAAGGTTTACCCTCCCCAGATGGTAATCTAAGCAGGCCTAACTTCAAACACCTCAGTGGGTGCCTGTTCTCTCATTTCTCCCAAACAGTTCCTCCCTGTCAAGAATGTTCCTTTTTAAACCTGCCACAGTCCTTTTGACTGCTACTGTCTAACGGTCTTTTCCTGTCCCAGCATTGTCTCTCAAGAGCCTCTAGCGTTTCCAAAGAAGTGGCTTTTCTTGAGCCATTCTTTGTTCTTGTTTTTCCTTGCAGCCCCCTATTAAACCAAACCAATATATTTATGCAGGAAACATCCCAATAATCATGGCAACATGATGTATTCATACATTATCTACAAATCCATCCAATAATTACATTGGAAGGAGTCCTAGACTGTGTTAAATTTTCTGACAAATCTCTGAAGACTGAGGGGAGTGATGGGTGTCAAACTCAGCCCCCATGTTATTCTCTCATGATGGACCACAGAACCAGAGTGAACTGTATGTAAGAGGTGGGAAAACAGCTATAGGGGCAGAGACCCCTTTTCCACATGTGGAGGGGGCTCTCCATGCAAGGCTCTAGAGGGGAGGGAACAAGATCCCTCCTTTAGCTTTTTAGGCCAAGTTGCATGTAATTTGTAGTGGTTGATTTCAGGAAAGCTAATTGCTGTATCAGGAATGCTGTTAAACAATATAAAAATCAGCAGCACATGGATACCACAACACACACAATTTTCTCCTTTTATACCATTTTAAAGTAATTTTTTTAAAGCAAATGTTTTGTTGAGATCACATCTTTTGAATACTGAGTTGCTAAAAAGAAAAATGAAAGGAGAGCACTTTTCCCTTAATTTATGGAAAACTACAGGTTCAATCATCAGAATAACAAACACCACATTTTTACAATTACAGTAAAATTGGACTGGCTGAGAATCAGGAACATTTTAATATTTCCCAGATACTAATAACAAATGCTCCAGCCGCTTGTGATACTTAGGCTTTCAGGAAAAGCAACAACTAACTGCAGCCTCTTCTGATCCACGTCAACAAGACCGCAAACTGCTGATCTCCTGATGTGTCCAGAAACCCTACGAGAGGGCCTTATGAAGGACTCATGCTTTTTCAAAATAAAATGAATACAAAAAACAAACCTTTTGGCAAATAATTACATCTGTAATGGAAAACGTACCAGCTTGTTAAACTACTCTCTTAATCTTCCTCACTTATTTATCAGCTCTTATTGGAGCAGAATCCTGGATTTATATTCTGTCCCATGTCCCACAGAACTTTTGTCCAGTAAAAAGGTCATCTGTAAATCTCAGAGGCAAGAGTAAGATTTTCCTACCATAACATCAAAACGGAGAGGAAAAAAAGACATGGCATTAAAACTTAAAAGCTTGCTGTTAAACCTATGAAAATACATTTGTTCAGCTGAGCCCACATTAAGATTGCATTGCTTCATTCGGAGTCAGCTGAAGCTTGGTAATCTTGAGGTTGTGGTGTGAAATTTCACTTTAACATATACTTGGTGTGCTGAAAGCTGCACTGCTCTAATTAAAAAATCCTCTGGTTTTATGGCACTATTCTGGAGGCTGTCTTGATTTGCTGATGAATGTTGACAGGGCTATTAAAGCTGTGAAATAACATCACTTGAACATGGCACAAAATGAAAGGGAAAAGCCCTGCTATGCTGCTCTTGGGTGTTATTAACCTGATTAGAATTGGAGCCAAAATGGAAAATCATCCCTGAGCTATGTGTTTCATTATTTATTTGTTTGTTTGTTTCCTTGTAATGACATCATGATAGCTGTGTTTATTGGAACCCTCAAAGTGCTGCAATTAAGTGAAGGAGCACTCATTAACTCCTTTGGTTGTGTCTAGAAACACAGATAAGGAATAATACAGAGTAATGTATGTAAATATGTGTTGTAGGGGAAGCTGGTAGTGATCCTTATATTTAGGTTGCCTAACACTGTCCATTACAAAAGAGTCTTGCAACATTATTTTTAGAAGCTCTTAAAACCTCCCTTGTTTTCAGCAGCCCTTTGAAATTCAGCAAAGAGAAAGTTCTCTAGCTAGAAGTGTTGTTTTTCCTTTGACCCATGAAATTCTGTTCAGGTTTAGCTGAGATATGAACTGTTGAAAATCACCATTTCCCTGCTGTTTGCATTGCTTAGGGAATTTTTGGTAACATCTCAAGTGACAAGTGAACATGAACATTCTAAAGAGTGAGGCTCCAACCAAAGCAGCAGCACATACTGCAATGATAATGCTTGCAAGCTGTCAGAACAGCTGTAAAGATGGTGTATGAAGAGCCAAGCCAGGCTTCCTCCTAATGTTGCCAATTTTGGTTGGATGTATTTTTGGAGATTTCATCACATGACATAATCTTTCATGAAGACTAGCCTTTGATTCCTGGAGACTCCAGGAAAATCCTGGAGGATTGGCAACCTTGCTTCCTCGTGTCACATTCCCCAGACATGGCCCCAGTGTCCCATCCTATTCCTCTCTCTGGGGTCACCACAAATGGCAGGCGCGCCCCTCCTCCTAGATGGAGGGGAGCTGGGCTGGATTCCCACCCTAAATCTTCTAGACCCAGCACATTGTCCCAACAGCCCATTTCCCACTTGTATGATAAGGCATACACACAATCTTTAATTACACGGTCACATTATTTCTTTCACAGGTCCCCTGCCTCATTCTAGTTGGGTGCACAAAGGAATAGACTCAAGTGCATAAGTGACCATATATTGAGCAAATGCTTGACTTTGCAGCCTAAATAACTTTAATGCAGTTATTAGCATGTAAGTGTGATATGCCCCAAGGTACAGTCTGGATTGTTGCATTGTTGTGCCTCCTCAACCTTCCAGTCTGGTGTGCACTATGCCCTGTTTTGCTGTATGAGCTGCCACTCTGCTCACTCACCCCAGCCTTTAGCATGCAAGTCACCCCCAGACAACTACCAGTGTGCTATGCCCAGCCACTGTTGAATTACATACAGGGCGACACCCGCATATCCCTAGTCCCAGCCTGGCACCCCAGAAATGTGCTTTGTACTCTGCTCAAGACTCCCTTGCTCAGAGTAAGATCATTAATTAGTTTGTCATTCCATCAAAGGGAATGAATATACACCAGCCTTCGTAACCTGAGTAGATTCCCCAAACTGCAATGAAAAACACATGGCTTAGATAAAACACTAAGTTTATTAACTACAGTAGAAGATCAGAACTGGTTACAAAAGGAAATAAAAGATAAAACTGCAGGCTATTTCCTCAACGTTACCAGGTTAAGTCACATTTGAAATAATAAGGTTTCTCCTACAGACAAACCTACAGCAGTCTGTGCTAACTGGAAAGCTTTTCCAGTTCAGACTGCTCCCCCAGTTCACATGTTTCTTTGTCTTCCAAAGGAGCTTGTTGCCTTCAGTATAGGTGGGGAGGGAGAGGTGGTCTGATGATGTCATTGTTCCTTATACTCTCCTCCAGATGCTGGAAAAATCCTTGCTGTGACATGGGGATTAGGCAGCGCCATTGCCTCTGTGCCCTCATTCCATCCTTCATATGAATTGCAAATTCTTGCTTACATCCTTTGTGTACATGAGGCTTGACATTAATTATTTCTAAGGAACTAGTTTGTGGGCATTTTCCAGACTCACAACATGTTTCAGTAACAAACATACAGCAAAATCTCATAACATCCTGTACAGTGATGATACGTACGTTTCAGCAAGACAGTAATGTTCAACAGATTATGAATTTTGCAATGATACCTCACAAGGCATATACAAGTGGGGAATATGGGGGGTACAGAGTGTTATTTTTAGGTAAAGTGTGTCATAACAATTTTATATTATTGTGCAAAGAACTTTTCAGAGGCTGAGGGCTTGACCCATAAATAAGCAAAGTGTGATGATAAAGGGGAAGGGATCCAGATCAGGATAAGTAAAGAACATGTCAGAGATCTTCTTCTGACTAATTTGAATGGATTCAAGTCAGCAAGACCTGATGCAGTTCACCTCAGAGTGCTGAAGGAATTAGCTAAAGAAAGCTTGGGGCCACTGGCAATAATATCTGCAAACTCATGGATGACAGGAGAGATCCCAGAAGACTGAAGAAAGCTAACATAGTGCCTATTTTTAACAAAGGGTAAAAAGAGGAGCTGGGGAACTATAGTCTAGTCAGCCCGACCTCGATACCTGGGAAGCTATTAGAACAATGTATAAAACATTCAATTTGTAAATACTCGGAGGATGAAGGAGTGATCACTAGCAGCCAGCATGGATTTACTAAGAATATATCATGCCAAACCAGTTTGATTTCCTTCTTTGACCGGGTAACTGGTTTGGTGGATAGGGGGAATGTGGTGGACATAATTTACCCGGACTTTAGAAGGCTGTTGACACACTCCCACATGACATTCTGATAAGTAAGCTGGAGAAATGCGGACTCAGTAGAACTACCATTAAGTGGACACATAATTAGTAAATAACCGCAAACAAAGAGTAACTATTAATGGAATGATGTCAGATTGGAAGGAGGTCTCAAGTGGGGTTCCACAGGGATCTGTTCAGGGTCTGGTATTATTTAACATCTTTATTAATGACCTGGACATAGGAATAGAGAGTGTACTGATCAAATTTGTAAATGACACAAAACTGGGTGGGGTGGGGTGGGGAAGGCTGCAAACTAAAATTCAGGGGACCTTGATAATTAGAAAACTGGGCTATAAACAACAAAATGAAATTCAACAAAGACAAATACAAGTACTACACTTAGGGAAGAAAATACAAATGCACAAATACAGAATAGGGTATAACTGGCTTGACAGTAGGGAATTATAGTGGATCACAACCTCAACATGAGTCAACAATGTGATCCCATTGCAAAAAAAGCAAATGCAATTTTGGGTTGCATTAACAGAGGCATAGCATGCAAGTCATGGGAGGTGATAGTACCGCGTTACTCAATGCTGATTAGGCTTCAGCTGGAGAACTACTGTATGTCCTAATTTGGTCATCGCATGTAGAGGTGTAAAGAAACTGGAAAGGATCCAGAGACGAATGACAAAGATGATTGAAGGGATGGAATGCAAGCCATATGAGCAAAAACTGAAGGAATTGAGTATGTTTGATTTGGAAAAGAGGAGATTAAGAGGGGACATGATAGTGGTCTTCAAATACTTGAAAGGCTGCCATAAAAAAGATAGAGAAAAGTTATTCTCTCCTTCCACAGAGGGCAGGACAAGAGGCTCAAATTACAGCATAGCAGATTTAGATTAAATCTCAGGAAAAACTTCGTAACTGTAAGAACAGCAGGACAATGGAACAGACTCTCTCGGGAAGTTGTGGAAGCTCCTTCACTAGAAGTTTTCAAAAGAAGGCTGGATAGTCACCTGTCTTGGATGGTTTAGACCAGTGGTTCTCAAAGTAGGGCCGCTGCTTGTTCAGGGAAAGCCCCAGGTGAGTTGGGCCAGTTTGTTTACCTGCTGTGTCCTTAGGTTTGGCTGATTGCAGCTCCCACTGGCCGTGGTTCGCTGCTCCGGGCCAATGGGGGCTGCTGGAAGGGCGGCCAGCATGTCCCTCGGCTTGCGCTGCTTCCTGCAGCCCCCCATTGGCGTAGAGCGGCAAACCGCAGCCAGTGGGAGCTGTGATCGGCTGAACCTGGGGAAGTGGCTGGTAAACAAACCAGCCCAGTCCGCCAGAGGCTTTCCCTGAGCAAGCGGCGGCCCTAGTTTTATAACCACTGGTTCAGACACAACACATCCTGCATCGTGGCAGGGGGTTGGACTAGATGACTCTTGCGGCTCCTTGTAACCCTATGATTCTATGATTCGATGACTCATCCCTGAAGTACTTCTGAGCCTGAGCCTGCTTGAGTATGATGATGAGAAGCTGGTCAGACACAGATACCTCCCTGGGTATGCCTGGGAATGTCTGTCATAGCAGCTCACAGAATCATAGCAGTGTACGACTAGAAGGGACCTCAATAAGTCATCTAACCCAGACCCCTGGACTTAAGGCAGGATTAAGTATTAACTAGACCATTTGTGACAGGTGTTTGTCTAACTGGGTCTTAAAAACCTCCAATGACTGAGATTTCACAACCTCCCTAGGCAATTTGTTCCAGTACTTAACCACCCTGACAATAAGTTTTTCTTAATGTCCAACTTAAACCTCCCTTGCTGCAATTTCAGCCCATTGTTTCTTGTTGTATCCTCAGAGGTTAAGGAGAACATTTTTTCACTCTCCTCCTTGTGACAACCTTTAAGTACTTCAGACCAGGGCTGTAGGAACAAAGCCAGACTTTCCTTGTAATTACTGCTCCTGGCTGCCCCATGCCAGAGTGGGGCTGGGCACCAGTAATGAGAGTAGGGATACTCTCTCTCCTGTGCTTTCATTGAATCCCCTGCTGGCACCCAAGCAATATGGAGGGGGAAGCTGCCTAACTCAAATGGAGAGGGGACAAAAGCCAGACTGGAGGGGAGGGAAAGGAGCAAATTGGAACAAGGAAGCTGGGATTGGATGCAGGAGGGCAGAAGAGAGAAGCTGTGTTTGGGAGTTTGGTGGAGGGATGGGGCTTATGAGCTGGATTTAGTGGGAGGAGGGGACCTGGCACTTGCAGGACAAGGGGACTAGAACTGGGATCTGGAAAGGGAAAGAAGTCTGGGACTAAGAGCTGATGGGGAGACTGGGGCTCAGAGCCATTGTGGGGACCACTGAGATTCAGTGAGGAGCTGGTAGGAGGAGGGAAATTGGGACTGGCTGGATAAGGAGACTGGGTCTGGGAACCAGTAAGACAGATGTGGCAAGAGGTTGGAGAGACAAATCTGGAAGAGCTGTGGTATTGGGGTGAGAACTGAGACTGGTTGGGCAAAGACTGAGACAAGGAGCCAGGAATGGAAAGGCTGAGATTGGATGAAGAGCCCAGGGAGGTGGACAGGGACTAGGAGCCAGTGGGGTAGCGGAGGGATGACTGGAAGCCAGGAGGAAAGGGGAGAAACTCATCAGACAAGGAGCAGAGTGGGGAAAACTGGGATTGGTTGGGCAATGAGACTGGGAAAAGCAGTTGGGGGGTGTGGGGTGTGGAACTGGAGCTGACACTGGATGGACAAGAAGGCTGAGACTGGGAGCCCAGAGAGGGAGATCTGGACTCATATGCAGAGATTAAGTGTGGCTGGTCAATGAGATTGGGACTTGGATGAAACCTTGAGGACTGGGAGCCTGGGACTGGGTAGGCAAGGGGAATGGGACTGGGACAAGAAGCCAGGAATGAAGAAGAAACAGGACTGGGATAGGGACAGGTTGAAGGGGATTAGAGCAAAAGGGATCGAGCTGAGGAGGGAACAAGCAAAAGAGTTTGTGACCCGTAGAGCATAATCCCCTCTAGAGGCTGGAGTAGAACACACGATTACTGAGTTGGACCATTCCTCTGCTGTCAGCAAATATCTGTGAAACTCTCTGGCAACGTGTGTGTCTCATCTCCTGCTAGTGCTGGTTCACGCAGTAGATGACAACCTAGTTTTGCTGTCTGTTACTTTGTTAATGCAAGTGTGTATCTAAAGGTTCCAGCCCTGCTAATGACCAGTGTGGATATCAATATAACACTACATGATGGAATTTGTTTTTTAGTTTCCTTTTTTTGGAAACCTGGCAAGTAGCACACAAAAAATTACGTTAAAAGAACATTATTAAAGTTGCAAAGTCAAGCACTGAAAAGTTAGGAGATGTCACAATTAAGGCTATCTGGGCAACCTTAGTTTGCTCCCCTTCTGCTTAAGCATTATGATACAGTCTTTAATTACATGATAACATACTATTTTTTCCATGTCCCCTTTCTCAGTGAGTGCACATGATCATTGATGGACCAGCTCTGAGGATGAATCAGGACTGTGAAGTGAAGATGACTGTTGTCTGTAGGACCCTGCCTCATTGGCTGCAGAAGTTGAAAAGTTCTAGTGAATGAAGCAGGGACTGAAGGAAGATAAAGAGTGGTCTTATAGTCAATTGACCGGTGTGTTGGAGAATTGGATTCTATCTTTGCCTCAGTCGCAGAGTTCCTATGTGATGCTGAATATAAAACTTGAACCAAACTTTTCACAGATGGTCACTAATTGCATGTTCCTCGTTTTCTGGATCCCTGACCAGAGACTCTGGGATCTGATCTACAGAAGTGCTGAGCACTCAGAGCTGCTTCTGGGGTCAAAGGGAGCTGTGCTTGGAATATATTAAGTCCTAGATAAAAATCAGGTCCTATAGCTCTGAAATTGGGCTCTCAAAGTTAATGGACACTTCTAACCTCAATCTTTCTGTGCCTCAGCTCCCCATCAATAAAATGCTCATAATGCCTCCCCTCTTACTTTACAGGAATAATGTGAAGATTGACTGAAGTTTGTGAAGCACTCAGGTACTATAATGATAGGCATCATAGAAAAGCCTGTGAGGAAGTTATTGTTCTGTGTTCAGAGCAGGGTTTGAATAGTGTGACAGAAGGCCTATTGTGCGCGTGCGCGCGCGCGCGCACACACACACACACACACAAATGCTGAATTAAAACTGCATAGGCAACCTTAACTGTGGAAATGTTCTAACTTTTGAGTGTTTTATTTTGCAGCCTCAGTGTTCTCTTAACATATTTTTTGTGTGTGTGTGTGTAATATATCTGGAAAATCTAGTCATCTGAATTAGGATATAACAAGAAGCAACAGAATGATATTAGGCTGAATATCAAGCAAATGTCAATGAGCTGTATTAAACTGTGGAATAGTCTCTCAAGGAAAAGAGTGAAAGCTCATTACCTGAGACTCTTAACAGTTGACTGGACAATGCAGTAGAAGATACACTGTAGGGAACAATCCCACATTGGCAGTGAGATGGACTGGATGATATAATAGGTCTTTTCCATGTCTAACTTCTCTGATTCTATTATTTTTTTCTATGAGAAATACAGTGATACATCCAGAAGTTAAGTTTCTGCTCCCAGAGATGGCAAACTTCTAGATAGCTAGACTGAAAGTTTCTTCATGGGTCATGGATCATAGGCCCATGGGGTTTTAATGGGTTTCAATGAAACCTCTGACAACAGCTTTCTAAAGGACACTGTTCTCTGTTTAGCTTTTAATTGCTCAGGCTTCTGCTCTATTACAAACTTTCTGGAAAAGCCATGCAAATGAAATGTCTCATATACTGGGAAAAGTTGATGGAAGGGCTCTTGGTACAATACAATACTGCGAGCATATGTTGACAGCAATTCTGTACTCTTACTATCATAGGTGCTAGCTTCCTCCTTTCCCCAAGGGTGCTCCACCCCCGTTCTGCCCCAGGCTGTGCTCCCACTCTGTCCCTTCCCCCAAGCCTCTACCCCAAACTGTCTCTTCTGGTCCCTGTTCCCCCCAGAGCCCTGCCTCTTCCCGCCAAGTTCTTCCTCTCCCCCGAGTGTGCCCCGTTCCCACTCCTCCTTCTCTCCCCAGTGCCTCCTGCGAAACAGCTGATCGCGGAGGGAGGGAGGCACTGGGAGGTAGGGAGGAGTGGATTGGCAGGCCTACTGGTGGGTGGAAGGTGCTGGGGTGGGAGTGGGAGCTGGCTGCTGGTGGGTACCAATCACCCACTAATTTTTTTTCCATGGGTGCTCCAGGGCTGGAGCACACATGGAGTTGGCACCTATGCTCACAATATCTTAACTAGACTTGATCATGAGGTAATTTGAAATTGTCCAGTAAGGGTGCATGCACAGAAATGAGGAATAACTTCTCTGCATAGGCTAAAAGGAATAACAATGGAGCCTTCGGCTTTCCCTTGAAGAACCCAGACACCCTCCACAGTCCCTGCTGTGTCTGCTTGCTGGCTTTTAGCTGAGGTACCTTGAGCCTGCAACAAGATGGTAATATGATTATTTCCTAGCTCCCCAAGTGTTAGTGCATCCAAATTATTATTCACATAGTTCCAGATAACTTATTTATACAGCCTCTTTTAATAAACTTCTCTTTTCTTTTCTGTTTCTTTTCTTGTACACAGCTCTGTAATAGCTAAAAATTTAAGAACTCTTTGACTATGTCCTAGTTAAAAAGGTTTTCTCCTAGTGTGCCCTCCAGAAACAAGTTATACTCAAGAAATCCCCTCCATTATGGAAAATCTGCCTAACTTACAAAAGGTGATCAGATTTTTTTTTTGTTTCTTTACCTGCAGAAAATTTCAATTTTTTGGAAAAAAAATTGAAAACTGAAATATTTCAACCAAACCCTGAAATATTTTGATTCAGAAATGTCTCATGAGAGGTGCCGTTTAGGCACCTCATGCTCCCATCCTCCTCTACAGGCCAAGGTCCATGATCAGGCTACAAGTCTCATGACACACCACAGCCAACCCTCACCAATGCATCATGGAAGTCCCATGGCTGTGGTGCATTATGGGAGGTAAAGTCTGGCAGGGGAACCTGACCTATACGGGAGAATGGGACTTGAAGGAACTGAATTTCAGCTTCCACGAGGTACTGCAGCAGCATTTCTGAATTGCAGTATTTTGGTTTTCAAGCAAAACTTTTCAATGTGGGGGCATTCAGTTATTCAATGAAAAGTTTAAAATTTCTGTGGAAAGCAGACACTTTTCACAAAAAATGTTTAAACAGTATCTTAAATAGTAGTCACAAAAAAAATCAGTTTTGATGGTAATTTTTTGACCAGCCTTACCCATTATTTAGTACACAAGAGAATGTCTGAAGCATAGCCACAGCACATAGCAAAACCATTAATTTGTACCAAAACAAGCTGGAGAGACTACCATATGAATGAAACTTTGCTACCCCCTACAAGATTCAGATTGAATCAAATGCACAAGACACAGTTTTACATTGCATCAGAGCTGACCAGAAATAGTTTGAGGGTCTATGACTGTAATATTTGGGTATCATTGTTGCTTGTGAATAAAGAGGTGCTCAGATAATATGGCAATGAGGGCCATATAAGCACCTATATAGTCAATGATCACCAAAGTGAAACTTCTTTCTAACAATATGTAGACAGTATTGTGCTATACCCTTCAATGTTGAGCTTACAGAAAGGCACAGCCAGAAAAGTACTCCACACCCAGTTGTCAAAACAAAAATGATATCCAGGATAGTAAGATAAATATTTAATTTTGTTGTCTTCCTCTACCAATCCCAGATATCCAGCCAGCTCTAATAATACTTTATAAATATAAATATTTTAAAATAATTTAAGTGTTTTGATACATTTTCTTATGTTCATTTTTCACTCCCAGACGAGTGTTGGCTTTACAACAACTACAGTTTAGACAAACTACTCTGAGTTAGATTTTTGCATATTGTAAATATATCAAGGACAAAGGGCAGAGCTTTGAAGTAAAAATAATATTAGGTGCTTCAAAGTGTTTTTTTTACAAACATTCATCAATGACATATGGCAACAACTTTATTGTACACTAAACCAGCCTCATTATTCCTGTAGGTGCTTCAGCTACCCAAATTGCCAACTCTGGATCAAGGACCTTTGAGAAGTAATATGTCTGCTGTACAACTGAGTAACAATATACCCATTTGGAAGTAGCTGCGTTTTCCCTAAGCCTGGCTGACCCATCTCTCTCTGCAGTAGGTTAGTATTTGCATATTAAAATTATTGATTTACTTTGTCTATATTTGGGCTTCTCAGTTCACTAAAACTATCCTTTGTTGTGATGCCTACAAAAAACTTGACAAGGGTATGCAAAGTTCACTGCCTACCAGTATTGTCTTCCTTGTACAACCCCATCTGTCTGTCTGCATCCATCTGTTGGCTCATCTTATACTTACACTGTAAACCCTTTGGGGCAGGGATCATGTCTTGGTTCTGTCTTTGTACAGAGCCTAGCACAATGGGATCCTTGTCCCTGGTCCATGACAGGGTTCATAGGCACTATGGCAATACAAATAATTGGTAATAATAATAAAGAATTTTCAAACCCTGCCATCGGCAGAGCACTTTTCTTTTTGGTGATGCTGCCCCCAGAGCAAACCATTTTAAGGGACACTAAATTAGAAATTGCTAAGTCCAAACATGACCAGGGGACCTCCTTCTCCTGCACAGAAATGGGTCTCAACTGCCTTCTTGACATCATAGAATAGAATCATAGAGTTAGATGGGACCGCAAAGGTCATATAGTCCCTGCCAAAATGCAGGATTTATTGTGTCTAAACCATCCAAAACAGGTGGCTATCCAGCCTCCTTTAGAAAACCACAGTGAAGGAGCTTCCACAGCCTCCCGAGAGAGTCTGTCCCATTGTCCTGCTGTTCTTACAGTTAGGAAGTATTCCTGAGATTTAATCTAAATCTGCTATGTTGTAATTTGAGCCTCTTGTCCTGCCCTCTGTGGAAGGAGAGAACAACTTTTCTCCATCTTTTTTTATGGCAGCCTTTCAAGTATTTGAAGACCCACTATCATGCTCCCCCCCAATGTCCTCTGGCATCATTTTCCCCCGACTCTGCATTCCCTAGCCCAGTCAGCAACACCTCTTCAACTTATCTTACCACAATTCCCACAGGGTTTTCCTTTGAAGTTAAAACTTCACTGGGTATGTCTACACTGGAGCTGGAAGGTGTCATTTTCAGCTCGAGTAAACATACCCATGCTAGCTCTGATCAAGCTAGTGCACTAAAAATAGAAGTGTTGACTCAGTGATGTGCGTGGCAGGACAGACTAGCCACGCCAAGTATGAGCCCATCCAAGACCCTAAAAACTGACTGATGGTGGTTAGCCCCTACCACTATTCATGCCACCATGGCCACATTTCTATTTTTAGTGCAGTAGCTCAGTCATAGCTAGTGCAGCTATGTCTACCCAACCTTGAAATTTCCATCTCCAGTGTAGACAGACCCTAATATTCCCCTTTCAGAGGGGTTCCAGGAGACTATCAGCACAGGTCATTAGAATCACATAATCAAAGAGTAGTGTACAGGGATTCTCAGAGCTAGGGCCTATGTTTGATTTAGTCTTCCCTAAACGAGTAAGGGAACAGCTAGAATCAATCCCAGAGATGAATTGTACCTCCCTGGCATAAAATATCTCCCAGAGTTAGTGGGGGGCAGTGCAACTCTACATAGCCACTAACAGTTCAACTATCAAACCATGCCTTTTAAACCATAAAACTGTTGCGCTTGTATCACTTAGTGTAAACTGGATGTCAAATACATTTTTTTCCCATCTGGTATCTATTATAATATATATATAAATTTGGACACAGTCTTTGACCTTAAGTATAGAACAAAATACTTGTTTAAAATAATGTTTAGGTTTGGCCTCTTTTGTGAACTGGCAAAATCCGTTATTTCTAGAATATATGCAAACTATTTTGCTTAAGCTTATGCAAACTACTACAGATAATATTTTGATTTTTTATCAACATTACTCATCACTTCAGACTGCGCAATGTAACTCATTGCAGTCTGGATTTAATGAATGTTTGAATGAGTCTCTACCCTAATTTTTTTGTGTTTTGAAAACCTAAATCTCATTGAAAGCTGAGCTTTGTTTATTTCCCAAAATTGATCTGAAGGCCATTTGGAACACTTAGTGTATTCTAAATGTGATCATATCAACAATACATGTTCAAGTTTGTTTTAAAGTCAGTTTTTCTTTCCCAGTTTACATAAATCACTTAAAAAATCATTCACTTTTTTGGATCATAATGTGCTCACTTGGCTTTTAGACCTAGATGGTTTACAGGCCAATTTTTCAAACAGGATTCGAAAGCTATTTGTGGATTACTTTCTGTTTGCTACTTGTTATCTGCATTCCTGAGGTAAGCACGTTAAAATGACTGAGGATTTTCATCAAGCTAAGTGATTATACTAAATAGGGCAATTTTGGGTGCTTTTAGCTTGTGTGTTTAAACACACTATGCAGAAGAAACCAATGCTACATTTTCTTTTAAACCACAGAGGGCACTGTTTATTCTTATTGCAAAATGACCTTATTACAGCAGATTTCCACTCTCCATAACACAATTAGTGTATACGTTTAAATTTTACTTTTGGCATTTTTTCATCTTCTGTTCCTTTGGTTAAAAAATATTCTAGCTGTATCAGTCAGGCACATTCATATATTTTCAGTATTTGACACAAACTACTCTATATTCCTTTGAATTTGCTTTCCTCTTCCCTTATTGATTTATATACATATTCTTCTGTAGAAGTAAACGTTATATTTGCACAAACCTGATCAAAATAGAGGTGCCTGCTTCCTTAAAAGAAGTGGTTGTTAGGAACTTGCAGAAGAAACCATGTCTCAAGGTTGGCTTTTTGCTAACTATCATCAGCTTTTCAACCTATTCTGTTTGCGTAAGATTATTGGAAAAAGTGGTGTTGGGGCAACATTTGCACCAGCTGGAGTCCTCATATTTACTTCATCCCTTTAATTGTGCTTTCAGCCTGCGTATAGTTCAGAGATTGCACTGGTCTCCTTGCTTGATGACAAAGGCAACTGTCTATGCTGATTCTATAAGTATTATTATTATGGCTTGTTGAAAAATTTTGAATTAAACATTTTTTTGTCAGAAAATAGGCTTTTGTTGAAATTGAAATTTTCTGTGGAAAAAGATGAACTTTGGCATCCAGAAAATTGAAACAAAGTTTAGATCAGGAATGTCTAAACATTTAGTTTCAATCAAAAATATTGAAAGAATAGATTTAACACTTTTAAATTACAATTTCTTAGAGCTTTACATTACATGAAAAGTTTTACTTTTCATCCTGATTTGGGATTAGGACAAAAATCAAAATATCAGAATTTCATGCACTATGAAAATTCCATTTTTAATCAACTATTATTAGACAGATTTTCCATAATGAAAGGGATTTCTTAAGTATAACTTGTTTCTGGAGGGCACACTAGGAGAAAAACTTTTTAACCAGGACACAGTCAAAGAGTTCTTAAATTACTAGCTATTACAGAGCTGTGTACAAGAAAAGAAACAGAAAAAAAAGAGAAGCTCATTAAAAGAGTCTATATAAATAAGTTATCTGGAACTGTGTTATCTGGAACTGTGTGAATAATAATTTGAATGCACAAGCACTTGGGAAGCTAGGAAATAATCATATTATCATCTTGTTGCAGGCTCAAGGTACCTCAGCTAAAAGCCAGCAAGCAGATACAGCAGGGACTGTGGAGGGTGTCAGGGTTCTTCAAGGGAGAGCCCAAGGCTCCATTGTTCTTCCTTTTAGCCTATGCAGAGGAGTTATTCCTCATTTCTGTGCATGCACTCTTACTGGACAATTTCAAATTACCTCATGATCAAGTCTATTTTTGGATGTTTACTACATTTTCAAATATATTAATTTCAATTACAACACTGAACACAGTGTACAGTGCTTACTTTATATTTATTTTTATTACAAATATTTGCACTGTAAAAACCATTTTTTTTCAATTTACCTCATATAAGTACTGTAGTAAAATCTCTTTATCATGAAAGTTGAACTTACTAATGTAGAATTATGTACAAAAAAACTGCATTCAAAAATAAAACAATGTAAAACTTCAGAGCCTACAAGTCCACTCAGTCCTAATTCTTGGTCAGCCAGTCACTTGGACAAACAAGGTTGGTTACAATTTGCAGGAGATAACGCTGCCTGCTTCTTGTTTACAATGTCACCTGAAAGTGAGAAGAGGCGTTCGCATGGCACTGTTGTAGGTGGCGTTGCAAGATATTGATGTGCCAGCTGTGCTAAAGATTCATATGTTCCTTCATGCTTCAACCACCATTCCAGAGGACATGATTCCATGCTAATGATGGGTTCTGCTTGAAAATGATCCAAAGCAGTGCAGACTGACACATGTTCATTTTCATCATCTGAATCAAATGCCGCTACAGAAGGTTAATTTTCTTTTTTGGTGATTCGAGTTCTGTAGTTTCCGCATCAGAATGTTCATCTTCTAAGACCTCTGAAAGCTGCCCCGCACCCCGTCCCTCTCAGATTTTGGATGGCACTTCAGATTCTTAAACCTTGGGTCTAGTGCTGTACCTATTTTTAGAAATCTCACATTGGTACTTTCTTTGCGTTTTGTCAAATCTGCTGTGAAAATGTTCTTAAAATGAACAACATGTGCTGGGTCACCATCCAAGACTGATATAACATGAAATATATGCAGAATGCAGGTAAAACAGAGCAGGAGACATACAATTCTCCCCCAAGGAGTTCAGTCACAAATTTAACTGAAGCATTATTTTTTTAATGAGCATCATCGGCATGGACGCATGTCCTCTGGAATGGTGGCTGAAGCGTGAAGGGATATATGAATGTTTAGCATATCTGGCACGTAAATACCTTGCAACGAAGGCTACAAAAGTGCCATGCGAACCTGTTATCACTTTCAGGTAACATTGTAAATAAGAAGCAGGCAGCAGTATCTTCCATCAATGTAAACAAACTTGTTTGTCTTAGTGATTGGCAGAATAAGAAGTAGGATTGAGTGGATGTGTAGGCTCTAAAGTTTTACACTGTTTTGTTTTTGAGTGCAGTTATGTAACCAAAAAAAAATCTGCATTTGTGAGTTACACTTTCATGACAAAGGGATTGCACTTTAGTACTTGTATGAGGTGAATTGAAAAATACTATTTCTTTTATCATTTTTACAGTGCAAATATTTATAATAAAAATAATAATATAAAGTGAACACTGTGCACTTTGTATTTTGTGTTGTAATTGAAATCAATATTGAAAATGTAGAAAAACATCCAAAAATATTTAATAAATTTCAATTGGTATTCTGTTATTATAAGTGCGATTAATCAAGAACAATTTTTAAATCATAATTAATATTTTTAGTTACTCGTGTGGGTTAACTGTGATTAACTGACAGCCCTAATAAAAACATAAGAATGGCCATACTGGGTCAGACCAATGATCCATCTAGCTCAGTAGCCTGTCTTCCAACAGTGGCCAGTGTCAGGTCATTCAGAGGGGAAAAACAGAACAGGCAATCATCAAGTGATCCGTCCCCTGTTGTCCACTCCCAACTTCTGGCAACCAGAAGCTAGGAATAACCAGAGCACGGGGTTGCATCCTACCCATCCCAGCTAATAGCCATTGATGGACCTATCCTCTATGAACTTACGTAGTTCTTTTTTGATCTCCATTATAATTTTGGCCTTCACGACATCCTCTGGCAACGAGTTGCACAGGTTGACTGTGCATTGTGTGAAGAAATACTTCCTTTGTTTTAAACCTGCTGCTTATTAATTTTATTGGGTGACCCCTGGTTCTTGTGTTATGTAAAGGAGTAAATAACACTTCCTTATTCACTTTCTCTACACCAATCATGATTTTATAGACTTCTATTATATATCCCTTTATTCATCTCTTTTCCAAGCTGAAAAGTCATGTTCGTTTTAATCTTTCCTCCTACAGAAGCTGTTCCACACTCTTAATTATTTTTGTTGCCCAGAAGGTAACTGTACCCATTCCAATTCCAATATAACTTTCTGGGATGGGGTGACCAGTACTGCATGCAGTATTCAAAATGTGGGTATACCATGGATTTATGTAGTGGCATTATGATATTTTCTGTCTTATTATCTATACCTTTCCTAATGGTCTCTAACATTCTGTTAGCTTTTTTGATTGCTGCTACATATTGAGTGGATGTTTTCAGAGAACTATCCACAATGACTCCAAGATCTCTTTCTGAGTGATAACAGCTAATTTAGACTCTATAATTTTGTATGTTTAATTGGGATTATGATTTCCAATGTGCATTACTTTGTATTTATCAATATGGAATTTCATCTGTCATTTTCTTCCCCAATCACCCAGCTTTGATAGATTCCTTTGTAACTCTTCACAATCTGCTTTGGTCATAACTATCTTGAGTAATTTTGTATCATTTGCAAATGTTGTCACCTCACTGTATATCCCTTTTTCCAAATAATGTGTGAATATGTTGAACAGCACTGGTCCCAGTAGAGATCTCTAGGGGACACTACTATTTACTTCTCTCCATTCTGAAAACTGACCATTTATTCCTACCCTTTATTTTCTGTGTTTTAACCAGTAAGATCCATAAGAGGATCTCCATTCTTGTGCTATGACTGCTTACTTTGCTTAACAGCCTTTGTTGAGGGACCTTGTCAAAGGCTTTCTGAGAGTCCAAGTGCATTATATCCACTGGGTCACCCTTGTCCACATGTTTGTTGACCCCCACACAGAATTCTAATAGGTTGGTGAGACATGATTTCCCTTTGCAAAAGCCATGTTGACTCTTCCTCAACAAATCATGTTCATTTATGTGTCTGATAACCTACCTCAAAAGAAGTCAACCCTACCAGTCCTTGAACCCTTTCTTGCCCTCCCACAGGAGCAAGAGGTAAGAATCGGCCATGCCGCTTTCAGAATCAAATGCCAAATTCATGTATTTGACTTGGCCTTCACTCAGTAATATTTTAACAATTTAAAAGCCAACACCAAAAATAATCCCTATTCTGAAACTAATTAATTTATCCTTATCTACAGGAGGAAGGAAGAGCTTATTTAGATTTTTAAAATTCGATGGTACACTGAGTCGTCTTGGCAAGGTAGAGGAACCTAAATAACTGTATACCCTGATTTCTCAAACACTAACATTTGTAATTTTACTCTTGCCAGTAATTCCATCAAAGTCAGTGGGATACTCATATGTGTAAAGTTACATGTATGCATAAATATTTGCAGGATTGGGCCTTAGATGTTACCACAGTGTATTTTTGAGAACACTTGGATTGTTCTACATGAGAATTTGATTTTTTAATGGTTTTCTTATATTTCTTTGGCCTTCTAATTTTCAAAACTAGAAATATAATCTGGGAAGTAGGGTTACAAAGTCATTACAAAAACCCTACACAGCACAACTTTGCTATTTTTGGCCTTTCCGCCCTACAATATGCCAATTTATTGCTAGTTATGCTTATTAAGGGATTTTAGACATTATCCATCTCATTTAATTTTGAACCCAAAATATCAGTATATAGAATGTTGTAAGTGCTTTAATTTGCTCATTTTAGGTATTTCTTGAAGATCTAAAAATGATTAAACATAAGATTCCTTTGCTTTTTGCTTTTAAATGACATACATTGATCTCACAAGAGAAAAAGCATTACTTAAGTCATCCATAATGAATCTGTTTATGTTTCCAACTGGTGCACTTTATCACAAAGTCATTGGTTTATATTATAAAAGGATGGTTGTGTAATAAGGAGTTAGCAGAAACAACAGGCATGTCTTTGAAATAACTCTAATGGCATTTTTTATGAAATATTGGAAGCTTCATGAAAATGATTTTAATGAAGAAATATAATTTTATTTACTTCCTATTAACAGTGAGTGAGTAAAAAGCACTTTTGCTTCTGTTACAACTAAATATATTTATCTTTTTGGGATAAGTTGCTTTAGTGAGCATAATTTAAAATCCAGACTCTCTAAATGGAAATGACTCTAATCAGAATAGTTTAACAGTTCAGGGTATAGCATAAAATGTTAGCTTTCACATGCAGTGGTTTTAAATAGGAATATAATGATTTTATAACCTCCTTAAGACAGTGACTCTGTCTCCCTCTGTGTTTGTATAGAGGTTAGAGGGCCTATGATCCCTACTGAAGCCTTTGAGTGCTACCAGAATACAAAGAAATAAAGTCAATGATGATAATTCATTATAGAGGTACTGGTCGTGATGCCATAGTTAAGGCTGAGTTTCACTTCGTAGTAATTTAACTTCTTTATTTTGTGTGAAAAGTACAGCATATCCTTCCCAAACGTACAGCACTTAATTCTTGAGCACAGAATGAATTTTCTGAGAATTTAAAACTAAATCTGATAACTAGCTGGGGATACAATTATTTAAAAATTAGAGCTTTTAAGAAATTTACCATTTTTCTTGAATGCTCGAATGCTTTTGTCTTGAGTGCTCTTAGTAACAGAATAATGCAGAAACGTCAAACTTTCTATATTGTTAAAATCTTATTCTTAGGCTATATTTGAAGAAATCAAGTGGTAGTTAAGCTAAGTTATTACTGATGTTATATATAATTCTAATTATTGGTAGGGCTGGTAGCACTGCCTATGAAGGTTTAGAATCATAGAATATCAGGGTTGGAAGGGACCTCAGGAGGTTCATCTAGTCCAAACCACTGCTCAAAACAGGACCAATCCCCAAATGGCCCCCTCAGGGATTAAACTCAGAACCCTGGGTTTAGCAGGCCAATGCTCAAACCACTGAGGCCTGACAATTCCCGTTATAAGACCCTGTTTTCAGTGGTTTGTAACTTTCCAGACTTTAACTAGTTGACATGAAATTTTCCATGGTAGGTGTCTGCTCTAGGCTGAACTTTTGTGGAAAATTTGAGCCATAATGCTTCAGACGTTTCCAAGAACAAGACTAGGGGAAAATACTTTGTTTTGCCCAGGTAAAAAAAATTCTGATGACCTCTTCTGTGAACAGCTTTAGCACCTCCAGCTTTGTGGCAGAGACTTGAAATTTGGAAAAGGGTGGCCTTTGTGCCAGAGATGTGCCTTTTGCCAAGCGTGTGAAAATCTGCCCAAATTTGGTTAAGTTTTAAGATTTCAAAAATTTCAGTTTGCACATGCTCAGTAAAGAATTTTTTTAGCAGCTGAAACGTCAAAAGATTCCTTCATCACTGAGCATGCTCCATCCTCTCACAGCACCTAGTGATGACAAGGCTGCACATGCAACTTATGCTAAATTTTGCAAGAATACATTTGACTTTTTAACTCCATTTTAATATAGTTTTTTGTCTGGGAATATACATTGAGGCTGCCACTACTCCCAGTGAACTCATGTAGTAAGCCCTCTCAAATTACACCTTTTATGTTTTGGATTGTACAGACCCTACTTCAGGGCTTTGTTGTTCTTCATGGTCATAGTCATGTGACTACAGATGAATAGAATGGTGATGCAAAGCTACTGTAATCACAGTTTAACTAGATGGTACACTCTGTCTTACAGTTTAAAATAAAATAAAGAATATTTTAAGGTTCATATAATGCACAGTTAAAACTCCTAAGAACCTGTGCTCTTTCCCCGGGAGGGGAAAAGAATATGAAAACCGCCCAAGAATCTAACATGTTTTAAACAATCAGGTTAATCTACTCTGGGACCTCAATCGCTAACATGCCTCAGTCAGAGTCATCTGGTTATTACATGACATCGCTACAGGTCACAGTATAGGTTGTTTTGGGGACTTTAACTGAGCATTTCTTACCTGAATGTTTTGATTTCTTTGAAGTTTAACTTTAACTCTGAATTCTCTGGGTTTGTAATGCTTGGTTGTTTTTTTGGATGATTACAACATCCTTGCAGGGTCTTTTCCCCTTAAATTACTGAGACATACTCTCAGCCTTAACTCCATTTTAATATAGTTTTTTGTCTGCGAATATACATTGAGGCTGCCACTACTCCCAGTGAAATCAGCAGTAGGACAGGGCTCGCTAACATGATTATCAAGAAAAGATGAACAATATTTAGATTTACTTAGACTTCATTGTCTGCCATTATGCTGAAAACCATGAGATGGGAGACTAAATTTTTGTGGACTCATTAACTGGATTTCCAGATCGAGTATTTTGATTGGACAATCACTTCAGCAAGTAGGGGTGGCATCCTGGCTGAGGTCATTGGGAGTTTTGCTACTGCCTTCAAGGGGACCAGGATTTCACTGAGGTGTTCAAATATTTGTTTTCCATGTGTAAGTACTAATGTGAAGGCCCACATGTAGGATTTAGAGGGTCCCCTTATGGAGGCCCACATTTGTAAACTGGGTATTGACTATTTTCAGGGGAAATAATTTTGGCCTGTTCTCCAAATCTAGCCCAGAAGAACTCATCTTGTGTGTTCCCTGCTGGTTCAAAGTTTGCATAAAGAGGAAGGATTAAAGTTTCAGGCTCCTAACCCATTTGTCATGAAACCTTTTAAGAATGACAGAAACTGCAGAACAGCCTTATGTGAAATGTCTGTGAGAAGTGGTTTGAAAAAGTTTACTGAAACACTGGTGTGTGGGCCTAACTTCTAAAGATCAGCACCTGTTCAATGGGGTTTCCCATGTGTGGGAGTTCTGCCACAAAAGGTATGTCTGATACAAAAATATGTTATGTGTATGCTGCTGTAAGACCCATAACTCCAGGAATAGCAGAGAAGGGCAAATGGTTCCTGAAAACTCTTGTTCACTGTGTCTGCCATCTGCCGGCAGCTCTCACCTACCCTGATACACCTCCTCAGGCTATGTTTTCCATTGTAGTTAGCATTAAAATTCCCATTGACTTCAACAGGTACAAGAATGACCCCTGAAGGGGGGAACGTTTCTGTCTGTCCAAAGCACTCGGCACTTAATTTATACACTCGTTTTCTAATAGCAAATAACTCCAGGGCAGTCTGTAAGGTTACTCCAGGGTTGAATTCAACCCAATATAATCTGGCATCCTAGATAGGAGACCCTTTCTGATGCCTCTAAGCCTTTTGGAAATATAATTGAAATGTTTCCATATGCAGGCAGGATATAAGTGAATTGATGAATGTTGAGTAGTAAAGTGATCATCAGCATTAACCCCTGTCCTAAAAAACAAAGAAATGCTCCATTTAAGAAATGTACTTTAAAAAAAAATAACATGATCACAGTTAACTTGTCCTTCATTGTTACCCAGTAATCCTCCTTTCCTGCAAATACAAATTACTAATACCTCTGTTCAGTGTACAAAGGACCTTTATCCTGGGCAAGTCATAATCTTTTTGCTTGTTTTATTTCATTTTATGGAGCAAAGCCTTAACCCTAGACTTGGGATGTGATTTTTCATTTACGCACAGCAGCAGCTCGTCATGTCTGACTTCATTACATGACAAATACAAAAGCTTGGGCTGAGTTATCATGGAAGAGAGTGGCCCCTGCTGATACTCAACTGCCTTATTGTTAGCAGTGCTATTTGCTTTAGCATAGTGAAAGTTGTGCTGGCTTTCCATTAGACAGCTCTGTTTTTTCAGAAATTTACAATTTGTCTCCACACATTTGCTCCAGATTGAAATTTGCTTTAGAAACGGTGGCCTAGAAAAGATGCTTGTAAAAGCATCCTTAAAAATACAAAGAACGAAAATATTTGGTAATCTTTAAATTGCAGCACAAAATACAAATGGAGATGTTATAGTTTGATGCTGTTTATGCTCTTTGAATATAGATTTCCTTCAAAATGTGTGAGTGAATTTGGCACTCGTGAATGAGATGGATTGGAGAGCCAGCTGTAGTGTAGACAGGTTCTGTGCCTACTGCCTAACTCTCCCACACTCATCAACCTTGATAATCCAATCCTGTGCCTCTCTTGAGCTGAGACCATCAATCATTATAGTGAATTTAGTGCTTGTGAAAGATGCTACGCAGGTAGCACTGGATTCTGAATTCTTTTGTTTATCTCCAATACAGGTACAGTGCAGAGAAGTGCAAGTTTCTCCATGCCATCATCTGAATGGTGTCCAACATAGACCATATCTAGATTATAGAAGTAAAGTGAGAGATGCTTGCTGTGAATGAATGGGGAGTTCACTGGTTCAGCAACTCACCTTAGTGGCTTCTGCCAGCAGAATTCTTATAGTCTTGAGCAGGATTTACAATTGACTCATTATGGGGACTTCTTTGGGGGTGGCACAGAAGTACTACCTGACCATCGAAAGGGTGATTATCCCCTATGCCACAGGAAGCCAAGCTGGCACAGAGATTGGCAAATTACACTTCCTAGTGCCAGCTGTAATGAATCTGGCCTTTTGTATTTCAAACTAAAATTCTGCATGTCTTTAGTCCATAAAGAGGACAAGTTAATTTGTATAGGTAAGTAAAACCCTTTTTTAAAGATGGCTGAATTACTTGATTCAGAAAATTCTGTGCATTTTCATTGCAGCAGCTGAAGTCACATAAGACTATAATGTCTCCTGAGAAGTGAAGAGGCGAACTCAGAATGAGTGTAAAAAAATCCATTTTTAAATAAAATGGCTAACCTACCAATAAAGCTGTTACAGTCAGTGAGTCAAAAATCTGCATATTTGTCAAGCACAGTATGCAATATGACTTAGAAATTGCTTTTATACATATGTATCTGTTGTTAAGGTTTTGAAAGTGCCTAAGTGATTTGGGGAGCCTGAGTCCCACTAAAAGTCAATGGGACTTAGGCTCCTAAGTCACATAGACACTTTTGAAAATGTAGCCTACATGTACAGAAATAGGTCCATATGTGAGAAGAAATATTGGCAGTTAAAAAAAAGGAAATTTTTACCTGAAAATGTAACATGGACATTCACTAGACCGTTCAGTGGAAGTTCACTGCTTTACTTTTACCTGTTTATGTTAACCATGGTGTTTGTGGCATTTCCTAATAATTAGAATAGGAAATACCTCCATTAATTTACATACTCTGATGGTATATTCCAATTTAAATGGCGTCCACTGTACCATTTACACCTGCAGACGGCACTTAGGTACAATCTCCTGGATGAGGCCTATTGTAAATGGAATTATCTGCTATTCATACATTTAATGTTTCCCTCCTATAAATATTGTTTCCCTATACAAAAAGTAAATCTTAGTAATCTTTACGTTATGTCTATTCTCTTATTCAGAATCTAAAAATGAGTCAATTTTGAACTACATGAATCATGTAGGCCTTGGTGGGCTGACTCTTAGTAGTTGTAAAATAGTGTTGCTCCATTGAGTTGAATGGAGTTAAACCAGTTTACTTCAGCTATGGAGCTGCCCCACCAAACACAGCAGGTCAGTTTTCTTTTGTGGTGAAGGGCATTTCTCCTTCCCTCGAGTTTGTATTTGATGTTAATTGGAGCCTGAATCACTCCCCCTCCAGCTTTTTGGTAAAATAATGTTCCAGATTAAATGTTGTGTATCAAGCAGGCTTCTTGTTTGTGCAATATGAATTTTCAAGGTAAGATTATCTGTGCCATTAGTTATTAGTCATGTTTCTCAGAGCGCATGGCCTGTGTTTTGTGAGAGGAGAGGTTTAAATAAACAGTTATTAGGACTGAATTTCAAGAGATGAGAGCTTGATACATTTGCAAAGCTTGCTGTGTAATGCAACCTACACTGCGGGACAATTCTTGAAAGCTTTACTTTTTTACAGTCACAGTCAATTAAAGCTGACCTGGCAAGGGACCAGAAAACCTTCAGGAGGATTAGTAGTTATTAGTGTCATTGCCTCTTCTACTGTAAAAACAGTGGCTATGTTATGAGCGGCCAACCACGCATCACCCATGCACAACTAACTCTTCTAAGCATAACTGAAAGAGGGAATAACAAAATGTGATTTGACTTCATCAGGGCTGTCTGATTATCTATGTGACCTAATTTCACTTTTGTCCCGAACTTCCCTGTTTGATAGATATCGCCAGTGATTGTTAGTAAACACTAATGAACTGCCTTTCCCAGCAAATGGCTTTGTGCACTAATCCTGGCTACTGGCAACAGCAATGGCTTTGCAAAGATGAACATTCTCCCTTCGAAGCCTGAGCAGATCTGATTGTGATAAGCTCTGCTGGAATTCCTGTCTGGGTGTTCTGTGTGACCTGGGTGGCAGTAAGAGTCAGTGGAAATCACTCAACACTTGACTCTGTAGTGCTTTGTCTGCGTTTCCCCACCCCCCTGTTTTGTATGCTACGTAGGAGACATGGCTAGCTCTGAACTTTTTACCTTCTATGTGAAGTATTTTTGTGGTGAAGAAAATGGCCATTAAGATGATTTGTGAAATAAATACTATTCATACAGCAGGTGCTGGATCTGTAAACAGTTAATTAGCAATGCTATACAGATGTTGGGTATTTCTGAGATGTCTGCTAGCTAATGTTTTCTGATAGCAGCTCATTCAGCTAATGATTGTCATTTTGTAATTTAGTTTCCAAAATGTTCCCTGTGATGATAGCTCTTATGCCTCTACTTATAACAGCTTCAGAAACCACAGTCATCCAGAAATATTCAACTTATAATACAATTAGTATTTTACTATGGGGCATTCTGATAGGAAACAAAAGTGAAGTAAAAACAGTGTGCACATGTTGACCTCATGTGCGTTTGGCTAGTTTTTAATCATTGTAAGACAATAAGAACTTTGGCTACCGTATTGATCAGCTGAAGAAACAAGAAGAATATTCACCTTGCAATCAGATGAAGGTGTTGAGAAGAGTTTTTATGAAACTTATCAAGTTCTTTTAAAAAAAATCCATGTTTAACACCTGCTTTCACAATATTTGGATTGTTTTATACTTTAAAGAAATCATTGCAGAAGTTTATTTCAAAGAAACATATTGTATCCCAAAAAGTCATAATGGTACTCAAAAGTCAAGACAGGAAAAATAAAGATCAATAACGAGATGAAAAAGGTAAAAATGTTCTGTACACACGTGTTTCTTGCCTAACTTTGTAAAGCATTTTGAGTTGCTGAAATGAATGGTGCTATATAAATGTAAAATATTATTATCATTCTAAGTTAGTCCTTACGTAAATTGATGTTTTCCATTTACCAGACTCAAGCAGTCCTTAACATTCTGTGTAATAATTTCTGCTATATTTGTTTTTTGCTATTCAGTACAACAAAACATTATTTATAAATAAGAGAATAACATAATCATCAAGAAAATGATAGAAAAAAACTTTTGCAATAAATTGAAAAATAATAACATCAGGCAAAGAAGAAACGAGTGAGTTTTAGAATCACTTCAGCATTAATGTGTTTGTGGTGGAATTGCCTTAAAGTTATCATTCTTTAAAAGGTCCTAACTAAAGTAGATAACTAATTTGTCATGTAGTAAGCCCTCTCAAATTACACCTTTTATGTTTTGGATTGTACAGACCCTACTTCAGGGCTTTGTTGTTCTTCATGGCCATAGTCATGTGACTACAGATGAATAGAATGGAATGGCAGGAGGTTAAATGTGAGAACTTTGTGTTTTTAGACAGTTCTTATGCTTCTTGAAAAGTTAATTAGGAAGTGAAACCTTAAGCAGTTGACAGTGTGCATTGTGGGCCGCTAGTGCTCTGTGACAAATACCACTGAAAGGTACTTCACTTTCTTTTGTAAACAGCAAGGTAAGGAATTTGCACAAAAATGTATTGGTGAAGATCTGCTTTTCATCATGGCCTAACCACATAGTAAACAACAGAAATAACTTGGTTTAATAAAGTATGGTGTTGAAATATTTATCAGCAAGCTCTTTCTCTCCATTTCAAAGGTATGTTTGGGTAAGAGAAACCCTTGCCTTGAAGAAACTCAATCTGAAATTTTGTTATAACATTTTCTTCAGATCAAGAAACCTAAGGAGAAGTTTGACTTTTAGGCAATCATAGTTCCCTCCAGTTGATTAATACAGTATGCTGAAGCAGTCATCCAAGAATTTCTTCTTACTTTAAATTTAACCCCAAAATATAATTTCTCACATAAAATTATTCTAGCAGTCATGTTATTAAAAAGGGTGGCCATTTGTATTGTTATTTTTTGCATGGATGCTTAATTTTTTCCATAAATAAGCATCAACACATCTATTTCTTTGTAGAACAATACAAAAGATTAATACGCCTTTATATAATGAGCTAAATTCTCTTGAGTTGGACCCATGTAAATTGTGAGATAATTAGTAAACTAGACTTAGAAATTTCAGCATTAAAGTTTGTTAAAGTAGCCTTATGAAATCTTTCAATGGAAATTGCTTTCAGTGGGGTCTGTACTAGTGTAATGTAGTGGAGAAAGTTAAGGATGTGACTTAAACACATGAGAACTACACATTTCAGTTAAGGTTGCCATGCTTTGCCAAGGCATCCTTAACTCATCTTCTTTGTGTATAGGCTTCACATAGCACATGACATGCCCTCTACAATTGCAGGATACCATTGCAACAGAACATAGACATAAAACATATGGAATATGAAAATTTTAAGTGAAAAGTGCTGCTCCACACAGAAGAGAGCAAACAAGCACTCTTCCTAATGGCATGTTGCCGGACAGCATAGGAGGAGGGAACAGTACCCCCAATTGCAGCCATAATACACATATGCCTTGTTGGGTCTAGCCAACTAGAAGTGGGGCAGTGTAAGGCAGCAGATTTGTCAAGTTAGCACACAGGCCATTGCACCTCCCTGCAACATTAACTTGCCCTCTGTAGTTTTCCACTCTCCTTTAGGGCTGGGGAAGGGACGGTGATTGTACTGCACATGCTGGGAACCAGTGGTAGCAGAGCCATGGGAGGACAGTACGCAGAGGGGTAGGCGCTTGGCATGGCTGTATTTTTGGGGCAAGGCTTTTCTGTATATCCTTATCTTTTATGCATCCTGCGTCTTCTGTTCCTCGCCTAATCCCTCCCCCATGGCAATGTTACAACATACTCAGGCACAGAGTTTTTTTTTACAGTAACTTTTCCCTTTGCCAGTTTTTCCTGTGGAACAGGAGAATTTAGTTTGCTGTTCATATACCCCTATGCAGTGCTGCTATGTATTTCTAAAGGACTGCATAATGATATTTAGATAAAGGGGATGAGCAATAGCTCAGTGGTTTGAGCGTTGGGTTTTGAGTTCAATCCTTGAGGGGGCCATTTAGGGACCTGGGTCTTCTTTAAAAAAAAAAAAAAAAGTCTAGGGATTTGCCCTGCTTTGAGCAGGGGGTTGGACTAGATGATCTCCTGAGGTCCCTTCCAACCTTGATATTCTAAGATATAGTACACACAGGGAAGAATTGTTTTTAAAGAATAGCAATAATGCCTAGGTCTGGTCTACACTAGTCTGTTATTTTGGAATTAGCTGAGTCAAAAAAAAAAAAGATTCCGTCCACGTGACCAAACCAGCTTTTTTGATTTAAAGAGCTCTTTAAATCGATTTCTGTACTCCACCTCAGGAAGTTGAGTAATGCTTAAATCAAGATCACAATCCCGGATTAAAGGTATTGTGGATGCAATTCAATGTTATTGGCCTCTGGGAGCTATCTCAGAATGCTCCCTTGTGACCTCTCTGGATGACACTCTGAACTCCGATGCACTAGCCAGGTGAGCAGGAAAAGCCCCGGGAACTTTTGAATTTCATTTCCTGTTTGGTCACCAGCAGCACAAGTGACTGTCAGCACAGTGCACCATCACAGGCAACCATGCAGAGTACACCATCACAAGAGACCACGCAGACCTGTTTGCAGACAAGCTCCAGCACGGCCCGAACAGGAGGTATTGGATCTCATCACATGTTGGGGAGACGAGTCTGTTATGGCAGAACTACAGTCCAAAAAAAAAACGCAAATACGTACACTAAAGTCTCCAGGGCCATGATGGAAAGAGGCTACTCCATGGACATAGAGCAGTGTCGTACAAAAATCTAGGAGCTCAGGCAAGCATACCAAAAAGCCAGGGAGGCAAACTGGCATGGCTGTATTTTTGGGGCAAGGCTTTTCTGTATATCCTTATCTTTTATGCATCCTGCGTCTTCTGTTCCTCGCCTAATCCCTCCCCCATGGCAATGTTACAACATACTCAGGCACAGAGTTTTTTTTTTACAGTAACTTTTCCCTTTGCCAGTTTTTCCTGTGGAACAGGAGAATTTAGTTTGCTGTTCATATACCCTTATGCAGTGCTGCTATGTATTTCTAAAGGACACAGCCCCATACATTCTGCTTCTACCATGAGCTCCATGCAATTATGGGGAGTGACGCCACCACTACGCCACCACTGTCCGTGGACACCCGCAACGGAGAAGTTGCATGGAGCGAGGAGGAGGGGTCATTGGAGAACAAAGAGGAGGAGGAGAAGGAGGACACTGCACAGGCGGCAAGTGGGGAATCTGTTTCCCCCCCAGTCAGGAACTATGCTTAACGCTGGAGCCAATAGCCTCCCCTCACTCCCAATGCAGGCTCATGGACCATGACCCTGGAGAAGGTACTTCTGGTGAGTGAGAGCCTGATCGGAGCTACATGGTGGGGGGCAGTGGGAAACCCAGCTGCACTGGGCTGTTTGCTTATAGTTTAAAGGGCTCATCCCTGCTCAGAGCCTCTTCGGAACCACATGGTGGGTGCGGGGTGTGTGTGTGGGAGTTGGGCGTTGTGTGAAGTGATCATCCCAGAGACCCTGCAGGCCCTCCTTTATGGCAAACCCACCAGGCATTGCTTGCTATGGGAAAGGGGTCTCAGCAGTTTGAAAACATTGAAATGAATGTAGAAGCAGCAGAACCCCGCCTGCCCTAAGGCTGCCTGCAAGCTGACTTCTGTTGCCTGGCTGTGTGTGGTGGCTTACTCACACCAAAGTGTCCCCTTTGCTCTCTGAAATGTATATTTTAAAATACTACCCTCCCTTTTTCTCCTCCCGTAGATGCAAATGTTTCAACGCGTCCCCTATCTACTCCGTCCCAGAGGCTGGTCCAGATTAGAAGACGCAAAAAATGAACTCCGGAAGACATATTCACCAAGCTCATGCAGTACTCCTGCACTGATACGGCCCAGCTGAATGCATGGAGGCAAACAGTTGCAGAGTCCCGTAAAGCATTACAGGAACAAGAACAGAGAAGGGACGTGCACAACGAGAGCAGGCAGGACGCTATTGTCAAGCTTATAGGGGAGCAAACTGACATGCTCCGCTGTATGGTGGATCTAATGCAGGAAAGGCAGCAAGACCACAGACTGCCACTGCAGCTCCTGTTTAACCACCCCCCCCTCCCCAAGTTCCATAGCCTCCTCACCCAGGTACCCAAGAACATGACGGGGGAGGCTACGGGGACCTACACACTCAATCCCAGAGGATCGCCCAAGCAGCAGAAGGCTGGCATATGCAAACTTTTGATTTGGCTTCTCGACTTGTCTTTCCCTCCTCCTCCACCCCCTAACCCAACCTCCCCCACAGTCTGCCTTCTGATTTCTCTCAATGTATTGTGCAACAAATAATAAAGAACAGTTTTTAAACAATTTAGACTTTATTTCCTTTCATATATATAGGGGGTGGGTAACTTCAAGAGAAACAAAGACAACTGTCACAGCGTACCCTGGCCACTCATGAAACTGGCTTTCAAAGCTCCTCTGATGCACAGTGCACCCTGCTGCACTCTTCTAATTGCCCTGTTGTCTGGCTGTGCAAAACTGGCCTCCAGGGGAGTTGCCTCAACCTGCCATCCCGCCATAAACATCTCCCCCTTACTCTCACAGAGATTGTGGAGCACAGAACAAGCAGCAATTACAATTAGAATATTGGTTGTGCTGAGATCTAATCGAGTCAGTAAACTGCACCAGCGCACTTTCAAACGTCCAAAAGCACATTCTACCACCATTCTGTACTTGCTCAACCTATAGTTGAACTGCCTTACTACTGCCCAGGATGCCTGTGTATGGCTTCATGAGCCATGGCATTAATGGGTAGGCTGGGTCCCCGAGGATAACTATAGGCATTTCAACATCCCCAACAGTGATTTTCTGGTCTGGGAAGTAAGTCCCTTCCTGCAGCTGTTCAAACAGACCAGAGTTCCTGAAGATGCGAGCGTCATGCATCTTTCCCAGTCATCCCACACTGATGTCAGTGAAACGTCCCTTGTGATCCACCAGTGCTTGCAGCACCATGGAAAAGTACCCCTTGCAATTTATGTACTGGCCGCCAAGGTGTGCCGGGGCCAAGATGGGGATATGCCTTCTGTCTATCACCCCACCGCAGTTAGGGAACCCCAGTGCATTAAAGCCATCCACAATGGTCTGCACATTTCCCAGAGTCACTACCCTTGATAGCAGCTAGTCAATGATTGCGTTGGCTACTTGCAGCACTGCAGCCCCCACAGTAGATTTGCCCACTCCAAACTGATTCCTGACTGATCGGTAGCTGTCGGGCAGTGCAAGCTTCCACAGTGCTATGGCCACTTGCTTCTCAACTGTGAGGGCTACTCTCATTTTGGTGTCTTTGCGCTTCAGGGCAGGGGATAGCAAGTCATAAAGTTCCACGAAAGTGGCCCTACGCATACAAAAGTTTCGCAGCCACTGGGAATCATCCCAGACCTGCAACACTATGCTGTCCCACCAGCCTGTGCTTGTTTCCCGGGCCCAAAATTGGCACCATGATCTCCCAATCGCCACATGCCATGCTTCTAGGAATGTCTGTGTCCATGTCCTCATCAGTATAGTAATTGTGTTGTCATCACTTCCTTGCCCTGTTTGGCAGGTACTGCACATAGTGCTGGATAATGCATGAGGTATTTACAATGGTCAAAAGCCCAGTGGACATCTGGGCGGGCTCCATGCTTGCCGCTCTATGGTGCCTGCATGGGTAATCCTGGAAAAAGGGTGTGAAATGAGCTGTTCAGTTCAAGATGGCCTATAAAAGGTGGTAAATGGTTGTCTTCTGTAGCTTTCACGGAGTTGGGAATCTCATTAGAGCTGCAAGAGCAGGAGAGCAGAGTTTGCTGCAGAAACGTGAGCAGAGTTTGCGGCGGAATCTGTGCGGCTTTGTTCATGATGGCTGAAAAACGGCAGAGAATTGTTGCCTTCTGTAGCTTCCACGGGAGCCCAGGACAGACAACATGGAAAAATCAGTGGAAGCTGTGCGGCTTTGTTCATGGTAGCCAAAAAAGGCGGGAAATGGTTAGATGGAAGAGTAGAAAGAAAGACGAGAGGACATGAGAGGTGGATTCATAGTACTAGGAGACAGGCGATGCACCGTGCTGCATCGTTTGCTGGTAGTATGGCTTCTGCCGTAGCTTTCATGGAGGGAGAAACGAGTGACGGCACACACCCAGAAACACCTACGAGAATGTTTTTGCCCCATCATGCACTGGATTTTAATCCACAATGCCAATGGGCAGCAGAGACTGCTGGAACTGTGGGATAGCTACTACAGTGCACCGCTCCAACATTCGATGCTAGCCTCAGTACCGTGGACGCACTCTCCCGAATTCATGTGCTTTAGTGGGGACACACAACACTGAATGTATAAAATCACTTCCGAAAATTCGAATAAAATAAGTTTGAATTAATTTCATACTGTAGACATATCCTAAGTTAAGTGAGATGACATCAGATATACCGCTTTCATTAGAGAATCCCAAAATACCAAACAGTTTAATATTTCTTGGGTAGTTTTTTAAAGATGTAGGGTAAGATTTTCAAAAGTGTTCAGCATTGGCCTAACTCAGCTTCCATTACAGTCAATGTTAAAACTCCTATTGATTTCAGAGGAGGTAATGTTAGTCCAACACTGAGTGCCTTTGAAAATCTCCCCTCTATTATAAATGCAACACTTAGGTAGGTTTAGAAGATAAAATAAAAAAAGAGCAAGTTAAAAATCCCTTAGAAAAGTTAGATGTCTGCAAGTCACCAGGGCCTGATGAAATGCATCCTAGAATACTCAAGGAGTTAATAGAGGAGGTATCTGAACCTCTAGCTATTATCTTTGGAAAGTCATGGGAGACGGGAGAGATTCCAGAAGACTGGAAAAGGGCAAATATAGTGCCCATTTATAAAAAGGGAAATAAAAACAACCCAGGAAACTACAGACCAGTTAGTTTAACTTCTGTGTCAGGGAAGATAATGGAGCAGGTAATTAAAGAAATCATCTGCAAACACTTGGAAGGTGGTAAGGTGATAGGGAATAGCCAGCATGGATTTGTAAAGAACAAATCCTGTGAAACCAATCTGATAGCTTTCTTTGATAGGATAACGAGCCTTGTGGATAAGGGAGAAGCGGTGGATGTGGTATACCTAGACTTTAGTAAGGCTTTTGATACGGTCTTGCATGATATCCTTATCGATAAACTAGGCAAATACAATTTAGATGGGGCTACTATAAGGTGGGTGCATAACTGGCTGGATAACCATACTCAGAGAGTAGTTATTAATGGCTCCCAATCCTGCTGGAAAGGTATAACAAGTGGGGTTCCGCAGCTCTGACCAGTTCTGTTCAATATCTTCATCAATGACTTCGATGTTGGCATAGAAAGTACGCTTATTAAGTTTGCAGACGATACCAAACTGGGAGGGACTGCAACTGCTTTGGAGGACAGGATCAAAATTCAAAATTATCTGGACAAATTGGAGAAATGGTCTAAGGTAAACCGGATGAAGTTCAATAAAACAAATGCAAAGTGCTCCACTTGGGAAGGAACAATCAGTTTCACACATACAGAATGGGAAGAGACTGTCTAGGAAGGAGTATGGCAGAAAGAGATCTAGGGTCATAGTGGACCACAAGCTAAATATGAGTCAACAGTGTGATACTGTTGCAAAAAAAGCAAACGTGATTCTGGGATGCATTAACAGGTGTGTTGTAAACAAGACCCGAGAAATCATTCTTCTGCTCTACTCTGCACTGGTTAGGTCTCAACTGGAGTATTGTGTCCAGTTCTGGGCACCGCATTTCAAGAAAGATGTGGAGAAATTGGAGAGGGTCCAGAGAAGAGCAACAAGAATGATTAAAGGTCTTGAGAACATGACCTGTGAAGGAAGGCTGAAAGAATTGGGTTTATTTAGTTTGGAAAAGAGAAGACTGAGAGGGGACATGATAGCAGTTTTCAGGTATCTAAAAGGGTGTCATCAGGAGGAGGGAGAAAACTTGTTCACCTTAGCCTGTAATGATAGAACAAGAAACAAAGGGCTTAAACTGCAGCAAGGGAGATTTAGGTTGGACATTAGGAAAAAGTTCCTAACTGTCAGGGTAGTTAAACACTAGAATAAATTGCCTAGGGAGGTTGTGGAATCTCCATCTCTGGAGATATTTAAGAGTAGGTTAGATAAATGTCTATCAGGGATGGTCTAGACAGTATCTGGTCCTGCCATGAGGGCAGGGGACTGGACTCGATGACCTCTCGAGGTCCCTTCCAGTCCTAGAGTCTATGAATCTATGAAAGAGAGAGATGTGAGTGTGAGAGAGAGAGAGAGACAGAGTGTGCAGGGAGGAGATGGGCAGGCCAGACCATAGAGAGACCACACGATGGAAGGAGACAGAGGAATATATAATAGGTCCATGAATTATTCCCCATGGGGAAGCTGAAGTAGTAGGTATGGGATGGCTGTGAAGTTGCTCCATGTCTGTGTTGAAGAGGAAGATTCCATCCCCCTCAGTTCAAATGTGGGTTCAGCAAAGCTCATATACTCAGTCTTTGAGCTGGAGAAGAGTATTATTAAGGTGAAAATGGTCCCAGGAGAGCAGAATAGAAGGAAAAAACCATTGCAACATTCTTTCTCCTTATCCCGATAGAGGTAACTCATTCACAGCACTACGCACAATGTGGGGAAGAGGTTGGGAGAGATGGCAAGAAAAAGCCAGAGCAAGATTGCTTCCCAGGTACGGTGTGGGAAGGAGAGGCAGATACTGCACCTGGATGCAATGTGGGTTTCTCTGTTCCCTAAGGATGAAGGACTTCAGAGCAGGCCACATATCTCCAAGAAGCATAAGGAGCCTCTTTGTGCCTAGCTGGTAAAATGTGCTAGTCTGTTTTTCTCTCTGGTCAGGAACAATACACTACACTTCATTCTGGTGGTACCAGAGAATTTTGATCTCAGGGAACCCCTCCGCCCCCTTTGTAACACTAGGAGATACATCAGCCCAAAGTTTGTGGACGATACCAAGGTGGGAGGGGTTGCAAGTGCTTTGGAGAATAGGATTAAAATTCAAAATGATCTGGACAAACTGGATAAATGATCTGAAGTAAATAGGATGACATTTAATAAGGACAAAGTACTCAATTTAGGAAGGACAATCAGTTGCACATACAAAATGGGAAATGACTGCCTAGGAAGGAGTACTGCGGAAAGGGATCTGCGGGTCATAGTGGACCACAAGCTAAATATGAGTCAATAGTGTAACGCTGTTGCAAAAAAGATGAACATCTTTCTGGGATGTATTAGCAGGAGTGTTGTAAGCAAGACACAAGAAGTAATTCTTCCGCTCTACTCCACGCTGATTAGGCCTCAACTGAAGTATTGTGTCCAGTTCTGGGCACCACATTTCAGGAAGTATGTGGACAAATTAGAGAGAGTTCAGAGAAGAGCAACAAAAATGATTAAAGGTCTAGAAAACATGACCTATGAGGAAAGATTGAAAAATATCGAGTTTGTTTAATCTGGAAAAGAGAAGACTGAGAGGCGATATGATAACGGTTTTCAAGTACATGAAAGATTGTTACAAGGAGGATGAAGAAAAATTGTTTTTCTTAACCTCTGGGGATAGGACAAGAAGCAATGGTCTTAAATTGCAGCAAGAGAGGTTTAGGTTGGACATTAGGAAAAGCTTCCTAACTGTCAGGGTGGTTAAGCACTGGAATACATTTCCTAGGGAGGTTGTGGAATCTCCATCATTGGGAATTTTTAAGAGCAGTTTAGACAAACACCTGTCAGGAATGGTCTAGATAATTATTCCTGCCATGACTGCAGGGGACTGGATTAGATGACCTCTCAAAGTCCATTCCAGTTCTATGAGTCTATGATTCCTCTATGATTTTATCAATGGTAGTAATTCTGCCTACGTTGCACTTTTCATCTACAAAGTGCTTTACAGACATTAACCAAAGAAGCCTTTTAACTTTAACAGCGGATTATGCCCCTTGATTAGCAAACTTTCAATAACTTTAAACGGGCTCAGTTAACATGGATGAGGATTTTGCAGTATTGATTTATGTAATAGGATCTCTATTAACAAAGGTGCAATCACATAAAAATATTGGGAGGATTCAGGAATGCAAATACATGAGTCTTTGTAACTGTCTTATGGTGAGCATCATGAAAACAATGAATAATTGATCGGGATGGGCATGTCTTCTTTCTCCCTCCCTTGCTACTAAATTCCTGATGTGGTTGGTAAATGCTTCTGAGCAATGCATTTAGGGCTCATGCCTTTGTTCAAGCAAATGAGAGGAGGCAGGATCTCAGAGGTGTGCTCTAATTTACATGCATGTTAAGGGTTTATTCCTTGGGAGGACCAGTGGGAGTTTAGGCACCAGCACATATGATCATGTGCTTGGAATGTTTTTTTTCCCCTTCCCTTTACCACTTAAGAAGTTATTTTTACGCCCTATTATCCTATACTGCCGGGTGTGTATGTGAAGGGAGCAGTGGCCTTTCTGTGTACCCCCCGTTATGGAAATTGCTTTGACCTTTATTTTAATTCATTTGGCCCAATGAATATCCTGTCCCAGCAGCAGAGAGAGGCTGCACATTCCTTTTTAAGCAGGCATGTTTGGTTTGAAAACAAAATACTAGAACTGCACTATTTTCAGGAAAGTATTTCTCTCCCCTTTTTTATTGCCTACAAAATGCCTGGAGAGTTTCAAAGTAATAGCAAGTATTGTGTAAGAGAATAGCATATAAAAAAGAAATCTTTTATTTTTTCAGAAAAACCCTTATTCCTCACACTCTTCCAAAATGGTAAATGAGCCTTCTGTATGCTTTGGCACCCGGAAACATTTTTAACAAAGTCTTTGTAAACACCAGTAATGTATCCATCCTTTTAAACTTAGATCTGCAGGAATGTATACATTGTAAAAATGGAGTAAGAAAACAGAGTCCAACATTTTAAACAATCAATTTGATTCTGCTCACAGCAATTACTCTGGTTGTCAGCAGGAATAAAATTTACAATCACAGGAAAGCATAAAAAGTCAAATGTATTCTTGCAAAATTTAGCATAAGTTGCATGTAAATTAGATCACACTTCTGAGAACCTGTCCCCTCCCATTTGGTTGTGCAGAGGTGTAAGTCCTAGGCACGTTGCTTTGAAGCATTTAGCAAATTCAGAGTAGACATGAGAGAAGGGTGTCACATTTTGGGGTGCAATCCAGACAGGTGAGGGGTTGTGCCACTGCCTGCCCTGCAACCTTGGGTGCATCACTGTGCTTTGTTGTTGTAGCTCCTAACAAGGGCTGCTCTCAAACAGCATGCAGGTCACACCCCTGTGTATATCTGTACCCCAGGACCAGCACATCTGACCCCATCAGCCTGACAGCAACACCTCAGTCACATTCTTGCTTCCATCAGCCTTGGTTACTATTTGCAGGGTGACCCCAACATACTTCCAGTCCCAGATTTCCCCAGAAATGTGTGTTTTGCACTTTCCAGATCTCTCCTGGGCAGTTCAGATATTAAAGGTCCATTGCCTTTGTAAATGGTCAATATTCAACAGTTTACTACGTTAACTGGAGGTACCAAATAGTTCAGTTTAAACACAGCACTGGATTAGTTTACATTAAAAATAAGACCAGTTTATTTAACTGCAAAGAGATGGGTTTTAAGTGAGTACAAGTGTAAGGTAATAAAGCCAGAAATGGTTAGAAGAATAATAAAGATAAAATGCTTCCTAGTAGCTAAAACTTAACAAGCTAGACTTGGTTCAAGGTGAAATCCTTACCACACATTCCCAGAAACATGGCATATCGGTATGCATTAGCCCCTGGATACCTAGAGGCATATTGCCCACTCTGAGAACACACATTTTTCATGCCAAATGTTGGCCCTGGAAGTTGAAGGAAAATATATAAATTGACTCATTGTTAAATTCATAATCTAATTACAATCTGGAGTCCTTTCTCTCAGAATTCAAATTGGCTGCAGTATTAGGCACACATTTGGAAGGACTGCAGTGTCAAACCTATAGAAACGAAAGATGAAAACACTTATTAGGCCATCCAGGCCATCTCCTTCCAGAGCAAGATTGCTTCCCAGGTACGGTGTGGGAAGGAGAGGCAGATACTGCACCTGGATGCAATGTGGGCTTCTCTGTTCCCTAGGGATGAAGGACTTCAGAGCAGGCCACATATCTCCAAGAAGCATAAGGAGCCTCTTTGTGCCTAGCTGGTAAAATGTGCTAGTCTGTTTTTCTCTCTGGTCAGGAACAATACACTACACTTCATTCTGGTGGTACCAGAGAATTTTGATCTCAGGGAACCCCTCCGCCCCCTTTGTAACACTAAGAGATACATCAGCCCAAGTATTAAATCATAATAATGCTAAGATTCTATGAACTGGGGGATGAACATACATAATCAGATCCGCAGCCGATGTAAATCAGTGTAGCTCCAATTAAGTCAATGTTACAACATGTATGTTTCTCTCTAGGATTAACAACACATGGGAACAGAGATGTCAGTGAAACAAATATATTTCTCCCTGTAAAACTGGGAGATATTTACGGTATGTCCAGGACACTCTAAAATAAAAAGAAGATGGTCTTGAGCAGGAACTGTTTGGTAGCTTGCAATATCCCTACCAATTGTGATGACCTAAGTGGCAAGAAGCTGGTAGGTTCCTTCCCCTACCCCTGTTAATGACAGATGTGTGAAGGCCTGATGGGACTAGATGAGTGGTTGGCAACCTCTGGCATGTGGTTCGCCAGGGTAAGCTCCCTGATGGGCGGGGCCAGTTTGTTTACCTGCTGCGTCTGCAGGTTCGGCCAATCGCGGCTCCCACTGGCCACAATTCACCGCTCCAGGCCAGTGGGGGGCTGCAGGAAGAGGTGCGGGCCAAGGGATGGGCTGGCCGCGGCTTCCTGCCACCCCCATTGGCCTGGAGTGGCGAACCATGGCCAATGGGAGCCGCGGTCAAGTGAACTTCTGGACGTGGCAGTTAAACAAACTGGCCTGGCCCGCCAGGGTGCTTACCCTGGCGAGCTGCGTGTGAGAGGTTGCCGACCCCTGGACTAGATGTTACTTATAAATAGATTAATCATTATCATTAATGAACATAATAATGAAAATCATCTCATCTCACCACATAAACCAAATACAATTTGAGAGGCAGAAGGCCTGTGTAGCAGCCCCACGGTTACCAGAGAGCCGTCCAACCATTAAGGAAACTTGAGATAGTGACAGGCCACCTGTCCTTCCTTCTGTCAGACATGAGCAGGTAGGATGATGAAAGGATTGTCAGAGGATGGTATGTTGATTTGTTGGTTGTGGGGCTAGAAAGCAACATGTCTTGGTGGCATCTTCAATAGGTCTGGATAATTCTAGTAAGGATGCTCTTGAGGGTCTCCCATAGATTTACAGCCTGATTTTACATGTAGTTTTGTTATGGTGAAGTAGACTTAAGTGGTCATAGTCCTTGTCTAGCCCTCTGCATGGAGAAGAAATTAATCTTTGCAGACCAAAAGTGATGTTAACTTAAAATATTGTTATTTCTGTTTGTATATTTGTCTTTGTCATCATTATCAGCATCTTGTTCCCATTCATATAATGTTGCATTGGAGAGACCATTTGGCTGATGTGGTTTAATATTTGGAAGTGTAACAGAAGAAGTGGCGGAAAGAAATAACTTTTTTAGTAAGGCAGGCAACAACTTTTTATTTAACAAATTTTGCACTAAACTTTTCATCCTGACAAAGAGTTCACACTGCCAGCTCTGGTCTATCATGGGTGATACAATTTTACACTTGCATGCCTTAGGCTGTCCAACCTTTTTGTGATGTTCCACAAAATTCCATCATCCATGCGACGTAACCTTGCACGCACCTTACATCACAGTTACCAACTTTCACATGGTAAATAAGCACTCCGACTTTCACAATAAGCCAAAAATCAAGCTAATCGCATTTCAAAATAAGGTCAAAACAAGCCAATTGTGAAGAACCCCAACACTGTATGTGACTAATTACCCCCGGTGTGCAGTTTGGGACTGTGCTGAGCCTGCTGTGCACCCTTGCCCCTGCTTGTACCCTCTTGCCCCTGCCTGCCAGGAGCCGATCAAAAATAAGAAGCAACAAGCTACAAGCCCAACAAGCTACAAGCCAAAACCTAGCCAACAAGCAATTCACAAACCAGTTAAGCCAAAACCAAACCTAATTTCTGCATTTTTTTCACAGGTTTGGCATGTGTCTTACATTTGGTGCATGTATGGTCATGCTGTGCAGAGGATGCCATTTTGTTCTACCATGCACGTTAGGGGACAGGACAGAATCATCCCACAGACTGCATCTGGCTTGTGGGTCACAAGTTGGACCACGTTTTATGTGAATTCTGGGGCATGCAGTGCATACCATGCATATACTGATGGCATGCCACAGAGAAGAAGTGAGTCTTTAGGAATGAATTGAATTAGGAGAATGTGAGAATTTGTTCCACTGAGACAGGGAGGTATTTCCAAGCTGCCATGAAGATGGAAAAAGGAAACAAGAAGATGGTCGGGTTGGCATCATTAGCAGGTTAATAAGGAACATAATAAGAAACAAGACCTAAGATGTGGTAAGTGGCAGAGCTGTGCAGGTCTTTGAAGGAGAGGATGAAAAGTTCCCAAATAATATAAAATCACTCTGATCTGAATACCTGCCAGCTCTCATGAAGCAGAAATTTCAGGCATCTGCTGCCTTTGCTTCCGCCTTGTCAAATCGACTGAGTTTTCTGGATAGATAATGATGTGGGTGATCCTGAATGAACAGTTCCTGGTACAAATCACATGCTACTGCTGGAAGTCAAACCATGATGCAGACATCCCCGGCTCTATCCCTCTATGCTTGAGCTGGTGTATTTGTGTAGTATTGCTCAATCCCTTTCTGCCTTTCGTGAGCCAAGATGGCCACTATGTTTTTCACACATAAGCTTTCAGTAGTGTTAAATTCTGACCGTAGGGTGACCAGACAGCAAGTGTGAAAAATCGAGACAGGGGATGGGAGGGGGTAATAGAGCCTATATAAGAAAAAGACCCAGGGCCGTAGCAACAAAGAACGTGGCCCCCTAAGAACATATATCCGGGGCCCCTTACAATGCAGAAACTGGAATGCAGTATTTATTTTATACAATATACAGGGTCCATATTATGTATACATAGGCCTACAGTGTACATGTATTCCTTATTTACGCAAAGCTCTTTCGAGCCTTGTTCTCCACAAATTGGTTAATCAATGCATCATAGTCCAGAGATCTGGCAATCTCGTTTTTGACTGAGATAACTGCAAGCGCAGAAAGCCTGTCATTTGTCATGGCTGAGCGCAGGATATTCTTGATCAGTTTCATTCTGCTGAAGCTCCTTTCAGCACCAGCGACAGTAACTGGTGTGGTCAGAAGAATTCTGATGCAAATGCAAAGATTCGGATATATCTCCTGAAGGCTGTTCTTGTATATGTACGTTAAAAAATTGTTTGCCGTGACAAGTCCTCTCTCTTTCTCGATGACATAAATAAAACAATTCAATTCCATTATGAGTTCGTTGGCATCAATGTCTCCCATTTTTCTTTCAAAATTTTTGCTGTGATTCTCCAGTTCATTTTCTCTGTGACACTGCTTCAGGCTGTTAGTATTGTACAGAAATCCAAACAACTTATACCACTCCACGACTTGGTCAAATCGTGACGAAACAGAAGATATGGCCTGATCAGTGAGAACAAGAAAGAACTGCGATTTGAATATTTCTTCGGCAGAAAGACGACTCGAATCATCAGCACATTTGTAATCAAACGTTCTCTTCTTACGTTGCACCCTGGTTTCTGGAAACACCTGCTCAATACCCATATGCTCTGCTATTTCACGTGCATTTGTGACCACAGAGTTATATCCTGTATTTCGATAGTCTTCCAAAAACTTCATTGTAGCACCGACTTCTGCCTGCAGTACGTCAATTGACACATCTGGTGACTGAATTAATTTGCTGGTTTTATTGACGTGAAATAGTATATCGTACCACGTGTACACAGTCAGAACAAAAGGCCACGAAGTAACATGGTCTAAAAGCGCACCGGCTTCTGTTGCTGTATTGCCATCTTTCTTTTCGAGCGCATATTCTCGCAAAGATGACAAAGCATTGCACAATTCTTCAAGGTGATAACGCAATGGCTTCACAGCATCAATTCTCGACTCCCAGCGAGTGTCCGATAACCCTTTAACAGATATAGGCATACGTTCTTGAAGTATATCCCAACGTGAAGGTGAAGAAGAAAAGATAACGTATATTCTGTTAATCAGACCGAAAAAGTCAACGGCATATTTCGATGACTTTGCCGTGTCTGAGATCACAAGATTCCAAGTGTGAGCTCCACATGGTACATACAAGGCACGGTCATTTATTTCTAGCATGCGGGCTTGAACTCCTTTATTCTTTCCTCTCATATTTGCGCCGTTATCATAAGCTTGGCCTCTCATGTCAGCAATGTCTATTCCTAAGTTGTTTGCCTTTTCAAGAAACGCTTCCAATAAGCCCTCGCCAGTTGTATCAGGAACATTAAGAAAACCAACAAATATTTCACGAATATTGACACTATTTTCATTGTTGCATTCAACAAAGCGTAACACCACAGACATCTGTTCTTCATGTGACACGTCGGGAGTACAGTCCAAAATTACTGAATAATATTTTGCTTTTTTAAGCTGCGCTATGTTGGCTTCTTGAATGTTACTGGCAACAAGTTGAATCAGCTCGTTTTGGATCTGTGGACTGAGGTACTGAACATGTGTCTCTGCCTTCTTAATCCTCTGTAAAAGTTCACTGAGGACAGTATCATACTTTGCAAGCAATTCAAACAGTCCCAAAAAGTTGCCATTCGAAGGATCGCCGAGCTTTTCATTACTTCCTCGAAATGCCAAGTTTCTTTTGGACAAGAAAATAACGACATCAACCATGCATTTGACAACATTTCTCCAGAAATCTCTTTCTTTCAGAAAAGCCTGCAATTCGAGTTGGTCAATAGATGTACGGTTTACTATGCCTGACCGAAGGTCAAACCATTTCACCATACAATCTTGATGACCTTTGCCTGTTTCATGCTGCTGAAGTCTTTTGACAGTGCTTTCCAAGCAGATGTTCCACGACGTAGCGGTATGTCGCCAGTGCCAAATAATTTACCACAAAAACAAAAAATGGCATCTTTCTGAACTGAGTACATTAACCATGAACGTCTTATTTTCTCGCCATTTGCCATGGTTCGATAGAAATGAGTACTTGTGAAGCTCCGTCTTTCCTCATTAAATGGAAATTCGTAACTTTCATTCTGCTGCGGTGGGCCACGTGCAACAATGTCACACACTTGCATGTCCGATATTATAGACGGCCAATCTCCTGGATCATCAGTCAGTGGTTCAGATTCAGATACTTCTTTCCCGACAGCAGCTGGAATATCTGTAACAATTTGTTTGGTAGAACAACTGGCTTCACCTTCGACCTCACCTGAAGCACTTCTGGATACTTCTGGATACGATTCGTCGCTGCTAGCGCTGTTCGTTTCATGTGCCTGTACCTGTACGTTGGATTGCAGCGCAAAATATGTTGACAACTTTGGAATTTTCTCAAGTTCCTTCTCGGCATCTTTTGCTGCCTTTCGTTTACTAGCTTCACTCTTATACATTCTCTTAGACATCACAAAGCATGCTTCTGCGTTGGAAAAGATAAAAAACTAAACAACTAAATTAATAACATTTATCCGCCGACCGCCATTATGAATGCAAATACACATTCTTTGAATGGGTCCAACTAAAATTCGAAACTGACTGACAGACAACTGATGTAGCCAATAGCATTATGATGTATCATAATGACTTCACGGTTTTGTCAGTAAAACCGACATGGATTGTGCAATAGTGTCAATAAATGTCACTTACCTAGTTATACCTTACATATTTTTTGCCACTTTTAGGGGCTCCCTTCCTTGTGGGGCCCCCTCTGGTCTGAAGGTACGGAGGGAACTCGCTACACCTCTGAAAAGACCCAAAAATCGGGATTGTCCCTATAAAATTGGGACATCTGGTCACCCTATCTGACCTAGAAATGGACTTTACAGGCCAGTAGGTGAAAAATGTTCAAACTGTTGATATTTTGTGAAAAGCAACAATTCAATAACCTGAATGTGGCATGAAACAAATTAGCAAGAATAATTCACACAGTTTCTAGAAAATGTTTTCACCAGGTTTTGGCCAGTGCTATTGGCCTATGGTAGTGTGGCATATAACATTGTGAGGAAGATTGGCTGTGGGAATCCATTGGGAAACAATCTTGCAGATCAAATGCTGTGATCTTTATAAAAGTGCTTTGGGTGCTATTAGTCTCATTTAGGATGAAAGCCTGTGTACAGTTAGGGAAGGGGGAATGAAAGCAGAGGATTTACTGATTACTGAATACTGTGTAGAGGGAATGCACAGACTAACCCTTTCCCCAGTTCAGTCAATAGGAGTTTTGCCATTGACTTCAGTAAGAGGAAGATTGGGCCCTACCTCTGGAAATCCTTTCCACAGGCAATTTTTCTGCATTGGGTGACAAGCATCAGAGGTGCTTTTCAATTGACTGCTAACCACTAATCACGAAGAAGCTCCAAAGTACTGACTTGGCCAAAGTATTTCTAATGGGAGTGCAGGACTGAAAGCAGGCAAGTATCTTGGCCATTAGCAGGCTGGATGTGGTGGGCAGAATCTAGAACAGGCGTCTATTTATTTTTAAGCACTGGAGACTGGAGGGAACGGGTAGGAGATAGAAAGGGGGATTCTTCTCAGGAATTCAAGGCATCGCATTGCGAAGATAATAAGAGGGGAGTATCTCAAACCGGTGTGTCACTGAAAGTTGTCCGCTGTCTTGGCTCATACACCTGTACCTATTCTATTTGCAATTTACTGTGTGTTTTTAATCAGTGTTTCTTAGGTGCTGCATATAATTTATAGCTTCCAGTAAAGGGCATTCTGTACAGTCTGATATATTTATAGAGGAGTTCTATTGTTTCTCTTTTTCTAACTCTTCCTTTCTCTCTCTCTCTTTCTCTTTCTCTGGTTCCTTGGTCAGCATGGTTACTGGGAAAGAAAAAAATATTTATTCTGTGGTATGGTTTTAATTCCAGGAGATATTTACTGTTATGGTTAGTTTGATGGGGATGGAGCTACTTGATCTAAATTGAACCATTGCAAGGCCCAGAAGAATGCTTGTGAAATAGCAGCTGAATATTCTTACAAATAAAGATAGGAGATAAACTAACATAATTCTTAGAACATTTCACTGAGTTCAACATACTTACTGCAGGGTTGCAAGAAAAGGACCTGTTTTTTGATCTGATACCTAAATATTCATATGAATTTTGCTTAGCTTGGCAGTGACACTTAAATGAAGAGTTTTGTGAAGAAATAGACACTAAAGATAATGTTATTCCTGTTGTTTCCATGACAACAGACATGCTTGATGGAATATATCCATCATGCATGCTCTGTAACAGCCTGGTTTCTAAGTCCTTATTCCAAACATGAAATGAAGTTAAAACTTCAATCAGTTTTGTAATTCGTATAGTCCTTACAGAAATTATTTAACATGATTTTTCAGCTGCCTCAGCGTAAGGCTCAAAGGTCTTTTTAGGATTTTATTGCCACTTTTAAGGAATGGTTTAAGAATTGTTGTTGTTCTTGAATCACAGATGCCACTGTTTCTTTTTGGTTTCTGAGACTATGTTGCAATGACGTCACATTAAGATTTTTTTTCCAGGCTCTGAAAAGGTCACAGTTATTTTTTCCAAATGATTCTGTCAAGCATAAAAATTAACCATACTTTGAGCTGGATTTTCTGTATTTGTAATGTATGTTTATGTTAGAGTTTCTGTCAAAACAGGGATTAAAGATAAATGTAGCCAATTAAAAGAACATTTGCTTAGAGCTCCTGGTAATAGATACCTCATTGTGGGGTCTTGAGGTACAGCTTTCTTTAACCACTGATGCAGTTTATGGGGTTGAGTCTGAACATTATAGAAGACTATTTCAATTTTCCAAATGGCATGTATTAGCCTGAGAACAATCAAGCTAAGTTGTAAGTGAAGCACAGAAGAGAAGTTAGGGATATACAATGCTAGCTATGTAAAATATTCTTGTCTCCTGTACTTCCTATACTTCATCATTTCAAATAATGCTTCCCAGCAGTATATGTAAGTGAAAACTGGTTTTACAGAAGGGAGAAATCTAACTGGCACTGGATGAGTCAATATGTTGCAAACTGTATTGTAAGGTAAAAAACAAGTCTTAATACCAAATTTGGGAATTGTTTCCTTTTATCTTACTTTATTTTACTTAACAGTTGTGTCCACATTGCATATATGCCATGTGTGCTGTGGTAGAGAAAAGGTCAGTACCAACAGCAATTACATCAAGTTTCTATACACTTTCAATGGTCAATAATCTTTTGTGCTTTATATAATGCAAATAAGATAATAACAATGTACTTGTATAGTGCCTCTCACACGAAAGGACTATAGGCCTAGTCCTTTAATTCTTCCTCAGACAAAACTCCCATTGACTTCAGCAGTGTATGACTGCATAAAGAGGACAGAATAAAGGTGTCAGGATTTGGCTCTACATGCTGTGTACAGAAATTACTTCATTTGCTACTGAAGGTCAGCCACCTCTTGGGTGTGACACGGCAGCTGTTTAACAGCAAACAACAACACTTTGGGCAGAAATGAGGAATACCTAATGCTGTTGAATTTGCAGGGGCAATTAAAGTAGGCAGAGTGTAATTACCCAAACTGGATTTGAATGGGACCCAAGACCCAACTCTTGCCAAAAGTACCAGAAGTCAACTTACCGCTCTTGCAAAAAGTACAGTTGATCTTTAAGTGGTAGTGAGAATCATATATTGTTAGGATTTTAGTTCCATATCTCATTAACAAGATGACATCTCCAATAGAGTAATACCCCTTAACACCATGGTAAGGTATTGGTTCAGTACTGACTCAGAAAACAGCTAACTGGCTAATGCATGCCCATTATTAATCATCCCTAAAATATGGGGGAACTAGAAATGTGAATACGAATTTTGGCTTTCATTTAAGAAGAGAAGGACATTTCTATCTATTTTTCTTATAAAGGTAGTCTTGAAAACATAAGCTGATATAAACTAATGTAAAATGATCACTGGTGTCAAAAGGAAGAAGCAACTGAATTTCACTTCTACAGCAGGAGACTGGGATTGGTGCGATTAGGAACTAAAGAACCCCTCCACCTCATACACACACTTCTCAAGTAAAACGAGTCACTTAAGCTTGGGCTGTGTCCCCAAACTATCAATTTGCTACCCCTTAACAAAATCCTTAAGGCAGTCCTGTGCTTAGTGGTATGATTGTGATGGTCAGTAATTGATTACAACTGGGGCAGGAACGTCAAAAATTGGGATTACTCAGATTTTACACTGGTTCATGTGAGATCAGAATTTGGTCCCTTTCTTGGCCACTGGAGACCCCAATATGTTGTAATTAAGTCAACAGAAACATGCGGAGAATAAAATTGTAATGGAAGGAGTGTAGTCTTGAAGGCAAATCATGAAACTCTGGAGACCTAGAATCTGAGCCTGCACTATTCAAATCAATGGGAGATTTTCCATTGGCTTAAGTTGGCTCAGGATCAAGCCTCTTTGCCATTGACCTAGGTTCTGTTGTTGCTCACATAGGGTATTTCTGTACTTGAGTCTCTGAGACCTCTGTCAAATGGTGTTGTGAGTTAAGATCCTCAGATAAAAGGTACTATATACATTTGAAGTGTAGTTTATTAATATAAAATCAAATATAGAGGCTATAAAATTGCAATAACAAGATCTATGTGTGTGAAAAAGTTAATGAAAATCACATTGGGATGGAGGGGGTCTATCAGGCCTTCTTTGCCCCCTGCTGGAGGCATCAATGCACTGACGTATCCCGTCCCAAAAAATCCACTCAAACTGGGCGATCAACAAGACAGTTCTCCAGAGCCCTAGAAGGACCAGGAGGAAATAGTGACCAATCAAGAACCAGCAGGCCAGCTAGGAAGGCTTGCCTCCTTTTGCCCAAGATAGAACTTGGCGAGACTGGGACAGAGGAGGAGCTCCTCAGGATGAACCCAGAACCCAGGCCAAGGCCACTGCCTACAACTCAGCACTTGCATTTTAAAGTTTTTTTCTCTTTGTTCAAAGGTGCAGACAGCCAAACGCTGAGTTGCTATTTTGTTCCTTGATTATTCAGAGACTGACACCAAGCTGACAGGATAGGCTACCTTGCCCCAAACTCGCAGACTGTCAGGGAGTGCCTGCAGTAGTATATGTGGCCCTGCAGAGGGAACTGCAGAGCAGACCCACCTCCCGCGTACACACAATATATTTCTTTGCTTCTTCAACAAAGATATGAAAACAACAATTTGTTACCTTCTAGATATAAATTTCTTAATAATTAAGACCCGCAGTAAAATGACCTCAATGATAGAATGACTGTGGTTAAAATGAAAAGAAAATTAATACATCGTATTGTCAAAACCCATGCCCCCAGGCAACACCACAGATTTCTTGTTACAGTTTCTTCTTACTTGGCTTCAAATCACCCCACTGTCTTTCAAATATTAGTGGAGCAGCAATGGCATCTCCTGAATTAACAGTAATATTGCTTCAACTATTCTATGGGAATGAGAATTCTAAAGGTTTGACTACAACCTATTCCTAACTATTTTTTATTGATTAACTCCGTGTGTGGATGCTCTTATTCTGGAATAAGATCTGTGTCTGGACACTTGTATTATAGAATCAGAGCTCCTTATTCTGAATTAGCTCCATGTCTGGACACTTTTATTCCAGAATAAGTGTGCCTTATTCTGAATTAATTCAATTCATTGTATCAATTCAGAATAAGGTACTCATATTCTGGATTAAGAGCATCCACAGATGAAGTTAATGAGGAATAGTTAATCTGCTTTAAATTCACGCCCTACCTTATTCCAGATTAACTTTCACATGTAGAAAAACCCTAAATCTAACTGAAACTAAGAAGAGAAAAATTTAGATTGGGTATCAGGAAGAATGTCCAAAACTGAGCTTTTCTAATCTGTGGACTCATTCCCCAGGGAAGAAGTACATTGCCACATAACTTGAGGTATCTAAAGTTAGACTAGATAAGACATTGGAAAGTATAGGAAACAATCTGTTATTGGCAGGAAAGGAGCAAGATGATATTTTCTTTTTTAATTACTAATTTCATTATTTTAAGAGGTTCTATCACTCAAAAGACACAAAAGGTTATAATCATGCTTAGCCAAGAGATAATGATGCAGGCCTCATTATGTTTTATTTTTAAAGTAATACAACAACATTTTCTAATAAGATTTTTTTTAAACTTTGTGTATGAGGAGTAGTCTTGGGTCTAGTGTGGTGATAAGGAGAGTACCTAGTGAGATACATAGATGTTGTCTGAGGCCCTGATTGAAAAAGCATTCCTATGCAGGAAAACACTTGGGTAAAATTTTCAGTAACACCTGTCTCATTTTCAGAAGTTATTTTGGCACATAGGCATCTAGTCTTATTGAAAATCAATGGAACTCTAGGGCCCAGATCCACAAAAGTATTTAGGCTCCTAACTTCCATTGAAATCAAGTCTAAATAGTTTGTGGATATTGGCCTGAGTTCCTAAGTCACTTTTGAAAATTGGATTTAGGCACCTAGGTAACTTAGAGCTTTTGAAAGTTTTACCCTTAAGCACATGCAAAAGTCCCGTTTAGCAAGCCAGTAGCTATGACCTTCAGATGTGCTTAAGTGCTTTACTGAATCCAGCCCTAAATTATTTGTAAATAATCGTTATCATGCAACAAATATAAAATGTTCTAGAGCCACCTATTGGTGAAAATGTAAACCACAAATAGATTATAGACTGTTAGTGGCACTTGTTGATGACAAGCATAGAGTTGTAAATGATTCCTCCAAGTTTACCAAACCTCAGTAAGAGTATGGTGCCATAAAATGACTTACTGTTCAACTGAGCATTTTGGTTTTCAAAGTTAAGATGTTTGTAAAGTATCCATCACAATGGGACCCCAATATCTGACTCAAGCCTTTCAGAATTACTGCCATAATCATAATAACAATAATTAATAATATAATTGAATGTGTTTTGACATTGAGGATTTTCTTTGGGGAGTGCTTTAGAAAAATGTGTTGTTTTTATTTTAATCACCTTTTGTTATCACAGATCTTTATGTGAAGTCCATGGGACTTGAACACACTCTTAATTTAAGCATGTGCTTTAAGCGTGATTTGTTGAAATGGGGATCATTTGCAGAGCACTGTAGAAATCAGAGGCACTGAAAGTAGTAGAAACTAAGATAAACTTCTGCAGAGTCCCCTTTAGCACTTTTGTTGTGGTCCTGCAAAAACACAGCCAGTAGTGGGAGGCTGCAGAGTGGACACTCAATAACCTGAGATCTTCAGGATTAAACTTTGGCAAAACTTCTACCCTGGAGAGTGATTTATATTTTTAAGGCTGTTGGTTCATGTGAAAGTACTAACAACCTTCTATTTTTTTTAATGACTGCTAAGACTGGTCCTGATGTTCCAGTCTACACCAAATCAGAGAGGGAGAGGACTGAAGCCAACTGCATTGTGGGCCTCAAAGGCTGGCTGTGAGCTTATAGGGACCTGATGCACAATGTTTTCATTAGATATTAAGTGGAGCAGGGCCCAAACTAATTTCAGATCTGAATATCCCTAACTTTGGCAATGAAATCTGTATCTGGAGCCCTTGTCTGACATTAAGATATACACTAACGTGTGGCCTGAGATTTTTAGACTTGGGGCTTTATAGTGTCCTTTATTCCCTAGATTGTTTATGATGGCCTGAATTTGTTCTTATTTAAATCTTAGAAATAAAGAACAGTCATACTTCTCTGGAATCCCAGAATGTATATATGCATGAGGACTTTATAAGATCCCCCACCATAAATAAATCTCTATTTAGCCTTAAATTTACTCCTGCAAACGTGGAAACAGAACTGGCACTGGTTGTTCTTGCTCATGCCTGACCTATGTTCTGTTAAAAACTCCATTAACACATATGGGGTCCATATGGAGAAACCTCCCCCCCTCCGATTCTCCAAAGGTCTGGGGTTTTGTATGTCTTTTGCAGTGTCTCCCCAAGAGCATTTCAGTTCTGTTGGCACTTTACATAACAGAATTAATAATGACATTCTACTGGCATGCGGCCAGTTGTAAAAGTTTATGGAGTAATTTTGTAATAGAGCTGTGAGAGCTTAGCAAAGAGAGCCCAGCAGGTGAACAAGCTTTCTCCCTCACTCCTTTAAAATAAAAGTTCTCCAGCTCTGTGAGCTTTGAACGGCACTCACTCCAAGGTTTCTTAGAAGCAGGAATGTGCATATTTTAAAGTGACAGGTCTACAAACTAGTGTTCTCTTGTGGTCCTCCCACTACAGTGTAGTGCCCCTCTTTCCCACTTTGAGCCCAGTTTAACACATACAATTTAAATAAAAGAACTGATCCACTTTGCCCTCCACTTCCCAGTTGCATATTCTCACCTTGATTCCCCCATTCACATCAATGATTTAATAAATATATTTAAATAATAATCATCTCCTCTGTCTGCCCTCCCTCTTACAGCTGTAGGTTCCCACTCTGATTCTGCGTAGAAGCCATGATTAGTACATATGTTTAAAATAAAAATCATTGTCTCTTTCCCCCTTCCTCAGCCCAGCTGAAGATTCTTTCCCTCTCCCTGCCTCCACTCCAACTGTATTTTCAGTCCCAGTTCATTGAAATATTTCATAGGAAAATTGAACCTCTGACAGTGCTTCCCCTTCATGCTGACTGCCACTTCTCCATTTCAATTTGAGCAGAGTGTTTTAGTATGAAATCAGAACACAGCTCTCAGTGGTGCTGTCAGCAGATCCAGAAGCAATCTGAACAGAGCAGAAGATTATTTTATATTTTATTTTCCCAGTTTGTACAACGTGCCTATCACACACTTTGAGGTGTGCCTACTGAACATGAAAGGTTAAATTCTGACTTGGACTGCACACCCGCATATGAAAGTAAGAGTTCCCCTTCTGCCTCTGTGTGGACTACCTAGACCTAGAGTCCAGGTGCGTAGGACCCAGATGATGCTGTCACCTCATTCGCTTATTCCCTCTGCAGTAGGTGGGAAAGGATAGGAGAAGAGAATGGGCAGAGTTTGGGCTCCACCCACTACCCTTCCACATATATACATACTCGCTGGACAGTGCAGCTGAACCAGCACAAGAGGGTACGACAATTTGCCATCAGCCACCAGCAGCAAATTTCTAGCCCCCTCCCCGCACAAAGCAAGGAGAGGCTATGAAGGAATAGTACCTCAGAGGTGTATCTCTGAGTCACAGCATCTCCTCGGGCAGGGCAGTTTACACACCACCCCTTCCCGAGAGCTGTGCTTAAAGTCACAAGCTGCATTTAAGAACAGATGATTTACCATAATGGGTTTTACCTGACACAAAGGGCCTGGCTTTTAAACCTGGCCTCCCTTTTTGCACTAATAAATTGCAGGCCCCACTGATGTCGTTTAGATGTCTAATAACCTGATAGAATGGGTCACTTGGTACAAATAACAATTCAGAGGTCCTGTAATGATTTGCAGCCACAAAAGTGTAGGCGGAAAAGGGAGGCTAGAGTGAGGCCTACTATGTACCCAATAATAAATAACAATAATAGCCATATTTGTAGTATTAATTGAGCACCTATGGTGTGTTCAGAATTGTACAGATGGAAACAGAATTGTACAGATGGAAAGTTCTAGCTCCAATCAGCTTAGAGTCTAAAAGTTCAATTGTACCTTTAAGGTATTAGCCCGCCTGTGAGTGCTACAGAGCTGCTGGAGACAGAAGTAGGATTTCATCCACTGCTAGACCCCTTATGGAAGGTCAGCTCTGCAGGGAGGTGCAAGGATGAAGCCATGGTTCTCCTTTCCCTTTTTGGGGTCAGAGTTGCCCCCTCTGAGGTACAAAACCCCAGGACCTCTGGGATGATCCTGAGCCCATAAAACTGGATAGCTGGCAGTGTGTACTGAGCACCTGTACAGATTTCCCAGCACAGCTACCTCAAAAAGGGACAATCCTGGGAAAACTTGGACAGGTGTCAACCTGCTTTGGGGTGGCCAGCACAACTAGTGTCACTAGTTAGGAGCAGCCCTTAGGCTCAGGAGATCCCAAAGACTTCAACTATAGGCAGCTTTTGCACAGAGGGCACATGAAGAAGGAAGACTCTGCATATCTCCTCCCTCTCTGGCATGGAGATGTGGTTTAATCTGTACCTAACTGTGGTGTATTGAAAACTGTATTAAAATTATCAGCTAGCACTTTAAATCCTCTGGAGTTTTCTTGGTCCTGCTTGTAGTTAGGGGGCTCTGAAGGGATGCATGGAATTTAGTTCCAGCAGCAGTTAGTCTGCAAAGAGCCAGCTTAGAGCAAGGAGGGGTGAGTTGTTCCTTTCTGCCTCAGGGAGCAAGCTGCTTTGTCTTTCTCTCTGTTTCTGGTTCTTGTGTGTTAGAGTTCTGGATTCTTAGAAATAAACTAGTGTTACATTGCAACCTTTCAGGAAGCATATTTATGTTTTGCTTCTGAGTCTGGATATGTCTACACAATAGCGGGAAGAGTTCATTTCCATTTTAGGGAGACATATCTGCACTAGCCCTGATTGAGCTAGTGTGCTAAAAATAGAAGTGTATCCATGGTGATGGGAGCTAGGGGACAAGCTAGCCACCACAAGTATGATCCTGTGTGAGACCCTAGGTATGTAGTCAGGGTGCCTAGTTCCTCCCACCACTCATGCTGCTATGACTACACTTCTGTTTTTAGCATGCTAACTCAACCTCTCCTTCACCAATCTAGCTCTTGCACACCCCTTCATAGACATTCAGTTCATCCACACCCTCCTCCTCCACTGTACACTGTCCTACCAATTCAATCAATTCCATCCCAGTTCAGAACTTCCTCCAGTTCTCTCCAGCCTAAACCTGCATCTGCTCAGAAACTCTCTCCAATTTCCAAACACTCACTTTTTCCCAAAGCTGAGACAAGTCAAACTTGAGACTAAAATAAGTAATATTTTGCATTCCAATAGCACTTTCAATTCAAGGATCTTAGAGCTCTTTCCACACACAAAGTAAATCACACAAGACCCATGTGAAGTAAAGAATTGTCATAACCCCGATTTTACAGATTGAAAAAATGAAGCACTGGGAGGTGAAGTGATTTACTCTACTTGCTCAAGATAACATAGCAAGTCTGTTGCACAGCCAGGAAATGAACCCAGGTCTCCTTAAGTTTCAGTCTTGTGTAAGTTCCGCAGTAGCATTTTTCCTCTATTTGCACATATCACTGTATATATCCTCCATCCTTTTAGACTTCTGTTGAGGCAGGCTCTGGGTATTGATAGGACATAAGTTCAAAGGGTATAGGTGAAATTTTACTTTTGTTTCCTTTTATCATGAATCTTCATTGTTAAAAAAATCTACCGTATGACTAATCTCAGATATATTATTTCATTTGATCCCACTTGAAAGTACATGAGAATAACTGAAATGGCTGCTAGAAGTGTTTATGTCACTCTGTCATAGGTGATCATATATTGTCTATGTGTGTATGGCACTTTGCTAGCATTATCAGTGCAGAAGTAATATTTCTAAGATTTCGATCAGGAATTTACCTTTTGTAATTCTTCACTTTCTATATCTGTATTTCTGATTTTCCCTCCCATAGGAAAATCATGAATCTTTTTGAGCTTCCCTTTAGCAGAACTCCTTAAATCCTCTGCTCTCTTTGTACCCTTGTACAGTATATAATATTCTTCACTTTGCTGCTATGGGTCCTCAATGAGCTTTTGGTGCACAAAGCTCTATTGAGTATGGAGTGCCTCTGAGACTTCCATCTGGCTCAGAAATGCGAAAGTGGGAAGGCTCCACGGAGGCAAGTAATGACGTAGCTAACACCTGGAATGAGAGATCTCATTCTGGGAAATTTCAATACCATTCAAATTTCGTATAGTCAGTATTTCCTAGCAAATATAAATCTTTAGAGGATTCACTTTCACTGTAAATGCTTAGGGTATGTATGGGAATTTGAGTGACAGGGAAGAGTTTGAGAGACAATTCACTCACTTACCCAACCCCTAACCAGTCATTCACCTGTAGTGACTAATACAGGCTGAACAATGATATGGGAGGAGGAAGGAAAGAGTAATTAGTGAGTGAGGATGGTATCAGGAGCACTGGAACTTTGTGTGGCTGAGTGGTGGCTGCCCTGAGAAGGTAGCATGATAGCACATTTATTAAACATTATATAGGAAGTACCATGGCAAGTTTATATTGTAGTAGGAGGGGGAGATTTGTAACACAGAGAGAAACCTGAAATGAAGAGTGAAAGGCCAACACCATAGAAGATGGGATCCTGGAATGAAAAGGAACCAGTATGACTGAGAGGGAGAGAGAGAGAGGAGAGATATATTTAGGGAGGAAGTGGATCCTGGGAGCAGAGGTGTTCTGACAGGAAAGTGAGTGTGCTGTGGTAGCAGAGAGAGGAAGGGAGATGCAGCCCTGAGGAGGGGGCTCAGAAGTAAAAGATGAGATGGAGAGCTCAAAACAGAGAATGACCTGAGTTAAGTTATGAGTGAAATGAGTGTCATGGTATCAGTCTAATGCCTACTGGCTATTTATTCACATCAGAAAACATCACACAGCTTTCAATCCTCCTCAAAGAAAGACCCATGACTGGAACCCTAGTCTAGGATTCAGGTGCACTGGCAGCATGGAGTGAGGAAGTTTGTACCAAGACTGCCTACATTCCTTGCTCTAGTCTGCTCTATTCATCTTTCATGAGATACAAATGTACAGCTAAAATTTAAAAAAAAACATACAGTGTACTAAAAATGATGTAGTTGTGTCTGAGGATGCAATTCCTTGGAGAATGTTATCAAAAATGACAGCCCTCACAAATCTGGAGCCTGTGTTACGTTAGGTACCAAGAATATTTCCCATATGCCCTTGGGTCATGGGTATTTCACAGACATTCTTGACTTTTCCTTTTCTCCCTTATAGTTTATATGTATTTTATTGTCCTTCGAAAATGTTAAACCCTAAAGGAAGAGGAGAAAGAATAAAAAATTTGAGGAAACACAGAGTATCATGATTATATTTCATGCTTTTGGACAATTAACAATGCACCTAGCTCAAATTATAATGCCTCCTTGAATCATCCTGTTTAGCCTTTCTGTCCTCAGATTGGTTCTTCAGAGTGAGGGAAGGGCACTGAGCATTGATGAACATTTTGTTCTTTAAACTAATCTATTGCTTGTTAAATCAATCCATCTCCTGAGGGACACAGCTACTCGTCAATCTTCTAAAACTAAATGTATTAGCAACAGATGTTTTCTCAATAGTATAATGGAAAACTTTTTTCTGTACAGATACATTTCTCTGCATTTGGTACAGTTTTCTCTGGTTTGTGGCATGGTCTTTATCCACAAAAGGCTTGATGACACGTAAGACAACAATGTTGCCTTCAATTGTTGAAGAGAAACCTGATTCCGGTCCCAAGACAATGTAACATTGGCCAAAGGAGGTGCACTTGGCTTCTTTTTTCTCTAAAAACAGACCACACAACTGTGGTGGGTGACAGAGTAGCCAAAAAATTGAGAGATCAGATTCAGGCAATTTTCTCTTTTTCAAATATAGTATTTGGTTCCCCCCCTCCTCCCCAGCCCTGCCCATTCTTGCATTGTGAACTATTTCATATCATTCATGAAATTACCATAGACTATTCAATTGGGTATTTTGTTAATCACTGGATTTTGTTAAATTTGTTTGCCTTTTGATCCTGTTTTGATTATTGAGAGTTTTAATGGCTAAGGGATCTCTAGATTAAATCCCTTTTATATGCAAAGTGTATTCTAGTAGATTCTAACAGTTTCACAGAGATTATTGATACCCTTATTCATTCTCACAGTCACAGAATGACTTTAGTTACGATCAGGGGACTGTGCTACCTTTCTTTCTGATCCTCAGATCACTTAATTGTGAGACTGAATTTAAAGCCTTGAAACCCAATCTTGTGGTTCATTATAGATTCCCCCCCCCTCCCAATTATATCAACTTGGACCCTTTCAGTAAGTTCATAGCTGAGTCATGTTTGTTGACCCCTGTAGCTGGTTTGGTTAAACAATCTGCTGGGTTGCACAATGCACATTTGAGTACAATGTTAGACTGGAAATGCCACCAAGTAGGATTCTGTTTCTGAAACTCCCTAGTATACTAAATCACTTAGTGATTTGAAAGTCAGTGGAATGGAACTCAGAAGAAATAGGAGACCTAGATTTTCTGTTAATTTGGTATTCAGAAGCAACATTTCAGGCTATATATGGATGCTGAAAAAGCTGCCAAAACCCAATTTTGCTAAGACATCATAATTACTAGCTCTTCTAATCAAAGATACAGTAATTTGATGCAGACTTTTTGCATCTTTTTGTTTCACCAGCTATTGTTTTATATCTGTTATTTATTAAAGGAAATACCTGACTTTTTAAATTGGTCAGTGAACATTTGTTTATTATTTGATGAATTTCATCTTCTTCCTTATTATCAATCTTGATTTACACAGTGGATCCTTGTGTTTGGATTCTCATGTTTTAACCAGTCAATTCCTTCTGCCTTTTTTCCATGAGGAGTTCTCTGCTTGTTATGCCACTATTCCCTAAAGACCAATCTTGTCCCCCTCGTCCACAATGTGAAGAGCCCTGATGCAGTTGCACTAAGCAAGTAGGGAGAGAACCTGGGGGAGTCATGCAGATGGTGCACAATCCCTGTGTGGTATGAAGCCCAAATCCACGGTGGTGCCCTGTCTGGCCACATGCAGAAGGTAGGCAGAAGGGCAACTGCCACTAGGCAGATCTAACCACCATTGCTTCTCACAGAGACAGAACACAGGTATTGTGAGGGCTGCCTCAGTCATTCAGCAGATTGGGAAAATGAATCCAATACCAATTCCATCTACAGAAATTGCCAGTGCACAGCCCAAATAAATTTTTTAAAATGTTACATGATCAAATTATAAGTACCAGCTTTGGGACCAAATATTTGATAATGGGCTCTTCAATTTAGCAGACAATGGTATAACAAGACCCAATGGCTGGAAATTGAAGCTAGACAAGTTCAGACTTGCAACCAGACATAATTTTTAACAGTGAGGGTGTTTAACCATTGGAACAATTTACCAAGGGTTGTGGTGGATTCTCCAGCACTGATATTTTAAAAATCAAGATTGGGTGTTTTTCTAAAAGATTTGCTCTACTTGAAAATGGATTTGTTTTGGGAGAGTTCTATGGCCTGTATTATACAGGAGATTAAATTAGATGATCACGGTGTTCCATTCTGGCCTTAGAATCTGTGAAAATAAAAATGGCTAATCTTCAGAGGTCATGAGTACCCACACTTTCCATTGGAAACAACCGGAACCAGGACTAGAACCCAGATTACCTGATTCTCCGTTTTATGCTTTAGTGACACAACCATTCTTCCCCACATTTTTGTCATAAATAAGTATGATTGATGATTGAAATTATTTTGAAATTATTCTGATTCTGATTGATGATTGAAATTATTTTCACTTGATTAGGTAGGTGCATATCCTTCATTGTCTGAGAGCTAAACCTTCTAATTGAAATCTCTTTTATTTTTATTTTTACATAATTAAAAACACAAATAACCGTTCAAATGCTGGGCAATCATCAATACATGCGTTAATTAGCCCCTAGAGAAATTCCCTTATGAGGAAGAGTCTCATATTGGGCCACATTTTCAAAAGGGCAGCCTCCTTTATTGCAGGTGGAATTTGCACACCTAAAATGTGCACCCCATTTTACACTCATAATTGGAGTATGGATTATTGAGCTTTGAATGCAGTTCACTTTTGGATGGAAATCTCATTTTTGCCCCTCTGACTGCCTGATTACAGGTTAAAATCAGGAGACAGAGGCATTTGTACATGGACTGCTTAAATTTTTTCCTTCAAAACTGGTTTTTGATGAAAATGTAGTTTTCTGAATAAATTCAGTTTGTTTGTGAACAGTGTCTGTTTTCTGGGGAAAACTTTGATGTTTTTATTTTATTTTATTGTCTAATTTGTCCACATTTTCTGACCTTCCCCATTTTCCTATTTTCAACCTCTTCTAATTCGTACATACATTTGTGAGAATGATTCATTATTTGATGAATGCAAAATTATCCCTACAAAAAGATAGGCCATGCCTCAGTCCTTTGATAACATACCCCATTATGACATTTTCATCTTTTATGTAGCACCATAGGTGTGCGTGGGGCTGGACAAACATGTTTGTGTATTTAACGTATTACAAAATCCTGGCAAATGTTCCCTTTCTATCATATCAGTGCAAGCAGTTGCCAGGTATAGTTCTTAAGGTCTGGAAAACATTTCCCCACATTAAGTACTGACTTGCAGCAGGCCTCAGGCTTATGCTTTGCCTAGTGATAATCTCTTGGCCCAAATCCATAAAACTGATCAAATTTCAGAATCCTTTCTGGGGGACTTATCTATTCCATCTCTTTAGCTACGGATAATTAATAGGCTTTGGCTTCCCACCTAATACTTGAATGAATTGAAAGGGCAGCAGGAAATAGAGACGAGTAATACTAGACTCCCAAGTTCTTAGAAAGGGAAGTCCTCTTTTGCTTTGACACTCTTTCAGCTGCTTATCACTTCTTGATGCACAATTGGCCTTCGTCACTGGCATGGCTCCATTGACTTCCATGGGCTTACACCAGGGATGGATTTGGTCCAAGGCATCCACCTCTAACCGTCCATGGTTGTGGGGGTGGGCAAATCTTTTGGCATGCAATATGCTGAGTCATTGCAAATGGGGTCTCTGGGATGCAGCTGTGCTAGGCTGCTGCTCTCTCTCACAGACACATCGCACTGCTGACTCTTTGCTTGCCTGCTCGTTACAGTTCTATTTTATGTTCCCTTTTGGATCAAATCACTATTATTTCTGCTTTTCTTCCTGGCGCTGTCCCTATTAACCCATGTCAGCAACAGGAGAAAATGGGGACTGCATGCTCGGTTGCTGCACTGTGGAATAGCTGCTGTGCAGATGGCTGTATGTTATAATTTCTACTGCCATGTGTTAGGGACTGCATTTGGAGTGCATACATGCAGTCCCTGAGCATACAGGATGGATAGGATTCAAAACTGGGACCACAGAACTATTTTTCTGACAAGTGGTTTTGGAATTGTGAGTGTTCACCTGATAGAACATGGGTGGGCAAACTATGGCTTGCCAACTACAGAACCAGTTTTTCCTCTCTTAGTTTTCACACCTCAACTGCTAGAACAGGGCCTCATCCTCCCTGATTGAACTGACCTCATTATCTCTAGCTTGCTTGCTAGCATATATATACCTGCCCCTGGGAATTTCCACTACATGCATCTGAGGAAGTGGGTATTCACCCACGAAAGCTCATGCTCCAAAATGTCTGTTAGTCTATAAGGTGCCACAGGATTCTTTGCTGCTTTTATGGTCTGTGGGCTGGATCCAGCCCCTCAGGGCTTTGGAATCTGCCTGCGGGATGGCCCCCCGTGGCACCATGGTCCCCGTGCTGCTCTCAGAAGTAGGGGGGCAGAGAGCTCTGCGTGCATTGCCCTTGGATCCAGGCACTGCCCCCCGCAGCTCCCATTGGCTGGGAATGGGGAACCATGGCCAATGGGAGCTTTGGCAGAGGTACCTGGAGGCGCTGCAAGGGCAGCGCACGCGGAGCCCTTCGCCCTCCCCTCCCCCCAGGGGCTGCAGCACTTCCTGGAGAAGCACGGAGCCGGGACCAGGGCAGGCAGGGAGGAAGCCTGCCCTGGCCCCGGCCACACTCCCACCCAGGAGCCCGAACCCCTCCTGCACCCTGCCCCACAACCCCCTGCCCTGAGCTCCCTGCTTCACCCTGTACCCCTGTGCACCCCAACCCTTGCTCTGAGCCGCCTCCTGCAGTCCACACCCCTTCCCTGAGCCCCCTCCTGCACCCCACACCCCTCCTCTGCCTCAATCCCTTGCCCTGAGCCCCATCCTGCACACTGCACCCCGTCCCACACATTGCACTCCCTCCCACACCTCAACCCCCTGCCCCAGCCATGCATACTATTTCTCCACCCAGATGTGGCCCTCGGACCAAAACATTTGTCCACCCCTGTGCCAGAACTAACATGAGCTAGAATGGCAGTCCAGTTTCACTTTTTCTGCCTCCGGGATATTTGCTGTAATATGTTTGCCCTTTCCAAGTAAATCATTGCTATGAAGATTCTCTTGGCTAAAAAAGGGCCAAAACTGGAACCATTTACCCTAACATGAGGGGTTCTGAGAAAATTGAATCTATATCCGAATCACCCTTGGATGATCTGGTTTAGTAAAACCAAACACCAACCGATGAGATTTTGGAAAACCAAAACCATCCCATGTTTAACTAAATCTATTTAAAATGGAAATGGGATGAAATTGCAGCTATTTACTCACAAAAATGATGGAGGCTGGATAAAATGGTACCCAGGTTAAAATGGTTGGGGGCTTTAATTTAGTAAAATCAAAACTTAACCAAAAAGACAGCTTTGGTTTTGCAAACAATTCTGGTTAGATTTTGATTTTGTCCATTTGTGCTTTTGCAGCCTTTTCATGGTAATGTCTTTGCCTTTGTCACTGAACTGTGCTTCTCTCCAGCTCCAAAGCATGTGCTGCCATGCCCAGTCTTTTTTAAGGAGATCTAGTTCTTTCACAGAGGCTGGCACACAAAACAGAACACAATCCTTGGCCCCAGGTTTCAGGGCCACCACTCCCAGGGGTCTCTGGCACTCCAGCTCCTGGCTGCCTCCCAGCCTCAGTCAGCTCTGCTCCTTTCCTGGAGCAGCAGCCACAAGGTTGCTTCCATGAATCCTTTACTCAAGGGACCCATCACAAGAGCTGGCCCCACTCCAGCAGGGATTGCCTTCCTGAAAGCTCAGCCTGTCTCTGTTCTTCTTCAACTGCCTATCAGCAGCCCTTTATAGGCCTAGGTGAAGCCCAGCCCTCTTTAAATGGCTGGATTGAGCTCCCCTGCTGTGGTCCACAGGAGCTGGCCTCAGTCTCTCCACAGGGACCAGCTACTCTGTGATAACCTTACACAGGTGAGTGCCTGTTGGTTTTTTGTTTTGGTTTGATTTTTGGTAACTTGTTTTTGGTACAATATAGGAAGAAATCCCCTCTCCTTCTTCTCAAAAATGTCCAGTTCATGATCAGACCTATCACAAATACATAGGTGACCATGCACTGTCACCTGCCACCGCACACGTCATTGTCACCTGACATGAGACACATGTAAATAGTTGTTTGACACAATGGGTCACATAGCAAACAAACCAGGCAATTGTTCTTGTTTGCATTATGTTGTGCAAAGACTGTTAGAAAAGAATCTGTGCCTCTAGGGCAAAACCTAAGATATGCCAAGCTACATCAATTTGTGGCATAAGCAAATGTAACAGTATCCTTTTAAAGATTTTGCACAGAATGTACTGGTGTCTACAGACTAGGATACATTTGATTTTTCAAAGGTAGATAATAGGAACTAAATTCAAATATGAATCTGAGTTCTGTATGTCTAGAGGGAGTCTGAGTTGGTGTATCCTACACCTTCTTCCACACCCTGTCCCATGAGTACATTACAACAATTTAATTTCCCTCAGACTTAGTTTCCATTTCCATTTACTTAGAATAATTTAGACTCACACCCACTTACCAAAATGTAATTTTCCTCATCTTTTCCACATCACCTGTGGATCTGGTCAACCAAGTCCATGTAGGGGAACCCTTAAACCCATTTAAGGGAATTTAAGGAAGTTTGTGTTACTGGACCTCATATATGGAAGGTTGGAAGGAGAAGAGTGAAGCAAAGAAAAGCAGCTAACAGGAAGGGGTAAGTTAAAGTAGGCTGCCTCTTCTTCTGGCTCTTCAGCATGTAAATTGCCCAAGTGTAACCATCCTTATTCATTGGTGAGTGAGTATAAGTAGGCGTAAGGGACATTAGAGGCAATCTAAGTGTAAGGGAATCTATCTCACACCATCTTATACATCACCTCTGAATTTGGCCATAGGTAGTGAATGTGAGCCAGCTAGCATATCAAAAGAAAAAGAGGGACTTAAGATTTTATAAATAAACACTTTTCATGTGTAACCACTAATATATTCTAAGGCCAACTCATAAGTTATCTAACTGTTCTTGTTGATATAGTACACTAAAATTTTATGGTCTTTAAGTGTTTTACTCTTTGCTGTCATTATCTGAGCCAAATTCTCCTTTCACTGACAATGGTGCAACATCACTGTCCTCAATGGAGAGGAGATGTTGACCCTGGTTATTCTACAGCACATATAATGGCCCCCTGTCAAGTATAGTTCTGAAATCTCTTTAGCGTTTACATTTGTTAGTTCAAGTATGAATCTGAAAGTTGGTCGCTCACAGGAACTGTTTGCCAGTGGCATTGTCTGAAGAGAGTTTTTCAGCATCAGGATTGTCCTGCAAAGGCTTTTGTTGCTCATTGTTTTGGATGTGACATGTTCTGTTTCAGACACTTCATGTTGCATTTATAGCATACACCTTGCATAATGTCTTGTCCAATACAGCATGCCATTGTAGAATGCATCACAAAAGTGGCCTGCAAGGCAACATAGCTTAACACATTGTGAAAGGATGAGCTTGATAAAACAATATGATGTGATGCACACATATAATAAAAATGCGTTATTTTCAGGTTTGTGCCCAAATCTTTTTAATCCTGTCAAAAGTGAAGTTGGTGAATGGAGGCACTGGGCTGGTAAAATATCTATGGTGTCTGGCTCTGGCTAACACTGAAAGGTGTGTTCAGTTTTAAGTTCAGATTGCTAGGTGAAAATTAACTTCAGCAAGTGCTGATATAGGAAACATTTTGCTGACATTTTTGCATTTCTCCCTCCCCACCCCATTTGACCACCCATAAAGCTGATTAAAATTTGAAAGTTTGGAGGGTGGAGAAGAAAAAAATTGCAAAATGTTTTCCCTTTATTTTATCAGCTCTTTGAAAATGTCAAATGAAAAATGCCACATTTCTCAGACTAGACGTGAGATTAAAATTACACTAATAATTGTCATTATATCAAAAGCAACCTCTTGCCCCTACAACTGGCATTCAAAGCTGGTTGGAAGTTTTCAAAATTCTAAATTACAATGAAATGGTTTTGTTGAAATTTTTACATAAAATCAGGGTGAAATTGTAATTAAAAATGTTTTTAAAAAGTTGATCCAATTTCTCAGTTGGATCCAGTTGGCACCCTTGTTGGCAAATTCACTAGAGAGGACAAGAACTAAATATACATGGAGTATGAACTATCCATTTGCCTGTAGAAGTGTCTCCGGCATGTCAGTTTTGAGGCACTTTGGTGGGGTGGTAATATGCACTCCCTTACATATATTGTGCTAGTTCTCTGGATAAATAGCAGACTTCAGTTTCCAGAGTTGCTAATCTGGTACCTTTCATCAGCAGTAAATTCACATTAACAAGAAAGGAAATGTAGCTATTATGATTTAGTTAAAGGAATGTGCCAAGAACAAAACAGCACAGCAACTATTCTGTTCTCATGACAAAGATTGTGAAGGCCATGTTTCATAGGCTGCACATGGTAAAAATGTTAGCTTATATGGACTGTCGCTGTCAGAGATCCATAGATAAAATTTATGGAAATAGTGTGATTTATGTATATAATTTAAACAACTCTTCCTCCCAAACACAAATTACAGACAAGATTCCATATGTCTGAATTTGGAGAGTTTTTTATACAATCCTCTTGCATTGTTTTCCAAAGGGAAAGGGACATGACCCTATGAAGAGACACATCTCTCAGCATTAGCCAAATTAGAGAATACAAGCTTTGAAATGAAGGAAAGGTGATCTCTCAGGTAGCTTGCTCAGTCAACAGTTTTCAGAGTTCTCAGGACATCTGTATGTTGTGTAGTGTCAATTTCCTTCTCCATAACACATTCTAAAATTGATTTATGTGAAGGAGGAAAGAGAAATAATAATTGATTGTGTTTGTATATGAATGTATGATTCCTGTGACTTAATAATCTGATTTGTAAAGGGCTTTGGAAATTGCAAAATCTTCATTCTCTTATCTAGTCTTTAGTCTGATGATCTTGGTTGCCAATGAGCAAGAAAAGGTATACCCTTATTTGTACATGAGAGGTCTACTTCTTTGCTTGAACAGCAAGAAATAGTGCTGATGAGCCATTATTTTCTTTCTTTCTTTCTTTCTTTCTTTCTTTCTTTCTTTCTTTCTTTCTTTCTTTCTTTCTTTCTTTCTTTCTTTCTTTCTTTCTTTCTTTCTTCCAGTTATTTATTAACACCTAGCTCTGATTTAGGGCTTAATTTTCTTCCTTGTAGCTACTCCCCTTCTTTTGTTCTCCCATTGTTTACAATACAGGAGGAGGAGCTACTATGAAAATAGAAAATAGGAGACTGACATTCTGGGCTTCCTCTGTGGTTTTAGCCCTCTCCTAATAGACTACATCATCTATCATTTTTTTAAAATTTAGGAGGAAGTATGCATTTGCGGTTAAGACTGACGTGGGACTGGAAGTCAGGAGATGTGTTCCCTTCCTCTAGCCGTGCCACAAAATTTGTGTGTGGTCTATGGCAAGTCGTTTAGCCTTGATGTGCTTAAATTTCCCCATTTGCAAGGTGCGGCTTACAATACCTAACTCTGGATATGTCTACACTTCTACCTGGGGTGTGATTCCTAGGTTAAGCTCTCATTCCATTAGCATGCTGAAAATAGAATGTAAATGCCCTGAGTATGTGCCCTTCAGAGACCCTAGGCATGTACTCAGGGAGCCAGCTAGCCCCTCCTGCTGCTCATACTGATGCAACTAAATTCTATTTTTAGTTCAATGATAGCTAGCTTGGGTAGTGTCCTCCAGCAGGGGACCATCCCTCTAGCTAGAAATGTCCACATCCCCTCAGTTTGGTTTGCAGCTCGGCTGACTAATGTTTGAGAAGCTTGGATGGAAGGTATTAAAACCAAAGGATACAATTTGCATAGGCTCCTCCATGTCAAAATAATTCTTTGGAAAAGCTTAAAGTGAATATTGTGTTCATCAAAGTGAAAAGAAGAACTTACAGCACTAGCTCAAGATGGGCATTGTGTGGCAGTGCAAGCTTTTCTCCAGAGCTTTGCCCATAATGTCAGTCTTGATCTGCAGCATCCCTGCTATCCCAATCCTAGGCCTCTCTTGAGCTAAGACTGCTGGCTGTGTTGAATTGAGCCATATACAGTGGAGTGTTGTCGTCATGAATGGAGTCTGGGAGGAGAACTCAAAACGATAATGACTAGGCACATAGATCCTGTATAAGCAGACTGAGAAATGGGAAATCATACTAGATATGGTAAGAGGTCCGTTATTAAGCCCTAAAACAGGATCAGGCAGTACAAGCATAAATTTCTCCATTTACACTTCACTGTGGCTCTACCTTATCCTGGGGGAGCCCCTGCAGTTCATTCTCCTTAACTATTCGAGTTTTAGTCTCTTTTTCAGACTGCCAAAGAGGGTAATAATGGTGCTGGCTATTTTTGTAGCTGAAAGCTTTTCACTAGGAAATGGACTCAGATGTCCAACTAATTATATACCAACAGCTCTCAGTGCACTAGTGCACAGTAGTAGTGTAGTTGGGGTAACATGGACAGTGGCGACCGGGGGCATGTACCTGTACCCCATGGGGTATGTACTCGGCATGGCGAGCCCATTGCATCACTCACCACTGTCCGTACTACCGGGGCTCCACTACTGTTTTCAATGCACTATCTCAATGAAAACAAAAGTATGTCTATGTGAGCTAGGAATCGTACCCCTGGCTCCAAGTGTAGACATACCCATAGGCTTTTGGACACTTTTGGCAATGTGCCTGCACTAGAAACCTGTATCTGAACAACCTCAAAGTTGGGAAGAATTTGTACCTCTGAATTCACACTTTGCAACTTGAGCCAATCTCACTACTGACACGGCTCATTCATGCCAGCGATTGACTGTATTGTAAAGGTCTCTTTGTTCCTTTCCACTGTGCAGTGCAGAGGTGAGCAAAATCATGGAGATCCAAATAGGGTGGGGGATCCCAAGCAAAGGAATGTCATCATCTCCTTCCACATAGCTTCTCTCCCCCCATGTTATTGCAGCACCTCAGCTCCAGATGGCACTCCAGTTAGAGGGAGATGAGATTGGGGAGCTGCTGTTCTGTGTGCCAGATTCTTCCTTTACCAATGGACTAATTCCAGGAACCAAAGGGGACAAGGGTAGTCACCAAAACCACATTCTGTCTGGAAGCAAATGCGGCAAAATGGGGTCTTGAGAGAATACTGGGCTCTCTGTGTTCAGGTGGGGATTTATGGAGCCTGACGTGGTTTCCTCGGGATCCCTGGGCAACAGCTCCTTTGACATTTTGCATCTCTGCCAGCCTCACTCTGAAGGAGGGACGATGCAGCAGAGAGATGAACATCACTCAAGCTTATGCATAAGTCCTTTACTCCTGCCCATTTCAAGTAGGAGTTGATCATGTTGACTCCAAACCCTTTCTAATAGCTTAAATAGCTAAAGCTGAATTTGCAACCTGAGCAGCCTAACGTATTGTAATACAAATAAAACTCTAATGGAGTTTAGCTGTTGAACACTTTTATAACATATACAGTAGTATCAAAAAAACTGCTTCTTTGTAACAGTGTTCTTGGATGAGAACTGCTGTACGGCTGTTTTCCATCACAAGGGTTTACATAAAGATGTTTTTTAACTTTTCCATTACTTCTCTATTTTGGGTACAAAAACTGATGCAGTTATTGGCCCTGATCCTCAGCTGTGGCTGGGGAGCTCACACTGCAGCTCAGGAGGGAAATGCAAAGGTGGCTTTAAGTCACTTTTTGGACTGCTTGATCCTGGGCTGGCGTGGCTATATTAGTGTAAGTTAGAGTTAGCACTTCTCCAAAGTGCGTCATCTATCAACATCCCCAAGGGGGCAGATGTAGTAGGAGCAGATCTATCCGCAAGGGGATTGCCAGGAGGCAGGGAAGCCACAACCAGGACACCCTACCTTGGCAGCCAGGAGAGGAAATAGTGCCAAAGCCTTTATGCTGGCTCTTTGCATGTTTGGTTAAGCTGGGTTTAAGTCTGTTCTGTACCACGTAGTACAAAGCACTTGCAGCACATTGAAGGATCAGGGTGTTTGTTTAGATTAATCAATCTGTTCAGGACTATTTAAAGCTAGAAAAAATATGATCCTCACTCTGTGATAAATATTTGTAACAGCTGAAAAACAGAAAATGACCAATGCAAAAATAGTTCAGTGAAAGCAAGCTAGAAAGCCTTTGAAGTAAATGAATATTCACCAAATGTACGCTATGTAAAGCAAGTAAATTAACTTAATATAAGTATTTCCCAGCTTTCAGTTGGTGTATCTGTGCTCAAACTCAGAAAAAAAAATGTTCTCATCTGGAATGTGCACGTATCCATTCTCTGTGGGTTCCGCTCATTCTCGTTTTGAGGCATTCTCACACAAATTGTGAGTGGTCAGACTGAAAAGCTTCCAAGTCTGACACACTCCAGTTCTTTCTCTACATTTGTCAGTCCACGGTCTCCCTTCTTTTGCCCTTTGATGCTCCTATCCACTTTCCCCCATACATTTTCTATGTAGATAATAAAAAGGAATTTAGGTAGCTTAGATAATATCAATATGTGATCTATGAAGAAAACTGAAAAGAAAATGTTTGATAGGAAAATATTTCCATTCAAAACAATACAGTGAAAGGGGTTTAATAATGACATGTGTGATCCCTTTAGAAAACACTGAATATTGCTAAGGTTCAGTGGGTTTGATAGGATGCAAAGGTGATTGTGGGCTTATGCTCTTTGTTGGATAAGTACAGTTTATCGCAATGGAAATCCCTCATAAATAATAGTGTGTTACAAAGACCAGCTTACACTGGCTTTTATATAATTATTTTTGGAATGACTATTACCCCTTTGATAAGAGATTGCTTCTTTTCATTTTCATACTGCGACATTTTTGAGTTTGTGCATATCTCTCATATTCAGTAGAGATGACAATACTTGCATTCAAGAGGAGGATTATAGTTCATATGGGGGAAAATGCTATGCATTTTTGTGAACCTGTTATTTGAAGAACTTGAAGATGGATGGGTCAGTATTTATTTATTGAGTGTAATGTGGCAGTGTGGGCAGTGATCTTGTATACACAAAATATACATTACTTGAATGGGACTTTAGCAAGAGTATTTAATGGTGCATGCACCTTGAGAAGAAGTTAGGTATATGCCAATCTAGCTCACTCATCTCACACTTTGGCTGTGATCCCATAATTGTTCAGAAGTTAAGCAAGAACTGGGTAAGTACCTGAATGAGACACCTCGGAGGAGCACTTGCATTAGAGTCAACATTTACCCACAGTTTGCTTCAAAGTGGTTACCTCCCTCTATTTAGAATAAGGAATAACTGCTGCTTATATACCACTGTGCGTAAGTGTTGACTTCATAACAATGACTGCTGTAGAGACTACAGGAAGTGATGTTGGTAGATGATACTTGTCCTCTGTGTCAGTCCCACGGGGTGGTATCAGAGATATAGAACACCAAATTCTGCTGCTTGTTATGAGTGTAAATCTGGAGTAGTTCTACTCAGAGACAAGAATTGGCAATGGATTTATGCCAGATTTATGCTTTGTGTAAAGTGAGAGGAGAATTTAGCTCAAAGTTCACTTGGATGAGACGTAAAGCAGAACACAGTGCTGCCTTTTGGATAAAACATTTTCCTACCTGACCACTTGTTGCCATAAAGATCCCATGGCAGTTTCCCTTCCACTGAGGATGTTAAATATGATATCGTGGCCAAACTCAGTGTTTGGTAATTACATGCTGCCTACTTAAGTCCCTCCTGCAGTCTCAATTGGATTCTATCCTTACTTTACTACCCTAAGCTGTTGTATAGTGTTTGCATATGTGTCATTTTCCATCCCAGAGGTGACAATGAATTCTTATTATACCACCTCTCTAAAAGATGTAATTTAATGTTTGTAGAGTGCTTAGAGATCCTTGGATGAAAGTTCCTATAGAAGTGCGAATGTTTGTTATTACACTTTTGTTGTAGTCTTGAAGTGCACTGCTACAGCTGCTATTTGATAATGTGATTCTGAATCCATAGGCTTTCCTTGCATGAGTAAGTTTGCTTTTTGTAACATCTCTAACTAATCACAGTCACAGCATGACAGGTCCAAATTGGACAGATGTTTCTTGAAAATAAAATGTCCAAAGGCAAAAGTGTTAGGATTGCCAATGAAAAAACAAAGACATCTGCATTTTTAAACTAAATTCGGAAGTTTTTTTTCCTTTCCTATGTTTCTGCATCCTTGTAAATTTAGGCCTCTTTTGAGTCAATCTGTTTTACTAAATTGTGGAGCCTGTTGACTGATGATCTCAAAACCTGTAAATGAAAGCTGCTAATTCAGTAGTGTTCTGTGTATTTTACTATGCTTTTCAGATATGCCTTTCTTTATTTTTTCTTATAGTAATGATGTTTCATGTACTGGTGGTCTGCATTCTGCTGCATGCACAATTCATAGATTCATGGATTCCAGGCCAGAAGGGACCACTGAGATCATCTTGTTTGATCTTCTGTATAATACTGTCATAAACAGATAGTTAAGGGTTAATGCCTCTTTTACCTGTAAAGGGTTAAGAAATTCACCTAGCCTAGCTGACACCTGACCAGAGGAACCAATGGGGCTACAAGATGTTTCAAAGGGAAGGAGGGAAGTTTTCCTTTGTTTAGAGTTTCAGTTTCAGCCGGAGTGAAAAAGATCGAGGAACCAGCCTTTTATCAGAGTAGTAAGTTTTAGAAAGGGATAAATAGGTTTATGTTTATTTTCTTTGTAACTTGTCTTGGTACCATTAAGGGAATTATCAAAATTGGGTATATGGGTATTTTTTGTGGGTATATGGGTAAGTTTTTGCCCAGGGGAACATCCTCTGTGTTTAGAATCTGTTGTCTGTGAGAGTAGCTGGTATGCTAATCTCTCCCAGAGAATTTTCTTTTACCTTTCTTTTCTTTAATTAAAAGCCTTTTTCTTAATACCTGATTGATTTTTTCTTGTTTTTAGATCCAAGAGGGTTGGATCTGGATCCACCAGGAGTTGGTGGGAGAAAGGAGGAGGTATGGTTAATTTCTCCTTGTTTTAAGATCCAAGGGGTTTGGATCTGTATTCACCAGGAAATTGGTGAAGTCTCTCAAGGCTACCCAGGGAAGAAAAGTAGTGCTTGGGGGTGGTGGCAGTGATTCCAGATCTAAGCTGGTAATTAAGCTTAGAAGTGTCCATGCAGGTCCCCACATCTGTACCCTAGAGTTCAGAGTGGGGAAGGAACCTTGACAAACACAGACCATAGAATTTCCCTAAAATAATTCCTAGAGCATATCTTTTGCAAAAACATCCAATTTTGATTTTAAAATTGTGACTGACAGAAAATTCACTATGACTCTTGGTGAATTGCTCTGATGCTTAATTACTCTCATTGTTAAAAAATTACATCATATTTCCAATCTGAATTTGTTTAGCTTCAACTTCCAGACATTGGATCATGTTATACCTTTTTCTCCTAGAGTGAAGAGCCCATTATTATTTGTTCCTTATTGTGATATTTAGACTAATCAAGTCATCCCTTAATCTTCAAAGACTTTCAAGTTTCTCAGTACTTTAAGGACAATTCTTATGAATTTCTGTCTATCTTAGGGTTTTAGACTGATGCCTGTCCCTTCAGTATGAGCACTTTCCAAGTAAAATTGATTAGCAACAGCAAAGCTTCTAATGGTCTTCATGAAGTCCCTAGCTCATGTCCTTTTTCAGTGTAAAAATACCTTCTTGGGATGGATTATTCCTTTGTTTCAGGTCTTCTTTGTTTTTGTTTTTCTGAGTTATGGGGAAGGTAGAAGGTTAGTTGGTACTGTGACTGTCATTTTTGTTATAACGGAAAGGTCCACACAAGACACCAAAGTAGATCTATGTTGTGCTTTAATTTCCTTTTACATACATTTTGGGACAGATTCTGAGATGGAAATTAATGGGAGATGCAGCTGCTTTATAAACATGGTATGAATGCCTAGATAGATAGAGAGGAGGGATATAGCCTACCCTAGGGTTTCTCAAACAGGAGTCGCTGCTTGTGTAGGGAAAGCCCCTGGCAGGCCGGGCTGGTGTGTTTACATGCCCAGTCCACAGGTCCGGCCGATCGCAGCTCCCACTGGCTGCGGATCGCTGCTCCGGGCCAGTGGGAGCAGCGATCAGCTGGACCTGCAGACGGGGCAGGTAAACACACCAGCTCGGCCCGCCAGGGGCTTTCCCTACACAAGCGGCAACCTCTGTTTGAGAAACCCTGGCCTACCCTGTATGGTCTTGACTTATCTAGGCCCCAGTCTTGGGGTTGAAAGTTGACCGCCTTTCACTTCCATTGACATCAGAGGAGTTGAGAGCAGACAGCCTCAAACAAGTGCTCAGCACTTTGCAGGGTCAGACCCAATGGTGAGGAATTAAAAAGAATTGACAGTTCTACTGAAATATGAATAACAATAAACAATAAAAATAGAAAAGTTTCTCTGTATCTCAGACTTGGAGGGCAGACAGAGATTCTTCAATATTTCTTATCCTTTCTAAAAAGAGTAAGTCAGACTACTGCTCCACTCTCCAAATTTTCCCCAAAATAAGAAAACAGGGAACTATTTTTTAAGTTATATTTTAGTATTTTTCCTTGTGTCATTGGTTTTAAGCAACCAATATTTTACTTTCATGTTAACATGATGCAATGTGCTTTGTCTGAGGGTCTGACTTCAGATGATGCAAATATTCTAATTCTGACCACATGCAGACAAAGAAACTGGTTTCCCTAGCAACAGGAGCCATGTGAAAGCTCTTAGAATAGCTTTTCCCTTTCACTTAGATTTTCTTTCAGTTTAGCAGTTCTCACCTCTGCTTGCATGAAGACTCAAGCACCTAGTGTCTGGTGTGAACTGATCAGGTGAACTGAAGTGAGAGGAATAGGAGAGATGTCTGTGCCTCTTGTGATATGTAAAGCACCCTACATTTGTGACTTTCTGAATTAGTTGAGAACTGTCCAGCACATCTCTTACTATACATGTTTTATATTTTAAATTGTTATCTCACGCACAAACAACAGGTATATATGACTTTATGCATAAGACCAAAAATTGAATAGAATTCCATTTCCTTCTGAGTGTTTTTTATAAACTATCTAAATTTATGAGATATGCAATTATATATAATGGGTATTTAAAATATTCTGGTATGGTATTTTTAAAATAGTTTTTATACTAAAACTTCAGTTAATTATTGTTTAGTGATTAAGATTATAAATACTCCTGTTTCATGTAAATATGTATATTGAAATTATTCTACATCAGAACATTCTGGAAATTCTATAGATCTTTGAGAATGAAAGTAACGATAAAATGCCGCATACAGCAGTTTTTAAATTGTGGTTTGAAAGTTTAACTAGCCTTAGAGTTTATTTAACAAAGTCTTTTAAATATTCATTTGTTGACATAAAAGATTGTTCTCGGGGGCATATTTAAAACTACATTTTTAATTGTTTTGGAAAAGTTAGTATTATCAAACGATTTTATAGTTCATGTGGGGTTTTATTTAAGATAACAGTAGTAAATATATTGCTATCTTTTGAATAAAGAGTTAACATTTTACTTGTTTGTATCTAGAACCAGTCTAAAACAATAACTGTGATTAAGGAAGTCCCACAAAGCACTTTAATGCAGCCATCAACCTTTTTAAAGGAATTGCTCCCATCAGCCTCAACAAGGCAAGAGTCAATTAAAAAATGCCTTCAGTAAAAGCTGTCCTAACTGAAAGGCCAGTGCTCCCTGCCCCAGAGAGGCTGGAGCATGATCTAATCTCTGTAACAAATAAAATCTGAACAAAAGGACCCAGAATGTACCATGAGATAATGAATATCTATCCTTCCAACAAGGTTAGAAAAAGCTGGAGACCTTTGTTCTCAGGTTAAGCTGTCTCCACATACATTACTTTAAATTATGTTATATCCTGGGATATCAAAGATGACTCTTTGGGTTTGAGTCTCCCCACACATGCACAAATTCCATCCCAGTGTAACTGCGTTGACATCAGTGAAGTCACTCCTTATTTACACTGATGTAATGGAAACCGGAATCAGTATGGAAGAGTCAAGTGACATAGTAGATTCTGCTCCTTTTAATTTACAACTCTTCACTTTTCCTAAAACCTGCAACATCCAGCTAAGGGCATAAATTAGAGGAGGAGGAAAAGATGATGAAGAAGAAGAAACCCAGACAAACTAACTAACAAATATCCTACCTTATTTACCCTTTGTTATTCACTTATTTACATAACAGTGGAGCCTTTTACACTCTTAACTGTCAGTTACTGACTTGGCTTCAGTTTTTCCAAATGGTATTTATGTTTAGTGCAGAGTTAAATACGAGCAACTCCCATGATTGTTAACTGATGAAAATCCATCCTTTAGAAACAAAGATTGAGCCCAGGTTTGGTTGTCCGATCTTCTCCAAAGTTTGTGGGAAGGTTCAATCCTAAGGTGTTAGTTTGGATGACTATATACTGTGGATAGAGACTAGCTATGAACTTCAGATCTGAACCTAGATCCAAACTTCTGCAAAATCTGGATATTCAGATCAGAAGTTTTGGTTCAGGCTCCACTACCTAAAGATTTTTACACTGCACCATCACAAAAATGACAACACATCCCCTCAAAGCAAAAAGGATTAAACTATTTCATATAATGTACACATTATATACAAAATATACTAAAACATGCTTCCTTTGTGGATTACATTATTATCAATTGCTTTGTTTCCCATGATCCTTTTTTGTTCTAGGTTTTTAAAAGAGTTAAATGGTAGTTTGTTTACTTGAGGCCAATAGAAGAGCTCTTTCAAGACAAAAAGCATATTTTGTATTTCTGAAGAAGCTTTCAAAATATGATGGCCAAAGAGTTTGAAATATGTGTCCCTGTGGTGATGTCATTCTCAAGGGAAACATACTTCTAATATGAAGTATTCCCATTAGACATAGTGGAGATCTTACAACTGTATTCTTAACCCCAAGAGGTTATCAAATGATAATAGTTAATTGCAAAATGGGATGACATCTAATGGAGTGTTGGCAGGCATGTTGGCCAGTCATTCTGGGTCATTGCCCAAATATTTATAGAGGCGTCAAAGGCTTGATTTTACCTTAACAATCAGACATTTTACATGAATATGCAAAAAAGTGAATAACCTTTAGGATTTACATGTAATCAAAGACTTATTGACAGAATCTTACCCTGGTGACTGACAGCTTGTACATATGCCACAGAGCTGGCATGTTTAGTGGTTAGAGCAGAGGTCTTCATCAGAAGGCCTACATTTTGTTCCTAGCTCTGCCCCAGATTCTGGGTTACCAGACTGTGGGCAAATCACTTAATGTCTCGGTCCTTTAGTTTCTCCATCTATAATATAGGGATAATAATACTTACCCACCTTTGCAAAGAAGAGGGGAGGGTTCATTGACGGTGGCTGTTGTAAGAAACAAGCAGGCCTATGGGGATATCCATGTCTATGCAGACCGTTAACTCAGAGGATGGGCTGAAGCTGTCTATTTTGATGGTGACAGAGGACAAGGTATGGACGTGAGTCTCTTCAGCAACTCCCAACCTCAGGACCCTTTTGTTGTTCAGCAGCAGGAGCAACAACAGGAGGCCACCTCCTTTGTAAGAGGCGCAGGGGTGCCCTCCCCTTTGTTATCAGCAGAGGCATAATTTGTTTCTTCTGTTGGAGGCCAGCAGTAAACTGCTGTGCTCTGTCCCACGCCCCCATTGCCTTGGAGCAAGGGAAGGAATTGTGACTCAAACGCGTGTGTGTGTGTCACTCAGAATTCTTGCCAAGTAGTACCCATCACCCCTCATTTTGGGCTGCGCCTACAATCACAATCCAGTCCTATTTGTCTCTCTCTGAGGGCTGGATTCTGCCACCCTTACCCAAGCTGAGTGGCACCTTCCTGTGTTATTTCAGTAGTAGGATTAATTATGTAGAGCCAAATTCTTCCCTGATTTACTTCCCATGCATCTACATGAGTTGAAGGAGTTGTGTGTAAGAGCAGAAATTGGTCTTAAATGTTGATTTCCTTGACATGACAGACAAGCAGAAATCTAGCTTGCCAGTGGCACTGTCTTCAAATGAGCTAAAAGCAAGAGCATCATGCAACATAGTACAGCTGTGCTGAAAAAAATGCAAACCTTTAAAGAGAATAACAGCAGTCAAAAGCAAAGGCTTCAAATGTTTTAGTTTAGGGCTTGTTTAGTCAGAAATGCATTCCCTTATGGCTAACGCTTCATGTATTTGATAGCAAGCTGGGCCAGTCCTTGGGTTCTGTGGCACTCTTGTGTGGCAGGCTGGAGAGTCTTGGAGTAACCTTTTTACAGCCACTGGCTGCTAAGCACTTTATTTACATATACCAATCACAGTTAAATGTTTGAACTTCTAGTTTCTCACCTACATCATCCCAGTATAGTCTCACAGTAGAGTGACCAGATGTCCCGATTTTACTGGGACAGTCCCAATTTTGGGTTTTTTTCCTTATATATGCACCTATTACCACCCCCTATCCCCATCCTGATTTTTTATACTTGCTATCTGCTCACCCTATCTGGCAGAATCTCCACTTTTGATGATGAGCAAATCTTACTCGGATGCAGTAGTAAACAACAGTGCTTTTCTCAATATGATGCAGAAGGATGTTCATCCTGCCTCGTGTTAAGCAACTGTTCTCAGCACCTCCAAGAACATCTTGCAGGACAAAGTCCTATCTGAAGTCAAAGGCAAAGCAGGCTAGAGAGGAGAATTTATAAAACATGCTCCTATGTATCAAAGGGAAACAAATGCATCCACAAACCCTCAAATTCTTATCTTAGAAAGTTTTATCGTTTTCCATGCTCATCTGTATTTTGGGCTTAAGTTCCTAAACATCAGCTAATGGCACAAAGTTTGCAAGATGAGTTTAGCCCTAGAATCTGCTCAAAGTTAGCACCGAACACTGTAAGTGTAATAAATGTATACTATATTATTTTAAAGCATTTACTCTATCTAGACTACTATTTGCATAACAATAATAATTATTATGCTGCAGATATGCATTCTATGAAATGTGCATCTATGTTTTATAATTATGCTAACACAGTAATTTTCAATACTTTGTGTGGTAATCTCTTTAGTTTACACAGTGATGTCAGCAACAGCATCTCCCATAGCAAAGACAATATCATGCCTCAGTAAAGGTATGTACCATGCATCAGATGTTACCCAGCATCATGCAAAATGGAGAGTGGTCAAATGCTCCTAAGAAACCACCCTGCTAGAAAAGGGGGGGAAAGAGCAACTTCCTTATATTTGTCTGACCATCTCCAATGTGAAGACCCAGGAAGTCTCTTTAATGGAGTCTTTGGTCTCCTAGGGTCCATCTACAAAGCAATAAACAGATCCATAGAATCAAGTCCAAGAACCCAGATCAGTTGACTCAGGCTCATGGGCCTGGGGTTGTGAGGCTAAAAATAGCAATATAGACTTCAGACTTGGGTTCCAAGGCCATCCCCTCCTCACAGGGTTTCAGAGCCCAGGTTGCAACCTGTGCCTGAACATCTACACTGCTATTTTTAGCCATGTAGCCCAAGCCCCATGAGCCTGAGTCAGGTGACCTGGACTCTGAGATTCAATGCCATGGGTCTTTGATTGTGTGTAGGCCTACACCCTTAGAGCACTTGAGGGAAGGGAGGCACAACCAACATAGAAAGGGGAAGAGCTGGGTCTGGGCAGCTTTTCAAGTAGAAATCTGCACAGAGGTTACTGTTGGGCAGACAAGCAGTAACACTTGCTCCATGGTTGCACCCCCTAAACCACACTCCAGGAGGTTTCGGTGCAGCTGCAGGTTGAATTGTGCCTCCACAGAAAGCCATGCTGTATTGGAAATGACAAAGTGTTCAAACTATCTTTCCTCATATTCATGGTTCACATTCCAGGCAGCATCACCCTAAGTATATTATGGTACCAAGTTCACTAACAATACACTCCTTTTGTTTTTCTGTATATATAAAGGTATTAGAACAACTGACAACCCAACTAAGATGTGATTTAACCAGTGACAGCTTTCCAGGGGCAGAATATGTTTTGCATGATTACATTTGTTATTGACATTTATAGATATTAGTAATTTGCGAGGGAGAAATTGTTAAAATACTTTTCTGAAATGCACAAACCCTGGGAAAGGACAATATTGTCCACAATATCCAAGCACCAATTAAAGACAGAATTTCAGCCATAATCATCTGAGTTTCCTATCTTGTTGATTTAAGAGATATTCATGGAATTTCAATCTGCTACTTTTATTGACAATAAGAAAATTTGCATGGCTGAACCTCGTATGTCACTCTTGAATCTGGATTAGGTTTATGTTAATATTCTGGCAGAAAACTGGGTCAGGCAGAAAGTTTGGATTCAGATTTGACAAAGCTAATATTTCACACGTTGATTTTTCGCATGAATTTTCTGCCTCAAATGACTGAAATCTTACAGATCTGCTGATTTCACAAGATTTCTGCCATCTGAAATAATATACTTTCATTTCCTCCCTCTGTGATGTCCTGTGGCTTTGTAAACAATCTAAAGATATTTACAAAACCTTTTGGACATTACACCCATAAACATTCTTTACTAAAATCTCCTTATTTATTGAGAGCCAGACTGCCACACATATGGAGCAGTAGTCCTATTGAAATCAATATTCACGTGTACAGGATGAAGTTTTGATAGGTACAAACTGAGCGAAAGAAACTACCTTCTTTTTACTGAAATCAATGGGGCTACTCACAGAGTAAGGCACTATTCAAAGAGAATAATAGTGGCATAATTGGGCACCCTTATTATTTTTATTATTTATATTATGCCAGAATTGCTGCTAGGGAGCTCACAGAACAGATAGTCATTGATAGTTGCCGCTCTGAAGAGCTTACTATATAGAACTTGGGCATGACACAACCACTGAGGAAGAGAACAAAGAGTGAGGGGAAGAGGGGTGGAGGCGAGGTTGGACAGAATTAAATAAGATTATGTGGGGTGATTCAAGCCATATACTTTGGTAAAATTAGTTCACTTTTTGTAGGCTTTGCAGCAAGAACTGTCTTTAAGGAGGAATCTGAACGAGGCAAGGGTGGTGGCTGGATAAACAGATTTTTGAAGAGCTAATAAAAAGAGGTGGATATCATCTGCTAGAAATCCCAGGAGCATAGCACAGCACCACATGCCCAAATAGTAAGCATATGTTATTAAAAAAGGCAGTTTCTTTTGCACAATTTGTATGTACCAAAAGCCCACCCCTGCACAGACAAGTACAGTGCACCGCTATATCTCTAACATCTGAGATGCTGTCTCCCAAGCCAAGTCAGTGCTTGGAGAATACCTACAGAAGATCAAGAGGGACGCACTGATATGCAGAATGTATGTTTTATGTCAGAGCTGTAAGTATATGAAATTATACTGCAATATAGCACAGCATAAGGATATTGATGAAATAAGATTTTCATTGCATCACATATGGTTGATTCATAAGTAGATAAAATTATTTCAGTCCAGCTCGCATTGACGTCACTGGAAAAACTCCTTTTTGCATCAATGGGATTTGGATCAGGTCTTTAGCAGCCTTGTTCTTTTATCAGATTTTACTGTTAAACAGAGAAAGAATAGCTTGTCCTGTTTGTTTGTTTATTCCTTCCCTACTCTTATCCGCTCTTAATCCTTCCGCTCCAAGAAACACTAAAAAGTCAAAGGCCACTCAAGACTTGCTACAGTATTTCTGAGGCAGCATCCTCAGAAACAACCAGGGCTATATTTTCACAGTTTATTGGCAGCTGTAAGGAAAGGATGAGAGGTGAAGAGCTGGCCCATAAAAATGTTTGTTCTAGGTTTCTGCCTGATCTGGAATTTCACATCTGGAAAGGTGGAAAGTCTAAAGGTCCAATTTTGCCCTTTAGGTGTGGAAAAGTGAGTATGTTTTATAAGTAACATATTCTTTCTCTTGAACAAAAAATAATAGTTTACTGTACATGACATTCATTTTCTGAATAGGTCAGAATGAAATGGGGAGAGTAATATCTCAACTGAAGATGGAGGTGAACCAAACCCCAAGATCCAAATGCTCTAATTGCTTAGGGAAGATCCAATCTGCGTCTGGATCAGAATTAACTTTTGTTACTTCATACCAACAAGTACTTAACAATAGTTACAAAATTGCACAGAGATGAGAAAATCAGTTTCAATGAAATAAGAACTGATCAGAAGAAGAACTTTTTCCAAAACTTAAATTCACTCTTAAAGGCGACCTGTAAAGGAAACAGGATTGGACTTATGTTCTTGATTTATTACTTTTTAAAAGCTATTTTCCATTTTTATTTTTTTAAATTAACAGCAGAAATTCAGGTCCTATCCAGGCTGGAAGACTTCATGACTGTGAAACTAGTGAAATGGTAACATTACGAGTCAAAGTTGAGTTATTAGCAGGGGAAGAGATTTTTGTGAAGCTATTTAAAACACTGGGGAATTTTTTATTGGTTTTGTTAACACCTATTTGATTTCAATGACCAATTTTTAAATAAAAGAAGACTTTTTGTTAAATATGCAACATTCTCATCCCTTCTGTTAAGGTGTTAAAAGATGCAAGAAAGTCTCCTTATACCTCCAAAAAAACAAGAATTCCAATCTCTTCACTCCTGATATTTATAAGATAAAAAAACAGGGAAAAAAACCCTTAATATATATATTGTCAGGACTTTGTTCTGCATAAAACAAGAAGAAAGGGAAGAAGACCAATTAAAAAGAAATCTTTTGCAAGCAAAACTCCTAGAGAATGTAATAGTTTTACATAAATTATTCTAAAAACCAATGGAATATAAATTTAAAATCAAACCCAAGAATTTTGTGAGGTTCAAATGAGTTTCTTTTTTTTCTCTGTCTACTATTCAACATGTCTGTACCTTTCTGCCCTTCTTGAGTCCAGCAAGAACTGGAAGTGAAAAGCTTGGCAGAAGTCATAGGACCAGAAATCTCAGGAGTCTGTTCCTGTGGGATTTGCAGCACTGTTTTGTAGACCCATGACTTCACAATAGGTCAGATAAGTCTCTAAATAGTGGGATACTTAAAAGAACTGAAACTTCAAACCTTCTAGAGTTTACTCACCGCTGTTCTGTACTTCCTGGTTTAAGCTGGGGCTGGAAACAGAATTCTCTCTTGATGATATTTCTGGAGTGCCCATCACTGTGGAATCAAAGAGACAGATTACTGAAAGGCAGGTCAGGTGGCTGTTTCTGGGCTGGCAATAATTAGGACCCAAGTGCAATCTCACCTGATTCAAGGCTCCATATACTGGAAATTCTCTAGCAATATTTCATACAGAGAAAATTCTGTAGCTAAATTATGGTGTATGAGAGGAAAGTGGCTGAATCCCTCAGCTGTCAAATGGGCAACACATGCCTAACTTTCTTATTTATTGTCTTTGTGATAAAGGGGTTACTCATAATGCTTATGGGTAAGTCAGGGTGGGGCATTTTGTGTTTTCAGCACTGTCTGGCAACTTGATTATGTGCTCGTACATTTCTGTATTTCCTGTCTTGGAGAACTAGAGAAGTGGTCTCTCTGTGTGACTAACTTAAGGCCAGGTAGAAGTAGCCATCTTTTGACCTCTTCTGGCAGGGCATATTTTTGTGCTTTTTTTGGTGTATGAGTATCTGCATGCACATAACCAAAATTTAGCCCATTGCATGCCCTCTTGTATTCATCAACTTCAGAATAAATATCCTCAAAGAGAGTCCTCTAAATTAAACTGCTCTGTAGTTGAATATTTTATTATATTGTAGAATCCACACTAATTTAGGGTGTCAATATTTTTGCTAAAATTAAAAACTATGAATCCCTCCTGTACTCACAGCAATAATTTTGAATTTATAACACTAAAAAGCGACAAAGAGTCCTGTGGCACCCTATAGACTAACAGAAATACTGGCGCATAAGCTTTTCTGGGTGAATACCCACTTTGTCAGATGCATATGACCCACGAAAGCTCATGCTCCAATACTTCTGTTAGTCTATAGGGTGCCACAGGACTCTTTAGCTTTTCAGTATCAGAGGGGTAGCCGTGTTAGTCTGGATCTGTAAAAAGTGACAGAGTCACATAAGCATCCTTTCCCATAAGTAGGTAGTATAGAGAGTAAATGCTAACGTTGCAGTTTTACCTTTTCATTTCCCCATGTTGTATACCTTAACTCAGGCTGCGTGAGTAGTGGGTCAAGTTCTGCCCAGGCAGGTCCAATGTTTTAGTTCCACACTACATGTAGCTTTCAGCTTCCGATCTTGCAATGACACACCACCTATAAAAGCAGACATCCTAATGGAAAAACAGAGCAACACTTAAAATGTTGTTTTTCTCCCCCACTCTCTAGCATAAAGAAAGTTGTAAAATATATTAAACTGTATATTTTATGTTTTTGTTCTATTAACTCTTTGTTCTACCATCCTCTCAAATTTCTTAGCTAGTTATTTAGGGTAACTAGAGATGTGCTGAAGAAATTCTATATTCTGTGTATCCTAATATTGAAGTAGCAGATGAGATAGCTCAGCAGAATGCTTTCTGTATCTGAATGGCAGTGGTATACCTCTGCCATTTGAGAGGCTGAGATTTGAGTACCTGATTGTGCTGAATTACAGTAACATGAATCTGGAGGATTGCCAAGAAAATCTACCTTCCTGCAACAGTCATTCTCTAGCAGTCATGGGTGTTTGCGTTTCTGCCCTCAAATGTCCACAGTCTGCATTAACTACAACCAAAGAGCCCAGTTCAGCCTTGGTATCAGCTAAGATCAATTGCAATGCACCCATTTATACCAGAACTGGATTTGGCTGAAAACAACCAGCTGCTGCACAATTTGTGGACAATGAGTCATTTTCCTTTTAAATAAATGTAGAACTTTGGGCAAGATTGTGAAAAAATAGCTCCTTGAAGTTTCTGTGTCTGAAGCAGCGATGTTGGGCATGATTAGCCACCCAGACCTTTGTAACTCAAGATTCACTACAGTGAACATAGTTTGATGAGTGAAACCAGAGAGAAAGATTAGGGTTCAGGAGAGCTGTGTTTTGGTTTGAGATGAGAGGCTCAGAAGAGTAGCCCTAGGAGCTGCTCCTGGGTAGGGCATTGGAAGAGATGGCAGAACCTGAGCATGTAACCCTGGCCTCACGGTATATTAATAAAACCTTTTTCTTACAACTCTGCCTGCTTGCTGCATTACTTTCTGCCAATGGAACATTGAAATCAATGGAATTACATCAGTTTAAAACTGGTGTATCTGAGATCAGGGTCAGACACAGCGTGTCTCAGAGCCCTGGGAAAGCACACACAGCAGTGCTGTCAACTACTCTTTATTGGGTGCTGCCTGTGCCCCATCTTTTCTCAACCACTCCCTTGCCCTTTGAGTCTAATGCAGCTGATGCTGGACTCAGCTGATCGTTACAGTTAATGAATGGCCTATATTAGGGCTTTTTCCTGTTCCCAGTGGAGTCTCTGGCAAACTCTCATTGAGGTCAGTGGGAGCTGCTGGGCCAGTGAAGAAATATATAACAGTCCACTCTCCACAATAGTAAATTATCTTATTTATTTCAGTACATAACGATAACCAGTTCAGCAAGATTTAGGGTTAAAATAAACTCATGAATTATAGTTTTGCTGTTTTTCTGCTGTGTGATTATATCTTGGTCCTGAGGTAAAACAAAAAGCTGTTTTAAATACCTTCTAAAAAGTTACTGTATCTTATAAACAGTATATAACTAGTGTAAATGATATCACTGTGGTCTGATTTGAAGGGCTGCTGAACACGATAACCATTATTTAAAAGAATAAGGATGTAAAAGGTGTGCCTGTGGGGTGTGAAAAGGTAAAGAAGCTCATGACCAGAGTCTAAGAAGGACTAAGAGGGCTAAGGATTGTATTATAGGGGTACAGGATTGGCCTTGAAAAGAGCTGAGTTTCTCCAGAAAAAGGAACTGCTGCTCCTATTGGAGTCAAGCACAGGAGACTCTCAGGAGACCTCTGACAGTCTGGGTCCAGGGCTAGAATTTTCAGCAGGGCTCAACACCACAGTTAGATCCAGATTTTCGAAAGAGATCAGCCAGCTCAATGCAGCTGCAAAGTGCTGAGCATTTTTGAATATCTGGCCACTTAATTTAGGTGCCTAGATGGGAAATAAGCCACTTTGAAAATCTAACCTTAACTGTGGGTATTAAATACCTTTCAAAGTCTGGCCCTCAAGTGCAAAGGCATCAGACTGCTCCAAGGAGGGACCCAGCATGCAAGTGAATATGGGCTATATTTGTATAAAGTCTGTCTGGGTTCCATGTCACAGGAATCTCTGCAAAGGCTGAAAAAGCCCTGAAATAAAATTGAGGTTTCTGAGCTCATCTGGTCTTGCAAAATCTTCAATCAGCAGAGGATTTTGTTCAGTATTGCCCTCTGTCTGTTGCTATGAATCTAGTATCCTGTTTCAGTTGTGAGTTATCCATCTGTAAAGAAACACCAGATTGACATAATTCTCACACATTCACCTTGTAACATCACTGGAATATTAAAGTATTTGCTGAAAAACAATCCCCCCATTAATAATTTGGTACAACCAACATTACATTTTTATTTTTAAAAGCTCCTGTTTAAAATGAGGATTATTAATTTTATTACATTTAAAGGAATCTTCATTGAAGGACTTTATTGTCAGTTGGTAAAAGTTTACCCATCTTAAAGCAACATGGATTTGATAACAAACTTCGACAATAACTTGAGGTGGAAAATGTTTGTTAGGAATTAATCTATGTCAAAATCACTTCCTTTCCCTAGAGGAACCCTTCTCAGTCTTTATATCAACTATATATTTATATAGCAGCCAATTTTGGTTTCTTGTTAAAGCGAAAGTCTATTTAAGCCTTTGCATTTTTTCATGCTCCATTCCCCCATGGTTCACAAGTACAATAGTGAATGTAAGCTACAATAAAAAGGTCATTTTCTTCTTTCAGCAACAGTAACACAAGTGGCTGCATTTCCTGATTCTGGATTAAGTTCAAGATTTCAAATACGACTGGACTGGTTTCTGATTAGAAAGTTTGATATTTATCGTAGACTTTCCTGTCTTCCGTATCCAATGGGAGTGAGATTGTAAAAAGGTAAACTGAAAGAAACCATTCTTTTATTCAACAGTTAACCCCATCTGAGTAAATAATACGGTGTTGTGCACTTCAGCATTTGCTGTTATGCATTGAGTTCAGAACTCAAAACGGCTTCAAAGCAGTGTCCATGAAATGATGACAAGATGCTGCAGAAACAGCTTTTCATGTGGAATATAATGCAAGTATTGTGTTACATAGTACAGTAACAAATAGAGTATAGTGGTAATGATATAGAAGATAAAGTGTCTGGAAGTACTTACCTGCGGGAAACTCAATCTTATTTTAGTTCAGGGCCCTAGGCCTATAAACACAGGGTGTGTACTAGAAATGTACATATTAGAAGAATCATTTTGTTTGGAATTTTAAAGTTTCTCTGAGCAGGTAAATAAAAAAATGATGGCCAAATGTAGGTATTAAGGCAGAAATAGGACAAACATCTTAAAACAAAACAAAACAAACTTGACCTTAACCCCAGCTTTTGTTATGCAAAAAGGTCACACTATTTAAAGAAATAAAATAATACATTATTAACCCTTATAAGATAATGCCATTCCCTAATAAATGTAAGTTATTAATGAGTTGCAAACTGAGAGCTCAGTTGTGCCTCTAACAGCACAGCCACGTACTGGGGGATGTACCTGGGGTCATGTTGCAGCAGGAAGAATACTAGATTACCACCCAGAATGCCTCTTTGGGCTCAAGAAAAGGACCCACTACAGCAGGAGCTCTGCCATGCTTTAAGTGATGGAGCATATGCTTCTCACATAACAAACTAGCTCTGTGAGCTGGTGCTAAGGTAGGGACAGAGCTGCACTTTGGCCCTCATCCCAACTTCTTTGGGGAGGCCAGTGCTGCTGGTGACACTAACCACATGCAGAGTCTGTTCCTGATCAACATTTGGCTGGCTCCTGTCCTGAGCAGGGGAGCAACAGAAGAGAAAGGAGGCTTAAAAGGGGGATTACAGACCTCACACTAAGGCTAAGGGAGGTGTGGAGCTGTAGAGCATGCTCCAAATGGAGGGCCTGCTTAAAAGGGCACTCTGACAGGCAAGCAGAGGGACAATAAAGAAGAGACTGTGGGAAGGTAGCCAGGATGTAGCTTTTGGACACTGGGGAAGGGTCTGGACTGTGGTAAATCCCAAATGAGTTCCCAAATGGGAAGCCAAGGGTCTTGATCCCATTTTCTTCTCCACCCTTTTCCCTGACAATGGGGAGCAATTGGCCACTGGGCAGCCCCAGCTGAGTGTCTGAATTATTGAGACTGTTTGAGCAACCCTCTGCTGAGTGGGAAGCCGGTGCTGGGACCTTGCCCCAGACTGAAGAGAGGATGGGGAGGTCAGAAGTGGCCCAAAGAAGGCTCGCCTGTTGTACCAGCTAGAGGGGACTGAGACTTCTCTCACCCCTTCCCCCTGGGGCCCTGGACCAGGACCTCCCGCCCTTCCCACACCTTCTCCAGTTGATCAGGGGAACTTGGGAAGCACTGGGGGACAGCAGACTAACTCAGCTGCCGGGCCCTCAGATTGCCCGGGAAGGCCATTCCAAGACTCTGGGAGACTGTTGAGCTGTGGTCTGCCCACTAAGTCTGCTGGTTGCAGGTGAACCCCACTTCAGGGCTTCTTGTGCGTTTGCACGGGGCCAGCCACAATCAGGCCCTAGAAGGGAAATGTACAATGAAGAGATTTGCAAAGCCTATCACCAGCCAACCTATATCCAGATAGTCTTTGAGGAATAACGATTGATAGCTGAGAGTGTGTTCCAGGAGAATATTTCTGGAAGACTTATGTGGTTGCACATATTAGATCAGATTCTTACAGGCCGTGACTAAAAGCCCAGGCAGTGAAAGCAAAGACTCCCTTTGCCTTTAATGGGCTTTGAGTCAGCCCCATAATGAATCGACTTAGTCTATATTACTGAGGATTCTATGAGGGTGCATAATCACCATGGGCCATTATTGTGACCCTTACTGCATGCCTGTACAGAGGAGAAAGGAGGCATAAGGTGACCTCCTACTCATCTGTGCTCCCTCTCCACAACATGGCAGCCTTCACAGAACAGGTACTCCCCTCCTGCACATGTAAGTGGGCAGGGGTGCAGTCTTGGCTCCACTCCTCAGTGCACCAGCCCATGCAGCTAAGTTGGTGTGGACAGGGAAGCAATCTGACTGGCACAGAGCTGACACTGATTATTTACTCCCTCAGAAAGCAAAAAGGAAACCAGACAGTGGCTCTCAGACCAGGTCTACACTAGAAACTTTTCCTGGTATAGCAATGTCAGTTAGCAGTGTGATTTTATTTTATTTTTTGTGTGTGTGTTTCATTTCTACACGGGCAAAAGCCCCATTGTCAATGCAGTTATATCAGCATAAAAGTGCTTTTGCTGGTGTAGCTTATTTTGCTTGAGGAACTGGTATAAGCTATACCAGCAGAAGCACTATTTTACTGGTAGAAGCTGCATTTACACCGGGAGGGTTTGCCAGTGTAGCTACTGGTATAGCTATACCTGCAAACCTTCTCTAGTGTAGACTAGGCCTTAGAGTTGCAATCTGGTTTCTGGGCTGCCCCTAATTCAGCACAACAATGTGTCTCCCTGAGAAATCTTCACATCATTTTCACACCTCCGTACTGTCTAAAGTAAATGAGAAAAAATGACAAGGTAGTGCCTCTGTAGGATTTTATTTGTACTTTGAATTTGCCTGTTACATTATAACCATGCAGGGTATATCTGCACCTCAGCTGAGAGCAAGCCTCCCAGCCCAGGCATTCAGACTAGTGTTAGCTTTGCTTGAGCTACGTGCTTAAAAATAGCAGTAAAAATGTTGCAATACCATAGACAGCATCGGCTAGCCACCTTAATCCAATCCTACCTTCACTCCTGGATCTGCTTCGGTGGCTAGCCCAGGCTGCAACATCCACACTGCTACTTTTTAGCATGCTAGCTCAAGCAAAGCTAGTGTGAGTCTGTCTGCCTGGGCTGGGAAGCCCATTTCCAGCTTCAGCCTTGATCTACCCTGTAATAGCCCCAGAGGCATGGCAGGTTCATTTGGAATATGTTGATAATAGTTCACTTGCCTATTCTCAATGACCTCCTCAACCCTATGGAAATCTGTAGCTTCTCTCAGTTACAGCAGATGTAAAGATTAAAACAAAGGGCTTTTAAAAAATACTTTTTTTAAAAGAAAAAGAGCGCTATTGTAATACTAAGATTCATAAATCACTTTTCGTTTTCAAACTACTTTACAGACATTAACTAAAATAGTCGACACACTGCTGCTATAGGCTGATTAGGCATTATTATGCCCATTTACTAGAGTGACTAGATAGCAAGTATGAAAAATCAGGAGGAGGTGGGGAGTAATAGATGCTTATATAAAAGCTCCCAATATTGGGACTGTCCCTATGAAATCGGGCCATCTGATCACCCTGCAATTTACAGACATAGCAAGACTGAGAGGTTAAGGGCAAAACTGGCAGCTGATTATGCATTGCTTGATGGCTGACTTGAAACATTTTAATGCTTAATTTTCTGAAGTTCTGGGCACTCAAAACTCCAGCTGAAGTCAACGGGAGATACAGGTGCTCAATACCTTTGAAAAACAGATGCTAAGCAGAGCTGACCCTATATGTGTGGTTGCCCATATGTGGAAACATTTTTAGCAGCCCACCCCCATCAAAATTGCCAAGCCAAAAAAACCAAATAATTTGGCACCCTTCCAGGTGTTGATTTGGCATCCCTAGTTGTTGCCCATGGTGACCGCTCTGATCACCAGCCCTCATCCTGGTTGTCTCAAGCTGGACACCTAGAAAGCAAAGCTGCCAAAATCAGTGGGCACTTTTTAAAATGTAGGCATTAGGTGCCTACTGTAGGCACTTAACTTTGAAAACTTTGCTCTGTTTTTCCAGATAATACCATACTATTTCACCTATTGGCGATAATGAGGTTAGAAAAGCTAGAAAATAGTGGGATAATGCTAGTTGATTCTGGGGTGAATAAAATCCAAACAGATGGCAACGTTATCCCCAACAGAAATAGAAAAAAAAAGCCAATTAGGAAGTTTTTGTGGCTGATGTGACTGTACCTCTATTAAGTAGGCAGGTGTAGTAGTAGACATTAACTGTAGGGTAAATTACATTAAGACTTTGAAAGATGATGCGGCACAATATTCTGGTGTGTTTGAAAGAATATATCAGTTTAAAGGTGACTAGCAGATTTATTCCAACACAACTGTTCCGTGTGGTCCTTTGGTTGAATGGCTCTTCTCCCTAAGCACAAGTCTTAGAGTTGTGTTCTGTTGCAAGACTGATTGCTGGCCTCCTAGTCCCCTTGAAGGGGAAGGAGATTTAAGCATATGTGCAAAAACAGAAAAAGAGTCATTGGTTGTGTCCTATGCACATTTGGCAGAGAAGTGGCTGTACACAAACTGCTAGAATCCACATTGACCAAGCCATGAAGCAATGCACCTGCTGTCTCACAGAGAACGTTTTACAGTTACACATATGATTTGGGCAATGTATTCCCCACGAAAAGACGTGCTCACAGCAGACATGGGGTTCAGAGCAACTGTAGATGCTGTGGCTCATTAGAAACATGCAGATGTTAAGGCACTGTTGTACAGTGTGCGATGCACACTTGCCATTCAAGTCACTGGAAAACAGAAATGAACAGTTGCTTTGCCGCAGCTACTTATCCAACCGTTAAAAATATGATTAGTCAAATAGAGGAAAATAGTTAGGCCAGTAGTTGCAGTCATATCAAGCCATGAAAGGATATATAAGGGCTGAAGGCAAGTTACTTCTAATGGAGGACAAAGTGGTTATATCAGAAGAAAAATATTGTGATGCAGTGCTGTCCTGTTATTTCCTGTTTTGTTTTTCCTGTTTCATGCTGTGTGGGGGGGTGCAGACTACTGATGAGTAAACACAGCATCTCATTCAGTCCTATTTAGCATTTAGGTATGCCAGGGATCAATATATCCCAGTATACCGGATCAGACCAGGGATTCGTCTAGTCCACTGTCTTGTCTCTGTAATTACCATGTGCTTCAGAAGAAGGTGCAAACCAGCCCATAGGGGAGGTTTCTTTCTCACCTTTGTCAGTTAATACTCAGTTTATGTCCTGAAGGATGAGGATTTATATCCCATACTGTTTTTTAAAATCTTGTCTAACATAACTGTGGATATTCTCATGATCAATTTAAATATGCAATGCCTTTTAAAAGCCTGTTAAGTTCTTGGCCTCTATGATATGTTGTGGAAATGTGATCTCTATGTTTAGGCACCTTAGAAATACCTGAGATAGAGAGACGCAATTACTTGGGTATGGAAAATTATATCAAATCTGATATAAATTATAGCAAATCTGAGCAAATAATTTTAAAAGAATACAGTGGACTAATTGGCTCTTATTTAATGCTTCAAATGTATATGAACAAATCCCATTTCTTTGAATTTATTATTTCTTCATTTTTTGATTAGTCTTTTTAAAAAAATTGTTTTATTCTATGAATTGAACATGAACTCAAATATTGAGCTGTGTTGCTTAATTGAGATTGGTCAGGTATGCATCATATTCTTGTTTTCTTCTTCCATTTCCACAAATACTTAGGCATGGGACTTTGAACTTTGCTTTCCCAAAATATTTTTGCAAGGACAACTTGATCACTTAAATTTTGTGGAACAAGCAGACAAAAAAGGGATGAACATGACCAAGATAAAGCCATTTAAACATTTGAGGCAGAGCTGGGCAGAGGATGGAAATGCCATTTCATGAAGGTTTTTGAGATTTTGAAATTTGGCCTTATGTCTAATTGGAATTAAACCTGAAAATTTAAAAATTCTCTGTGGCAGAAAATTCTGACTTTTGTTTGCTTATTTTTGGGTCAATCAGTATATTTCATTTCAAGAAAATAAAAAGTATTATTCTGATTTTTATTTTATATTGTATTATAATATATTACAGAAAAATTCAAAAATCTGAAACAAAAAGACATTTCAAAGCCAAACATTTAAACTTTTCATTCCAAAAATGTTGAAACAGGATGTTTTGACAATGTTCGAACATTTTTTCCTTCTGAAACAAAATTTTGATTAAATCAACACAATTTCTCAAAGTTTTGAGCGAACTGCGTTTTGCAATGGAAAATGGTTCTATCAAAGTTTTTCTGACCAGCTCTAATATGAACAAATATTTGCATAAAACTATATTTCATTATTTGTCCAGTTCAAACCAACACAACTTCAGGTTCTATGTGCATCGCTACTTACAAACTGCTATATCCAAGTATTCAAAGGGAGTCATCTTCACTTTATGTACAGTGTTAACCAAGTCAGTCAAGTAAATCCAATCTAGAAACAAAAAAAACCCGTGATTTTATTTGTCTGTGCAGCAGAAGTATAGTTGTCCTAGTACTGCCCTAGGCATTGTGCCTCAGGGAGGAATCACCTTTGGGATTCCATGCTCTCTTGCTCCTTAACCTCTCTACTAAGACTGCTAAAAAGGTGCCAACTGGTGAATGAGAACACCTGTCCAAGAACTTGACTGAACTACTCTGGAAAGATGCTAATGACAAAGAGCCACCAGTTAGTAATGACATTAGGTCATTACCTGACAGGCACAGTCTTGCATGAATGACCTAGACTCTCTGTATCCCCATAACTTATCCCGAAGGTCATCCAGTCACCAGCATCTAGATCCTTTTTTTTTGCAATTTCAGCTGATCTTGCTCAGGTAGACTCAGTCCTGTCAAACTGAAGTACAAATGTGGATATAACAGATGGTCTTAAAAATAAATGCATATAGGAGAGAAATATTAAACTGAATTGCCTAAACTAAATAATTTTACCCCTGATTTTAAAGTTATATATTATAATATCATACTTTGTAGATAATTTTTATTTCCCTGCATCACGTGTTCAAAGCCCTTTGACAAAATTAAAATATGAAATTATGATCAGTAGCTGAGTAAGGCTGATAACAGGAAGCTCTTTAACACAGTGGACAAAGACATAAGACCTAATGGCTGGAAGCTGAAGCCAGACATTGGCCTGGAAGGCACTTCCTGGGTCAGTGAGTCTGGCCCTCTGCTTTCGCAAGCAACCCCATATAACAATATAATATAGACAAACTCAGTTTAGAAAGAAGGTACCTATTTTTAGCAGGGACAAGCAGAAGGAGATGTCAGCTCAAAAGATTGAAAAAATGTCACTGTTGTTGCTCTCTGAAGTCAGTAAGAAACAGCAAGTTCCAATGGACGGAGCCTTGGATAGAGGATCAGGACACAAATTCTTTTCCTCATTCTGCCACTGAAGTGCTATGTGATTTGGGCAAATCATTTCACCTTACCATGCTTGTTTCCCTTCCCACCCTTTTGTTTGTCTTGCCTATTTAGATTGTCAGCTCACCAAGGCAAGGATTGCCTTTTACTGTGTATGTTCAGTATCTAGCACGATGGGCCCTCTATGTCAGGTCAGGCCTCTGGGGTGCTACTGTAATACAAATCATTATAATTACAATTGTATTTATTGATGATAATAATAAGCAATACCACGGTGCCCCCACAAACTACTCATGTTTGAGAAGGTAGATTGGTGATGACATGGAGCTGCTACATACTGTAGAGAAGCAGAGCGAAAAAAGAAATAGCCCATGCATGACTGTGTTCACTGAAAGAAAGGAAAAGGTGAGCTAACAGTGTTTTAGATTATGATGATTTGGGCTATCATACTCATTTTCCACACCTACTGTACTGCTAAAAAATCACAAATGTTCCACAGTTTTATGGGCTAGAGCTCTTGGGATTACCATTTTTAGTAGTACCTAATGTACATTTTAATAGGAGTCATATGTAAGATGCCTTAAGCTCAAATCAACTGAAGCTAGTTTCATAGTGGCTGAAATATGTTGTGTGCACCTCCCTAATCAAACCACATCCTAATGTGGGTTTGGCCTTCCTAATGACATGTCCAAATAGCCAATTTTTTTTAGTGCCTGAAATTAAAATGCATATGTTAAAAAAAAACCCAGACACATACATTTCAAGGGGAGAACAAGGAAATGCTTCTCTATGCCAATACCTCCTAAAATGTCCACCACTTTTACTCATGGTGAGAACACCTCATCACTCTTACTCTGTCAGTTCACAGCTCTCTCAAACATATGGACAGTTAGGCAAACTCTAGGTGTTCGTCTGCTTAGATAGTTCTAAAACCACGAGTAAAAAAATCCAAAAATATATAACAGACGCACAAGTGCACCTTGGGATGAATACATTACAGACTCAGAACTGTCAGCACAACCCTCACAGTCACATTTTTTCACCTGCACATGTGGTTTACACCTGTGAGAGTTAGCAGTGAACTTGTTTACAGCATGGAACAGACTCAGGTTCAAAATCCAAATTTCTAGCTTTGTTTCTACAGCTTAGTTTTTTCACTTCAAACGCCTTACTTCCACTGTAAATATTTGCATAGCTTTTGTGTTCCCTTATAATGATCTCACCAGCATAAGTCTCACTCTCTTTCAAGCTTTCACTGAAACAAATGGGACATCTTTTCTAATTAGATCAACAGGAGTTTTATGGGAATTACATTTGTGTAATAGATGAAAGGGGTAGTGTATAACTCTAAACATAACTAGATAGGGGGTATTTTACAATCTATTCATCACTGATTGTTCTCCCCCTCAATGATTATCTAAGTACTGAAATAATTCCATCATCATTGTAAATGGAGTCCAAGTAGAGTCAATACAACACAATCCACATCACTGGCTTTGAATCCTTTCTGGATCCCTCTCCCAGTCAAGAGTCAAAGTCCCTAGAAGTATATTCAAGTATAAATTGCTATAAGTTGTTTATGAATACATATTCTATAGGACCAGATAGTCCCCAATGGATTCTTGTGTGGAGCAGGCACTCCCTCTGACCCCAAGGAAGGCTCTTTCTGCAACATTGTTCCTCCATGGCAGGTAGGTTATCTGCCATGATCTCTGTGTGGATTGAGCTACACAGAGTACAAGGGTGGGGACGAGGTAAAGTATCACTCTCCTCTGGACTTTCCCATCCTCTGCTCTTACGTTTCTGAGATAAATTCCAGATGGGAGATAATACAGTTTATGGCTGGATTACTGTCTCCTGGATCCCCTTCATGGCTGCTACTCATCAGCTTTGTGTAACTCTGCCAGTGAGAGTATGGCTGCTGCAGGATGAAGTGTGTTCCTGTACAGCAACAGTCATCCAGCAGAACAGCTCTTGTGACCCAGAACTCTTTTTCCTTATGAAGCCCTAAAAATTGCAGGGCAGTGATGGAGCATGGTTTCCAAATCCCACTACATTTCTCTCAAATGGATAACAAGCATTTGTAAAGGGCGGAATACTTTCAAAACTCCTCTCTCTTGAAATGAAATTGTAGCATACAGTAATGCACTCAAGACTATAGTTACAGCCTCCAAGGAGGAAGAATCACAAGGGGATCGTGATGAGGGTTAAATGCTTGTTGATGCCTGTGTGGGAATTGACTTTCTTGCACAATTCTGGCTCCCAGTGATTAGAAAGAGCTAGCTGTATGAGCAATGATATAACAGCTTGCATCATGCCCTTGGCAGGTAATTTGTAAAATGGGGATAATGACACTTCCACCTTTGTAAAGCTCTTTGGGCTCCTTGGATGAAAAGTATTTTATGTTCAATTAATAATAAAAATACTTTTCAGCTACTGTTCTGTCAAACAATGCAGCAGACCATTTTTCTCCTCTTTTTGTGCTCATGAGGAGTTGTCTGATCTCCAGGCCTGCTGATGGGAGTGGGCAAAGGGGGCAATTGGCCAGGGACCCAGGGTACTTAAAAAGGCCAGAGGGAAAGAGGGGGCCCTGGCAGCTGCTGCTGGCAGTGGCAGTGCAGCAGGGCTAAGGCAGGATTCCTGCCCACCCTTGCTTGTAGCTCTGTGTTGCTCCTGGAAGCATCTGGCACCATTCCTGTAGCCCCTGGGAGAGGGGGCAGAGGGGCTCCGAATGCTGCCTCCATCCCGAGCGCCAACTTCACAGCTCCCATTGGCTGGGAACTGCATCCAATGGGAGCTGTGGGGGCAGTGCCTGCGGGAAAAAGTGCATGGAGAACCCCTGGGTCCCTTGCCTAGGAGCCACTGCCGGAGAGGTATGCTGGTCATTTTCAGAATTCAGGAGTGGCCTGAGGTAAGTGCTGACCCCCTGAGCCCTTCCTGAATCCCAATCTCCTGCCCCAGCCTAGAGCCCACACCCCGCACCCAAACTCCCTCCCAAAACCCGCACCCCCTCCCGCACCCCAACCCCCTGCCTCAGCCTGGTGAAAGTGAGTGAGGGTGGGGGAGAGCTTGTGACAGAGAGAGAGAGGATGGAGCGAGCAGGGGCTGGGGCCTTGGAGAAGGGGCGTGACATGGGTGAGGCCAAAGGGAAGGGGTGGGGCAGGGGGTGGGGCAAGAGTCTATGGGTTTGTGCGATTTGACAGTTGGAAACCCTACTGGGCAGGCATATGGAAGCCCTGGCCGTGCAGGTAGAGCGTGCACAGCAGCGCAGCCAGCAGCTCACTGGGCACTAGCCAGCACAGGCACAGCACCGCTCAAATGTCAGTCAGACCGCGGCCTTGCGGGTGCAGCTTGTGTGTGCATGAGGGCCCATTGAGTGTTCTGCCCTGGGGCACGGAATTGCTGTCGACGGGCCTGCTGATCTCTAGTGGTGGTAGAGTGAGTAACTGAATTTTTCAGTGTCCTTTTATACCCTAACAAAACCAGGTTTTATACTCAGCTTAGAAATAGGTAGACAAGTGTGTAGTAAATTTTATTTTTGAAAAAATGAAAATAGCACAATACTATTGAAAGACACTGCAAACTACAGAGGTCTGCGTTGTTTTGTTATGATGTGTCACAAATTGAATGAACAGACAAAATGAATGTGACCAATGGGTTTGATATACATTATGTATCATTTGACTCTAAATATTCTTGTTTTAAATATAAATATTTGTATTTGGAGCATTCCCAAGTGAACGTGTTTAATATGAAACACTGGATATGGCTAGTATACATAATATCTTAAGAATGACTGTTTGCATCTTCTATGGTGCAGTGAAAGAAACAAAAGAATCTATTAGTTATTTCTCCAAGTCTCAGTAAAGACAGTTTTGTTTTGTTTTTTAAAAAAGAGTGCATCTTGTGCATTTCTGAATATATCAAACTGCTCTTTCAGTATCGATGACTATGGACCTGATCCTGATCGAACTGAAGTCAATGGCAAAACTCCATTGAATCAAATGGCAGCAAGATCTGGTGAAAAATTCTCCAGGCAACAGGACTTCAACTTTGTCAACATGTAATGAACTGTGAGTGTCTGCTTATGCAAATACTCCAATTCTGCCAAACTATGAACAAAATCTTAGAATCTATTTTAATGTCAAAACAAATTATGGTAATAATTAAAACCTATTTCCCATGACAAATCACTGTAGGAGAAGCATTCTTGCTAGAGTATTGCAAATAGGCAGGAATTTCACAGCCATTGAAAGAAATTATGCTTCTACTTGGGTAAAAATGACATTCTAATAGATAGAAGAATAAAATGCAGGCTTGGCAAGGACTAGCTAAGAGAGAAAGATATTATGAGGTAATCATGAGTACTGTTTCAAAAGAATATTGTCAGAAAATACATTGTTTCCTTTTTATTAATGTGATTAGATGCTTGTAATAACAAGATTGTTTTAACCTTGCCAATATGCTGTCAGTGTCAATTTTATTTTAAAGTGGGAAATAAACAAAAGGCTGTTGTTACAAGGAATTCAAGCTGAAATGCTGAAGCTTTATTGCTAATGTGATTGTGTTTAAAATTAAAGGTTGTATGTCAAAGTGAAACCCTGGCGCACACTAGTAAATTTTCATGAGAGCTTTTGGACTTGACATATGTATCCCTGTGACAATAATCTGGTCAAATGGTAGAAATACTGTATATCTATTAGAGGATAGCAATTTAGTAACAAATTTATATAGACTTATTAGAGATTGTCAGAAACAAGAATAATGTACACAGTACAAATCCAAACCATATGTTCCATGAAAGAGCATGTCCTTCCAGCATTTTTTTAAAGCTATAAATTATTCTATCACACTACCAATAAAGTACTATAGAGGTAAGGTCACTGACCTCAAAGCATTCACATTTAGTTCAAAATTCAACCCCTGCAGCTTAGCACTTCATCCAAATTTCCAAATGTGAAGGGGAATATTTTTTTCTTTCCCTATGATGTTTTCCCACAGGCTCTTCTGCTTGCCGGTGTTTTCACAATGATGTTCTTTGCATTATGTCAATTTACATTTAGTAGCTGTACTACAGTAACAGGAAAGTTTTAGCTCATCTCCTCTGTGTGTTATGTACACTACATGCTCTGTGTATGCTGTATGTCCTCATAAGCATTCATTTGGCTGGCTGGCTGGAAAATCCCCACATTCTAATTGTTAAAACATACCCTCTTGTGGGCATTGGTGCCCTCGGCCTGTGGCTTCAGATATTAGGAAGTGTACTGTAAGTAGCAATCCTGCTTTGGCAAGGTGATGAACAGAATGACCTCAGAGATCTTTTTCATCTCCTCCTCTCTCATTCTGTGATTCAGAGATTATCCAGTTAGTTCACTGGAAGTCAACAGGAGTTTTGCCATTGATTTCACTGGGGGAAGAACAGGCACTTTACTAGATTATGGGCCCAAGCCTTTGCATCAAGTTCAGACTGAACCTTTGCTGAGGATTGAAGAGGTATGATAACTTTTCCACAATTATTTTTCATTTACTTTCCTCTTGATACTTGATTCTGGCCAGGACCAGATGTACAATTGCCAAAATAGCAAGAGTCACATCCTCTACTGGTCTAAATCAGTGAAGTTCCATGACAACATCAGTCCTTGTAATTGCTTTTATTCTTATTATTTATTATTCGTTTGCTATGTGCCAACAGTGTGATCACTAAGGTAAAGGACACAACATTTGAGGGTGAAAAATATTGCTTGAACATTCCCTAACTTTAAATATTTTAAATTATTCCTGACTTCTGATCTCAGTGCCTTAATGTTGCATTAATGCTAATGTTTTGCATTGTGCAGTCCACTGAAATAATTTAATACACAAATTTTAAGGAGGAACTCAAGCTCTTGTATACATCCAAACACATCTTTCTTTAAAGGTCTTGAAGGTGAAACAGGCAGTTGTGTATCTAGCCTAGTACCCGCAATTTATGTTGATCTCAAATTACTCATATTGCTTGGTTTGTCTCCCCTTTCTTTTTACTAGGCTTTTGTAGTTTATTTTACTTATAACCTAGATGCTGCATATTAGCAGGAATTCTTTGTATATGAAAAACTAAGAACTGAGGCTGACAAGACAAAATTTTCCATCCAGCCTTTGAATTTTGCACACTTGTTGCAAGCAACCATTTGCATGTGAAAATGTAGGTTTTGCAGTTCTAAAACCAGTACAACCTCAAAGCTGTTACAAGCTTAAAGCTGAAAATTGGGCCTACACATTCAGAAGCAGCTGTCAATTTGGCCCTGAAAGTCTCATGCATATTCCCTACTGTTAGATAAAGCTACATTGTCGACCAATCCAATTAGTTATTTACTCAAAACGTCATACTGTCTTTCTATGGCTATAGATGGTCTCCTCTGAGTATGACTTGTTTTTTCTTTCTGACTGTTATTATATAAGATTACTCAGATTTACGTTCCATGTTAGGAATGTTCCACTGGTAAACTTTCTGAAAGTTACTTCAATTCAGTAACAGATTCATCATTTAAATGAAAAATACTCCAAAGAATTTTTGCCATGCCTTTATCTTCCCCCTCTTGCTTACAACGTAGAAATATACATTTGATTAATATTATCTTTGTAAAGTTCCTTGGGAGCACCTATAACTCTGTCAGAGAGGTGCCTCTTGAGTACTTTGGAAGTTGGCCACGTTCAGCTTTGTTTCTCATTCCTGATGTCCTAGGATGCACAAAGGCACTGCTTGCACAGAATTACAAGACCCATCTGCACATTTCTCTTTCTTTGGGTGAGGGAGAAGAAAGAACAGAAGAGAAAGTGAGGAGGGAGAGAAACCAAAGGGAATAACAGAGAAAGGCAAAATGAGTTAAATGAATTAAAGCCTCTTAAAGCACTTAGGCCCAGATTCCCATTTACATTTAGGCCTCTTTACACAGTGCTGGCAGTGTTCACTCCACTTTAAGGCCCCTTTGCACTGCCAGAATGATGTACAGAGTCATTAGTGTAAATGACAACCTGGTCCTTTCTCTAAGTGAGTAGTGATATCTTGACTGTGATGTGCAGCAGAGATCATAAGAAAAATAGGTTCAGATTACTCAGGTGAGTCTGAAAGTAAAGTGTGGATTCCAAGAAATTGAAGACACCTCTTTCCAATGATAGGGTAAGGATTGCAGGTTTCTCTGGCAGGTTATCTACAGACTTAGCATAGGAAGAAGGCAACACCTTGTCTTTTTTTCTACAAGAAATAGTTGTATAATGTTACATACTACAGAAGGTGGTGAAGGGGACTGGCTAGATAGTCTGGCAGTTAGTGGTTTGTGCTATCATAAGCAAAATTTGAGACTCTTGCACTTAGGGCCAGAAAGTTCCAGGATTCATAAAAAGCTCTCTTTGTTGGTTTGGCTTCTATGGAAACTTTGCAAACTTTAGGCAATAAGGACTGAGTTATTAGTGTTTACTTTGATTACTTCTATTCGCTTTTTAAAAATTTATTTATTTACTTATTTGCTAGAAGATCATGCTAGGAATATATGTTCTAATTATTTTCATAAAGAAAAATACTTTTGTTGCCATTTGATCTGGGTATTTTCCTTTTTCATATAACAAAATAATTATATCAAAAAAAGTTCCACAGGTGACCCTAGCAATTACAGGTTGGTAAGGCTAACTTTAGTGCCCTGCACATTAGTTGAAACTGTAGTAAAGAACAGAATTATCAGACACATAGATGAACATGATATGTTGGGGAAGAGTCAACATGGCTTTTGTAAAGGGGAATTTTGCCTCAGTAATCTACTGGAATTCTTTGAGGGGTTCAACAAACGTGGACATGGGTGATCCAGTGGATATAGTGTACTTGGACTTTCAGAAAGCCTTTGACAAGGTCCCTCACCAAACGCTCTTAAGCAAAGTAAGCTGTCATGGGGTAAGAAGGAAGGTCATCTCATGGATCAGTAGTTGGTTAAAAGATAGGAAACAAAGGATAGAACTAAATGGTCAGTTTTCACAGTGGAGAAAGGTAAATAATGAGGTCCCCCAAGGATCTGTACTGGGCCCAAGTTTGTACAACATATTCAAAAATGATCTGGAAAAGGGGGTAAATAGTGAGGTGGCAACGTTTGCAGACAATACTAAATTACTCAAGATAGGTCCAAAACTGACTGTGAAGAGTTACAAAAGAATCTCACAAAACTGGGTGAACTGGGCAAGAAAATGGCAGATGAAATTCCATGTTCATAAGTGCAAACTAATGCACATTGGAAAACATAATGCCAAATATACATATAAAATACGAGTCTAAATTAGCTGTTACCACTCAAGAAATAGATCTTGGAGTCATTGTAGAGTATTTCATTCTTCCTCGGAATCTGCTGTGGCAAAGGTACCTCTTAGGAAGGCAGACAACACCATCAGGCAGCTCGTAAAGAAGTGGATGTTTCTTCCCCAGAGTGCCAGCAATGAACTGATGTACATCTTGCACAAGCAGGGTGGTGCCAACGTCCCTCGGATGGGTGATCTGTGCAACATTGCAGTGATCACTCATGCCTTCCGCCTTCGGACGTGCCCGGACGCTATGGTGAGGAACATCGTGGAAAGTGCTATGCAGCATGTCACCAGGAAGCAAATCGCCAGGACCACCTCCAATCAAGAGGTCGCACCTACCAGAGCGGCTCCCTGGAAGGTGAATTTGGAAGAGAGGGGGGAGACTTTGCTTCACTCTGGACTCATGCCTGCAATACTATGTGATGCCTGGAGAGGTGTATCGGCTGCCATTGGACATGCTGCAAAGAACACCAGGAGCTGGGAGTCCTGGTGCCACAAGTGAAGAATAGAGAGCACACAATCATCACTCTGAGAGCCAGAACCATGCTGAAGAGGACCCTGAAGGATGCCATCAACTGACAGTACATGGAAAACCTGAAATGGAAGCTGGACCAAGGCAAGGCATTCGAGATGTGCAAGTGGGACGTCAGCAACCACTTCCTCCCTGGGGGCAGCTTCCATGAATTCTACCATCCCTGGAATGGACAGCCAAGTGCAACTGGATATCATCATCACCAGTGAGGACTGGAAGAAGATCATCATGGTGGATGTCACAGTGCCCTTCGAAAACAGGACCCTGGCCTTCAGTGATGCCCAATCTTGAAAGCTGGAGGAATATGCCCCTCTGGATGACACCTTGAGAGCTAGGGGCTATAAGGTTCAAACTCACGTGCTGATCATCGGAGTCTTGGCTGCATGGGACCCCAGTAACAATCAAGTGTTGAGAGAATGTGGAATTGGTCAACGCTATGCTTGGCTGATGCGGCAACTCATGGTGTCAGATGCCTTCAGGTGGTCAGGGGACATCTACCTAGAACACATCACTAGACATTGGCAATACCAGGAGGGATAAGCTGGAGCGCTGATGAGAAGCGCAGTTGGGAAAACAACTGAAATACTTCCCTGATGGATTGTATTTTCTAATGGACAACCTACCCTAAATTCTCAATTACTGAGGAACAATCTTCATTCACTGATATATTTGCTTTCTGCAACCAACTCTTTGTATAACTTTTCATGAGTGATCTACCCAAATACTTGGATGCTAATACCTAAACTGTACTGTTACATTTATTCATCTAAATTTGTGTTTTTGCTGATTATGTACTATATGTATCTTACGATTTTTAAAACACTTTGTATCTGTGGATAATCTAAGCACTATACCCAGATGTGCAGACACTATTTTCTTAACCTGTGTTTTATATAATTTTTTTTAACATTAGCTTTAATAAAATGTTTAAATCAGTTTGCTGCAAACATCTGTTCAAAGTGCAGCGGCAGTCATAAAGGCTAACAGAATATTAGGAACCATTAAGAAAGAGATAGATAAGATAGAAAATTTCATAATGCCACTATATAAATTCATAGTACTCCTCCACCTTGAACACTGCATGCAGTTCTGGTCACCCTATCTCAAAAAAAGATATATTAGAATTGGAAAAAGTACAGAGAAAGGCAACAAAATGATTATAGGTACGCAACAGCTTCCATACAAAGAGAGAGATTAAAAAGACTGGGTCTCTTCATCTTAGAAAAGAGACAACTGAAGGGAGGTATGATAGTGGTCTATAAAATCAAGAATAGTGTGGAGAAAGTGAACAAGAAAGTGTAATTTATGTGATCACATAACATACAAACCAGGGATCATCCAATGAAATTAATAGGCAGCAAATTTAAAACAAACATAAGGAAGAACTTCTTCATGGAACACACAGTCAACCTCTGGAACTTGTTGCCAGGGGAGATTGTGAAGGCCAGAAGTATAAGCGGGTTCAAAAAAGAATTATAAAAGTTCATGGAGGATAGGACCATCAATGGCTAATAGCTGATCAATGGTCAGGGATTCAACCCCATGTTTTGCGTGTCCCTGAACCCTTGACTACTAGAAGCTGAACTAGATGACAGGGAATGGATAATTCAATAAAGTGCCCTGTTCTATCCATTCTTTCTGAAGCATCTGGCACTGGCCACTGTTGGAATACAGGATACTGGCCTACATGGACCATTGGTCTGGCCCAGTATTGCCATTCTTATTTAGACAAAAACCTTTAGAGCACCTCAGGCTTTTCAAGTAAGTCCTAGCAAATCATGGAGATTATGCTGTCTCTAGTTATTTTGATTTTAGATCATGAAATGAATGACATTCTCTCTGAAATTCATATCCAATGGCCTGATCACTGGTGAGTTACAACAGTTCTCATTTAATCATATAGGCGATGTGGGAACTCAGCATCTCTGTAAAGAAGACCACAAGATACTGGTGCATTGCCAAGGATTGCTGCATTTCTTTATTATGACTAACAGACAAACAATTCACACATCACATAATATAGAAATATTCATATAAATAAAGACGTCAATATATAGTAAATTTTTTATTAAACAATTGTCATCGGTTGCTGCTATCTCACATTTGTTTTAGGTTGTAGCAGAACTGCCAAAAACTCAGATTTCACAGGAGTTCACGGGAACATTTTATTTGGTTTTGATCTGTTTGGGTTCACACCCTGTACATTTCATTTTGAGTACTGCAAAATCTCAAAGCAGAATTCATTTCAAAACCACTAAGTTCCACTCATTTTCAGTTAAAGCCATTTGCAACTACAAATTTCATAAGATTTTGATGCAAAAACCATAGACTAGCCCAGGTTTGCCTGAAAGGCTCATCCAGTTGAGTGAATGTTTTGATGGATGTAGCCTTAGTTTTGAGTTTGTATCAAAAATCCAAAACTTGACAAGATTTGTGTGGCTTTGTATTTCATTTCAACATTTTCAGAACACTAGATGAGGATCAAGAAGAGACCTAATTCTGAAGTCTTTATTCAGGCAAAACTCTCTTACTAAGTTGTGTCTGAGATGTATAGATGGATTTTCTGTCCCACAAAAAAATTTAAGCTTAAAAACCAAAAACAAAACTGTTCCAATATGGACAAGGTGCCAAAACTTTTTTTAAAAAAACAAAGAGAAATAAAGAAAAAATTACTTTCAGGTCAGTTAAAAATTTTAACATTTCATTTCAATAAACTTGACCTATTTTGTTTCTATTTCAACCCTTTCTGATTAAAAAAGACATAGAGTTTAAGGCTAGAAAGGACCCATTAAATCATCTCATCTGACTTCCCGTATATCACAGGCCATCACCCAGCACTGCACACTAAACCCAAAAGATAAAGTGAATTTGAAACCAAATGTTGTTTTAAAACACAAAATCAGAAATTTTCGTTCAGAAAATGACAAAGGCGACAGTGCATTACAGCACTCTTAAACAATTTTTCCTATTTTTTCCCCCAAAATAATTTTTTTTACCAAACATTTCAGTTTTGTCAAAACAGCATTTTCTGATGGAAAACTGTTTTGACAAACATTTTCTGACCAGCTCTAGTCTGAGCACAGAATGCAGGATCAAACCTAGAAGAAGCAGAATGATTCTGTTACAGTTCTCATTGTCTCAAATGGGTAGTGAGAGATGTTACTGTTATTTTGTGTCGCTGATTATAGCTGTAGACCAGGGGTCGGCTACCTTTCAGAAGTGGTGTGCCGAGTCTTCATTTATTCACTCTTAATTTAAGGTTTTGCGTGCCAGTAATACATTTTAACATTTTAATAAGGTCTCTTTTCATAAGTCTATAATATATAACTAAACTATTGTTGTATGTAAAGTAAATAAGGTTTTTAAAATGTTTAAGAAGCTTTATTTAAAATTAAATTAAAATGCAGAGACGCCCTGGACCAGTGGCCAGGACCCAGGCAATGTGAGTGCCACTGAAAATCAGCTCACGTGCCGACTTCGGCACACATGCCATAGGTTGCCTACCCCTGCTGTAGACTGTATAGACAAATGTAAATCGTGTTAAGATTTTACTCCGAAATAAGCTAATGTACTGTTCTTCACAAAAGGAAGAAAAGTCTGATTTCAATCTTTGGTACATTACTATGAGCAGTAAGTAACATGATTTTATGAAGAACAAATCAAGCCAGACAAACTATTTGTCTTTTTTTCATTTAGTTGTAGTAATCAAGTGATAAAATAAGTGGGCAAAGGAAATGTGGTAGATTTAAAGTAGTCAGACCTTGGTAAACTGTTTGATACAGGGTCTTGCTGTGAGCACTATCACACAGATTAAAAGCTAGCTGAAAGACTGTTGGTAAATGCTAATGATAAGCTGCAGTTGGACAGAAGTGTGCAGTGGTTGTTGGAGGGAAATGTGCAAGGATTATTGCTGATCCTAAGTTTATTTAATTACTTGATTAGTACTAGAACTGAAGTGCATTCATAATAAAAAAAACAGCATATTTCTGTATTTTGCAAATGATGCTTAATTGGAGAAAGTGGCAAATGCATCAACAACAGCTCTAGCGCCTGTGCTGCCATAGGCCCAACAGACAATGCTATCTATAGCAATTGATCCTGCGAGGTGCTGAGTGCCTAATGCAAGGTGCTCAGCTCCTATTCAGATCTGTTGGAACAGAGAGCAGTCAGCTTCTTACTTGTTTTGCTGCTCTAGGCGATTGCCTGATCTTTCTCCAATGTAAACCAGTGAGGATAGAGAAATCTCATCTCCAAAGGGACCTTGGGAGGTTGGAAATATGGCCAGGAAACAGCTCAATTAGATTCAACCCAGAAAAATGCAAGCTGATATATCTTGGGAAAAATAATCCCGACCACATATTCAGGGGGACAGAAATACTTGGAAACTATTAAGTCTAAAAAGCTGTAGGAGAGATGATAGATAGCAAATTAGATAGGATCTTGCAATACAATATGGCGGCAAAGATGTAACTGTGGCTGTGGGCTACATACACAAAGGCATCATGTCACCAGTAAGGGAGGTAATTTCCTATATTTCACATGTGAGCCTGCTGCCAGATGGAAGTATTCAGTATAGGCCTGGGCTCCTCAGCACCAAAATAAGGTTCCTACTTTGGAAGAAATTTAGCAAAAAGAAATAAAATGGATGAGGATCTAGAAGGAAATGAGAAAAGATTTAGAGAACTATATATGTACATGCTGGCTCAGTGATGACTGGGCAGGATGAGGATGGTATGAAAAGGCAGTTCAAACAAATCTAGGCCCTGCTGAAAAACTATTCAGCTGGGTTCCCTGCTTCTAGAGCTCCCCTCACAACCTGCCCTAAGCTTCAGTGCTATGCCACTTGGTGGCAAGAGACATTTCAGACTCATGCATGACAGGAGTTGGAATAAATAATGGACCTCGTTATGATTTCACACCAACTTTACACCAGTTTATTGCAATGGAGTAGCTCCAGTCTTACACTGGTATAAACGCAATCCGAATCAGACCCGATGTAACTAATCTGTTGTGTGGTTGTAGAGAAATAGGTGAAGTAGACTAGGCAACTACACCCACTGATTCACCCCAGGAAAGACAGGTCGTATTTCCACCACAAGCTTCTCTCAGAATAGGGAAACACTAGGGAAGCCCAACTTTTTGTTCAGCCATGGGGGTTCATACCAGGAGCCTATGGAAGATGCACTGAGGATGGGCTACATCAGGGCCGCCCTGGTTGCCTTAGTCATAACCCCTGTCTAGCCAGTGCAACCCATGTTTTGGGCACCATCAATTTCTTGTGGGTCTCCCAATGGAGGGAAAGTTCTTGTTGCTTTCCCTAGCAGCCTACCCTTTACATGGATCTCCTGCCACTGATGCACTGTACAGAGTCTGCATTGTCAGCAGCTGGCATAGATTTGGGAATTAATCTGTCCATGTAGTTAGTGGTGCATACATCATGCTAGAGCAGTGGTTCTCAAACTTTTTTACTGGTGACCTCTTTCACATAGCAAGCCTTTGAGTGTGATCCAGCCTTGTAAATTAAAAACTCTTTTTTATATATTTAACACCATTATAAATGCTGGAGGCAAAGCTGGATTTGGGGTGGAGGTTGACAGCTCGTGACCCCCCATTAATAACCTCATGACCCCCGGATGGTTCCCAACCCCCAGTTTGGGAACCCCTTGCTAGAGCATACATAGCCCTAGCATATTTATTGTGCACAGGTATTGCATTAATAATTTTCTAGACTAGAGCTGGAGATTCAAAATCTCACTCCAGCAGTTTACTGATCTTTGAAAGAGTTCAGATTAGATTCAAATTTTGTGGCTCAGATTCATTCCAAACTAGACCAAGATCACCAGACATTTCTATCAGTCATTGCAACATTAAATGAATACCACAGCTATAAAAAATTCTTCCCAGGGGATACTGAAATTCATTCTTGGGGAGCTGAGGTGAGTAAGAAGAAAGTCCAGGAAGAGACAGGGACCGAAGACTGAGTCCTTCAATGCTATTTTTAATTAGTCCTAATTTGGCTATTTTCTGGATAATTTCTAGTCTGTGCAATATGGAAAGTTGCTAATATAATACCTATGCATAATAAATATGCTAGAATTGTGTATGATCTAACACTATGTACATTTTAATATAGTGTGTGTGTTCTAGACAGGCCTAGAACCAGAACTAGATCTAATTATTGATCCATTCCTAATATGGGCACTGTCTTGATACAGTGGGAAAGGAGGCTCTCTCTTTTTACACCTGTCATGGTATAATTCCCCACTCTGAACCTTAGCGTCCAAAAGATGGGGTACCAGCATGAATTCCTCTAAGCTCAATTACCAGCTCAGTACTTGTAGCGCTGCCACCAACCAGCAATTCCAGTGCCTGGTACACTCTGGTCCCCCCAAAACCTTGCCCGGGGACTCCCAAGGCCCAGTCCCTCTGGATCTTAACACAAGGAAAGTAAACCCTTTCCCTCACCGTTGCCTCTCCCAGGCTTCCCCTCCCTGGGTTACCCTGGAAGATCACTGTGATTCAAACTCCCTGAATCTTAAAACAGAGAGGAAAATTCACCTTCCCCCCTCCTTCATTCTCCCCCTCCCAGACTCTCCCTGAGAGAGAAAGTAATCCTAACACAGAGAGAAATTAACCTTTCTCTCCCCCTTCCCTCCTTTCTCCCCACCAGTTCCCTGGTGGCTCCAGACCCAGTCCCCTGGGGTCTCACCAGAATGAAAAAACAATCAGGTTCTTAACAAGAAAAGCTTTTAATTAAAGAGGAAAAAACAGTAAAAATTATCTTTGTAAATTTAAGATGGAATATGTTACAAGGTCTTTCAGCTATAGACACTGGAAATACCCTCCCAGCCTAAGTATTCAAATATAAATTAAAATCCTTTCAGCAAAATACCAATTTGAACTCCTTCCAGCCAAATACACATTTGCAAATAAAGAAAACAAACATAAGCCTAACTCGCTTTATCTACCTAGTACTTACTATTCTGGACATATAAAAGACTGTATCAGAGAGATTGGAGAGAAACCTGGTTGCATGTCTGGTCACTCTCAGAACCCAGAGAGAACAACCACCAAAACTAACAGCACACACACAAACTTCCCTCCCTCAAGATTTGAAAGTATCCTGTCCCCTGATTGGTCCTCTGGTCAGGTGACAGCCAGACTCACTGTCATAAACAGATAGCTAAGGGTTAATGTCTCTTTCACCTGGAAAGGGGTAACAAACAACACCTGACCAGAGGACCAATCAGGAAACAAGACTTTTTCAAATCTGGGTGGAGGGAAGTTTTGGTGTGAGTCCTTTGTTCTTGGTCTGTTCTCTTTCTGGGCTCTGAGAGTGACCACAGGAATCTCCAGGCTTTCTAATCTTCTGTTTCCAAGTTGTAAGTACAAGGATAGTAAGACAATAGGTTTATATTGGTTTTTTTTTTGTATTTACATGTGTGTAGTTGCTGGAATATTTTAAATTGTATTCTTTTTGGATAAGACTGTTTATTCATTTTTTCTTTTAAGCAATTGACCCCGTATATTGTCACCTTGATACAGAGACCATTTTATGTCTTTTCTTTCTTTTTATATAAAGCTTTCTTTTTAAGAACTGTTGGATTTTTTTTTGTGGGGGCTCAAGGCGATTGAGTCTGCAGCTCATGAGGGAATTGGTGGGAGGAAGAAGACAGCAGGGAAGAGAGAATCTCTTTGTGTTAGATTTACTAAGCCTGAATTTGCATAACCTCTGGGTGAGGGGAGAGAAATATTTGATTTCTCGGTGCGGTGTTTCAAGGACTTGAAGCAGGGAATCTCCTAGAGTACCCAGGGCAGGGAAATCTGGGAGGAGGTAAAGAGGGGGAAGGGAAGTGGGTTATTTCCCTTTGTGGTGAGACTCAGGGCATCTGAGTCTTGGGGTTCCCCAGGGAAGGTTTTGGGGAAACCAGAGTGAGCCAGACACTGGAATTCTGGCTGGTGGCAGCGATATCAGATCCAAGCTGGTAATTAAGTTTGGAGGTTTCATGCTAGCTTCTCATGTTCTGAACTCTAAGGTTCAGATCTGAGTAGGACAGTTATGACACTCACTGAACTTGTTAACCCTTTACAGTCAAAAGAGATATAAAGTACTTTTGTTCTATTAACTCCTACTATCTGTTTATGACAACATCCATGAATACTTTCCACATGAATATTTGGGCTGAATTTAATCCCAACAGTAGGCTTGGACACAAGATACATAAAATAACACTATCAAACAAGAAAGAGTTATGTTTGATATTTTCCCACTCTGAAATTGTGAACATACATTACTTTTACAGTGGCAGAAAATATGAGTTTGAAGACATTTAAACAGAGACCTCAGCTGAAAAGAGTTTGCAATAACTAGAATCTTTTTTTTTTAAGCCAACTCTAATTAGATACCTTCATGTTAAGTCCTGAAATGCATTTTTTGGTTACCTTCTCTCCAAGATGGTAGCACCTGGAAAAACATGCAGCTTATTTTTTGCAATAGATATGAACTCAGATAGTAAGAACTGCATTATACTAGCTGCTTTGGAACTGGTAGTAATGTTGATGCAGTGCAAGTGGCTGACTCTTGTACAAGGGACTTTATGAAAAACACCAGACATGTACAGTTTCCACGCAACACAATGGAGAATCTAACAGCCTCTTGTTAAATATCTGAACCAAAACTTTTTGAATATTATGCCAGATAAACGTTACTGCTTTCCCTAAGCCTCTGTTTTGATTAACTGACTTTGAAGTTCCATTTACTAATTCCTTAGTGAGAACAATCTGTGATCTGAGAAGACAGTGCTTCTTAGTGCATTCACACGTTCACTAATATCCTTGAGCAAAAAATGCAAACTTGAAGGCAGGTTTCCATTTTAACATGAATTGATTAATTACTACAGTACATACTGCCTTCATTTTATACTGTTTGCTATAGTGGAAATAATTAAAATAGTCCAGACCTTGTCTTTCCCATCACACTAAATTTACAAAAAAATACATGAAGTGTGAAATATGAGAAGTTAATTCTTAAATTCATATTTTGTTTTGCTGGGAACAGGTTTCTCCTATTCAACTCACTATTTCCCCACAGGATCTTAATATCAGCCTCTTCGTGAAGTGAAATTGAAGGAAAATGTGAGCCCTATGACACAACTGCCCTATCATGAGAAAATTCATGAACTTGTCTCATATTTGCAACAGCAGCCAAATTACTGCAGCAAATTTGGATGATACATTATATATATATATATATATATAATGTATCATATATATATATATATATATATATATATATATATATATATATATATATATATATATATATATATATATATAAAATGGATAATATCAATTCATGTTAAAATGGAAACCTGCCTTCAAGTTTGCATTTTTTGCTCAAGGATATTAGTGAACGTGTGAATGCACTAAGAAGCACTGTCTTCTCAGATCACAGATTGTTCTCACTAAGGAATTAGTAAATGGAACTTCAAAGTCAGTTAATTCATTCATATTTTATATATATATATAAAATATGAATGACTGGATGCAAATACATTAAAATATATGGTAACTAAATTTGATGAATAGGTGGCACAAGCAAAACATTGACATATAAACTGTGTGTATGGGAGATGCACAGTATTACCCACAATATAAATGTCAATACTCCTGGTCATATATAATATATCCCAAAGTATGTGATTGGTTTGTTTGCTACATTATCCCTGTATTATTTGAGATTTGGGGTGGTGAACATTAGCCCTCAAGAAGATGAGCCACTAAAGGCACTGGCAAAGGGCATTGTAACAGGATACATGCTGCACCCCTCTGGATTTGGTCCCTTGGCCCCTCTCCTACATGAATCAGGAATACTTCAGTCTGGTGCAACACCCATGTTCCTTATTCGTGATCAGTTCCCCACCATCAGTTTCCAACTATATACAGGCTTTGCTACTGCTTGGCCTACCACAGGCCTGGCCAACAACAGCCTAGGCAGTTCCTACTTCCTCTCAGCCTGACTTCCCACTCTTAGTTTCCACCTCCCCTTTCTTTCACTTCCTTCCAGCCTTATAGCACCTGCTAATGAGGCTGGCAGGTGTGGTCAGCTACCAGGCAAATGTAGGGTGGTTCACCCAGCCTCGATCTATTTGCCCTGATTGGGGCTGGAGAGGTAGGGGCTGATTAAGGGCTTCTCTGGCAGCACCCTCCCACAGGCACCAAGAACATAGGCAAGTGCTACACAAGATTTCACACAAATTTCTGCCCCTCTGCCTCAGGCAGAGTTGCAGCACTCCTGTGAATTGCCTTTTGAACTTCTGGGCAGAAAGCAGTCAGTGGTGTGAAATAGTTTAGTAGTTTTTTCAGGTGGGATTGGGATGAAATCCTAAACGTCTTTGAATCTTAGTACTAAAGGCAGAGTGCTGAGACATGAACAAAGTTTTAGAAATCATGTTCCACCCCAGTTCACTCCCAACTCTGCCATATACTTTTTGGGTGGGCTTTGGACAAGTGACACTTTAGTTACCCTATCTGTAAACTGGTGATAATGATACCTACCTACCTGCTACATTAGGTGGGGTGGGGAAAATGTGCTGGTTAATGAATTAATGTTTTTCTAGTGTTTTGAGCATATAGAACACTGTATGATAGTGAAATATTCATATGAAAGAGTATAGCATTAATCCTCCCACTCTCAATGCAGTATCATTATTTTATCTAATTATTATTTTAAATCAAATCCTCCAAAAGCTGAAAACATATTCACCTCCTCCTCCCCACCCCAACTTCCGAAGCACACATGCTCTTTTGGGATGTTTCTCACTGTGAACAGCACCTGCACTGAACTGATATTGGTGAGCTGTTTGTTTTAATAGGGAAGGCAAAATGAAGTGTTACTTTTCTTTTAGACTACATTAAAGGGAGCACTATTAGAAATGCTTGTCCACTAGCCAACATTTTAAAGAATTATATATGTTTTGGTGTACATCTGTCTGTGTTTGAATTTGTTCCTTTTGTCTGTAAACGATCAGACACCCCTGACGGCACAGCCAAATGAGACATGGTTGTGAAAGGTCCATTAGTGAGTTTTTTTGTTTTTTAATATATTTTATCCAGTTTATATCATACCTAGGTTATCATGTTTTTACCAGTGTTGTACTTTAGAATTCTGAGCACCTTGGGCCTGGTTGTATTTTTGACTTGGGCTACTATTATAATATTTGAGGAATTTGGAAGCTTGATCATATCTTGAACACCGTCTAAGGCCCTGAATCTCCAGCAATTGGACTTGCCTGGGTGTACTCTTGCAGCCCTGTGGAGTCTAACAAGTGCAGGGGTCTGCTGAGAGGACCTGATAGCAGGACTGGGGCTTTAAGTCTGCTGGGACATGATGTTTTTAACATCTGATGGCATCAGTGTAGTTTAGGGGTTCTCAAACGGGATAATGACCCCTCAGGGAGTCGCAAGGTGGTTACCAGGGGTCATGAGCCGTCAGCTCCATGGGGCTGACAGCCCCAAGCCCCCATTAAATTAAATTAACCCCCTGCCCATTTTTAATGTATAAGGTGGGTCACAGTCAGAGGCTTGCTGTGTGGAGGGGTCACCAATACAAAAAGTTTGACCACTGGTCTTGTTTCTAGTGGGCAGAAATCTACATTCCAAAAGTCACCTTTACAACTGGTTGGTACCCTTCTAAGCAATCTCCAAGTGTTAGAAGAATAATGGCTTACAAACTTTCCATGAATGTTCATCTGAATCTGAAAATGAATCTTGAAAAACCAAAAGGGATCCATACAGGAAATGGAAGGAGGGGCATGTCACCAAGGAAGTATACATGGGAATAGCACAAGCATGTAGGCAGAAACTCAGAAAAGCCAAGGCAAAGCATGAGTTACAGCTGGCAAGAAATGTTAGAAATACCAGGAAGGGGTTCTTCAAATATGTCAGATGAAAATGAAAGATCAAGGATAGTGTGGGTCCGATGCGCAATAAAGAAGGTGAGCTGGTAATGGAAGATGATAGGAAGCTCGGTGCCTACTATGCTTCAAGATGATAGGAAGCTCCGTGCCTACTATAGCTGCTCAGTGCCTACTATGCTTCAATATTCTCACAAAAAATAATATGTGACCAGATGACTAGCGAAGTTACCATAGACAATAAAGGGGAAAGGATGCATATTGGGATAAGTAAAGAACACGTCAGAGATCTTCTGGCCAATTTCAGAGGGTAGCCGTGTTAGTCTGTATCCACAAAAACAACAAAGAGTCCGGTGGCACCTTAAAGACTAACAGATTTATTTGGGCATACGCTTTCGTGGCTAAAAAACCTCACTCCTTCTTAGAGGTCCCCAGCAGTGGGGTTGAGCTCACTGGGTGGGGGCATGAGCAAGTTCTGTTTTGTATTGTTAAGTGGAACCCCTAGGTACTGGACCTGGCCCTTGCTGCTGCCAATTCCACCAGGCAGAAGGGTTGCACTAATATTTTTAGGGTTTTCTAAATAATAATCAGGCCCACTCACAGCACTTCTGGGCCCCAGGGCAGAACAGTCAAGCACACACAAGCCGCGCCCATGTGGACATGGTCCACCTAACATTTGGGTGGTGCTGCACCTGCGCTGGCTGGTGCCCAGTGAGCTGCCGGCTGTGCTACTGGGCACGCTTTTCCAGCACGGCCAGGGCTTCCACATGCCCATCCGGTAGGGTTGCCAACTGTTTAATCGTGCAGACCCAAAGACCCTTGCCCTGCACTTTCCCTGATGCCACGCCCTTGCCCCACCCCTTCTCTGAGGCCCCACGCACTGCTCACTCCATCCCCCCTCCCTCCGTCACTCATTCTCCCACACTCACTTTCATCAGGGTAGGGGGTTGGGGTGTGGGAGGGGATGCGGGGTGCAGGCTCTGGGAGGAAGTTTGGGTGTGGGAGGGGGTGAGGGGTCGGGTTCTGGGGGAGAGTTTGGGTGAGGGAGGAGGTGCAGGGTGTGGGATCTGGGAGGTAGTTTGGGTACGGGGTGTGGGGTCTCGGCTGGGGTAGGTGGTTGGAGTGCAGAAGGGGACCAGGGGGTCGGTGCTTACCTTGGATGATTCCGGAAAGCAACTGGCACACCTCTCTGGCAGAGGCTCCTAGGGAGGGGGCCCAGGAGGTCTCCACGCACAGCTGCCCACAGGCACAGCTCCTGCAGCTCCCATTGGCCACAATTACTAGCCAATGGGAGCTGTGGAGTCAATGCTTGGGGCAAGGGCAGCATGTGGAGACCCCCTCCCCAGGGTCTGCAGGGAGGTGCCAGCTGTTTCTCAGAGTGGCGCGGAGCGAGGGTGGGCAGGAAGCCTGCCTTAGCCCTGCTATGCTGCCGGAGGCCTCTGGACCCTTTTAAATTGACTGGCTCCAACTGGAACTCTGGTGTCTACACAGCTATCTTTAGAGCACTAGCATGAGTGCTGCTAGCACAAGTCTCAGAGTGGTAGCTGTGTTAGTCTGTATCAGCAAAAACAATGGGGAGTCCTTGTGGCACCTTAGGGTATGTCTTCACTACCCACCGTATCGGCGGGTAGCAATCGATTGCTCGGGGATCGATATATCGCGTCTCATCTAGACACGATATATCGATTCCTGAATGCACTTATATCGATTGCGTAACTCCACCAACCCGAACGGAGTTGCGGAATCAACAGGGGGAGCTGCGGACATCGATCCCGCACCCGTGAGGACGGTGAGTAATTCGATCTTAGATACTTCGACTTCAGCTACGTTATTAACGTAGCTGAAGTTGTGTATCTAAGATCGATTTTTCCCCGTAGTGTAGACCAGCCCTTAGAAACTAACACATTTATTTGGGCATAAGCTTTCATGGGCTAAAATGAAAGATTATGTCCAAACAAATTTGTTAGTCTCTAAGGTGCCACAAGGACTCCTTGTTTTAGCACAAGTCTGTGTACCCAGGCTGGGAGGTTCATTCCCAGACGCAGTGCAGACATGCCCCTTGTCATAACATTTCTTCCCAGATCTGGACCTTAGCGTCCAAAATATGGGTGTTAGCATGAAAACCTCCAAGCTTAGTTACCAGCTTGGACCTGGTAATTGCTGCCACCAGCTAGGAATTATACAGTGCCTAGCTCACTGTGGTCTCCCCAAAACCTTCCCTGGGGGACCCCCAGACTCAGATGCCTTGAGTCTTACAACAAAGGGAAATAACCCCCTCCCCTTGTTTCCTTGGTACTTCCTCCCAGGCTCCCTTCTCTGGACGACCCTAAGAGATTCCCTGCTTCCAGTCCTGGAAACACAAGTACTGAGAGATCTAATCTCTCTTCCCCCTCACCCAGAGGGTATGCAAAGTCAGGCTTAGTAAATCTAACACAAAGAGATTTTCCCCCTGACTTCTTCCTCCCACCAATTCCCTGGTGAGCTGCAGACTCAGTTCCCTGGAGTCCCCACTAAAGAAAAACTCCAACAGGTCTTAAAAAGAAAGCTTTATATAAAAAGAATGAAAAAGGACATAAAAGGGTCTCTGTATCAAGGTGACAATATACAGGGTCAATTGCTTAAAGGAAAAAATGAATAAACAGCCTTATCCAAAAAGAATACAATTTAACACATTCCAGCAACAACACACATGTAAATAAAAAAAAACAATATAAACCTATTGTCTTACTATCCTTGTACTTACAATTTGGAAACCGAAGATTAGAAAACCTGGAGATAGAAAAAATCACTCTCAGAGCCGAGAGGGCCCAGACCCAAGACAAAGAACAAAGAACTCACACCCAAAACTTCCCTCCACCCAGATTTGAAAAAGTCTTGTTTCCTGATTGGTCCTCTGGTCAGTTGTTTGGTTCCCTGTGTTAACCCTTTACAGGTAAAAGAACATTAAACCTTAGCTATCTGTTGATGACACCCCTAAAATACAAATGACTGCAAGCCCTAGTACACTTATGAACAATGGATTCAGTTCACCCCAGGGTTCCTTTTAAATAAGTTGCAGAACCCAGTCTGGGTAAATTAGCTTGGAGAGGAGAAGTGTTGGTATAAGCCTGCGCCTCCATTGGGAATCCTGGAACCTGCAGTTGCAGGCCCCAAAGTGGAGAAGGCCAGCGGGAAGGGAGCAGAGCCAGCAAACTAGGAGAAGCACTGAATCAGTGCTTATCTGGTGGGATTCCTATGAAACTCCTGACACATTTTAAAGCTGCCACCCGAGGGTAAAAAATCTCTCCCAGCACAGTCGTCTCAGCAAGTGCATGGGAAAGCCAATTGCAACTTCCCTGCCCCTCAAGCCCAAAGGATGACTCTGGCCTGCGGTCAAAAAAATATAAAACAAACACAGATATCAAATACGTGTCACAATAACTGGTTATTAAGTTTAACTTACAGAGTTGCAATGAAGAGTTCTGTTCAACTGTAAGCAGATGTATATTAATGGGTGGAGTTCAAACAGTTAAGCACAGATATCTTACAAATGTATTTTGGCAACCAATTTCACAAAGCAATACCTAGGATAGAACATGCACAATAACTATAATATTTCAATAGGGATTTAAAAATAGATGAGATTTACTATTGGAGAATGAAAACCAGGATTTGATGTTTCAGTGTATGGGGAGTTAAGCGTTTGGCTGAGTGAGAAGAAGTAACACTGAAAAGCTGTCAACATTAGAAAAAGAATCTTGAACTCAACTTCCTTAACTGGAAACAACTGAAGAGAGTTATGGAAATTAATGAAATTGTAGTGATTTCTTTAAAAGTGCTAGCATTTAAGCTCCTGCATATTTGCACACTTATTGCTTCTGTAAATAACAAAATTCCTACTGGTTCTGATTCTGATCTCATGTCATACTTCATTTATACTGGTTTAATTTGATTGACTTTAATGGAATTACTCCTGATAAAGACCCATAGAGATGAGAAATCAGGAACGCTGGGCCAGATCATCACCGGCTGTAAATCAACATAGCTCTATTGACTTCAGTGTCATTGGCACTTCAACAACCAAATTAACATTATGGGGCAAATTCTGCCCTGAGTTTCACCCTATGGAGCCTCCATATTGACTTTGTAACAGCTAAACGGAACTTGGAGGGAGGAGCACAGGTTGCAGGAGGGAAGAGTTTGGAGGAAACACCAGGAGTCCAGTCTCTGGTCACATGGCTGAAATCCTAGCTGCAGTTGCAGCATTGCTGTAAATGTTCACCTTAATAAAGAGCCAGTTTGGTTTTAAAAACATGAAGTCCTCTTCTGTTATTATCCATCCCACGGTGAGTGAAACAGCCTTCAGTGGGGTAAAAGTCAAGGTGGAATTTGCTCCATTAAGCAGCTATGTTAGCAACTTTGATGTTTCTTTTAATGGAACTTCACTGATTTACACATGCTGATATCTCATCCACTTACTTCAGTGGAAGCCAGTTTGGGTCCCAATTCAACTTCAAGGTATAAGAAATAAAATATAGAAATATTTGGAGGCTGGGAGAAGGATAAAGTCCATGTAAAAATAGTTTTAGGTATTGTCTAGAGCAGCGGTAGACAACCTATGGCACACGCGCCGAAGGCAGCACGCAAGCTGATTTTCAGTGGCACTCGCACTGCCCAGGTCCTGGCCACCAGTCTGGGGGGCTCTGCATTTTAATTTAATTTTAAATAAAGCTTCTTAAACATTTTAAAAACCTTATGTACTTTACATACAACCATAGTTTAATTATATATTATAGACTTATAGAAAGAGACCATCTAAAAACATTAAAATGTATTACTGGCATGCAAAACCTTAAATTAGAGTGAATAAATGAAGACTCGGCACACTACTTCTGAAAGGTTGCTGACCCCTGGTCTAGAGTAGGGAGGCCCACAGATACTACAGCAATGGCAGCTATTAGTGGAAGTAAGAAAATTACCTCTCTTATAAATGGAAGAGAAAATTTAGACCTCATAACAAAAGGCAGTTTTGTTAAACTGATATTTTAAATCAGCATTTACTAGACCTGGTCAAACACTGCAAAGCATTTTCTGTGATTCATCCACATTTTTTAAATAATTTCCTTTAATTGTATTCACATACCTCATGCGTTTGCTGTTTGTGGACATTGTAGGGAAAAGATTTCCTAGCACTAGGAATCTTATTCTGAGAGTTGCAATCAACCATGTGATCTATATATCCACTCAGAACTAACAAATACAACTCAGATTCTGAATATCAACTATTCCCAACAAAACTGCTCATGATCAGTCAATAGGCCAAGAATTATTCACAGAAATATTCAACAAGTAATTTCAAATAAAGAATAGGTTTGAGAAAACTCTAAACAGTTCACAGACATTTTGCAAACAGCAAAAGAGGCAAAGTTCATCTAATAAATTATTCACTATGCATCATTTCCCCAGCTGTAGATTTTACAGTGCCATAGAGTGGAAAGTTACACAACAGATTCTCAAGTGCAATAGAAGAGGAATTCCATCCTGAGCAAATAGCAATTTCAAGGGTTGTAAAAAGATTAGAAGCTCTTTAAATTAGTATCACAGGGGTAGCCATGTTAGTCTGGATCTGTAAAAGCAGCAAAGAATCCTGTGGCACCTTATAGACTAACAGATGTTTTGGAGCATGAGCTTTCATGGGTGAATACCCACTTCGTCAGATGTATGTCGTGCATCTGACGAAGTGGGTATTCACCCACGAAAGCTCATGCTCCAAAACGTCCGTTAGTCTATAAGGTGCCACAGGATTCTTTAAATTAGGTAGAGTTTGAGTTGTGAGCACTGGACAACTTGAATCCTTGAGTTTTAAAGGAAGCAAGAATAAAACTTATAATGAGGTCTTTACTGATAAATATAGGTATTAAGATCCAGAAAAATTAGAACATGTAGACATAATACACATAATTCAGAGCAGATAGCAACAAACCAGTTAGTTTCACATAAGTATTAAGGATATTACTTTAAACGATTTAAAAGGATTTAGTAAGGGAACAAAATGAAAACTGTAACTTTATTAGTGACATCCAATATGGTTTAATAAGGGGTAGGTCATATTTAATTAAGTGACTAATTAATTTTTAAGATATAGTTGTCCTGGTAACTATGGAAAGGCATAGATATTACACACTTGAATTTTTGAAAGGCATTGGGTAAAGTTGATTCTCAGAGAAACTAAGGGTTTTGAAACTAGCTTATCAGAAAGAAAACTGGGTCAAAAAAGTAAGCAGTAGTAGGTTTTTAAAGCCAGATTGATTAGTGATTCTTTCTAAGTATATACAACTTCTCAAAGCCCAACAGTGCAACTGTCCATGGACACATAACGCATACAGATATATTTATATTAAGGAGCTACAGAAATTTACACAACTAACATCAACAAATCAAAATATTAAAGATGAAAGTTTAGAGGACAGCCCTAAGGCTTAAAAATGAGGGCCCAATTCTGCTCTCAGATATAGTACATAATAGTGAACTTGTACTTAGCGTTATGTGACTCACGCTGAAGTTAATGTGAATCCTACCTCTGTATTGTTACTGAAAGTGGAATTAGATCAAGATATATTAATTTTCTGAATTTATAGTCTCAGCTGGTGATGTCAATGCATGCAACAGAGACATCAGAATAGAAGAGTAGATACAAGAAAAATGAACCAAGTCTTCTTGGTTTAATGATACTTCAATTTCACTTGCTCACAGAGCCTATGAAGGGTAGCAATATTCTTATGTACTGTACAGCAAGTCTTCCTGTTGTCATTTATTATATATCCATTTTTCTATAATTGTAATGTCCCAGATTTCAGTGTCCAATTCTTCAGTCTTTTCCCACTCTGTTGACATTGTACAATGTGCAGCTAACAAGAGCTGGTAGATCAGCTTCCTCCTTGTATGTTAAAGAGATTCTTAGTCAAACCAAGAAGAAAGACTTCTGGGACCTACAGAAGATCAACTCAAATTATTGCTGAGAAAACAGCAAAAGAGAAAAATCCAAAAGCCCCAACAAAAGTGAAAGAATGATTCCCCCATATCCACAATTCTGCTACTAGTTATTAAGAGTGATCCCATATATTATATGAAACTCCAAGGAACAGGTAACAAAGAACCAAATTTGCAGCTGGTATAAATTGGAGTAGCTTCATAAAAGTCAATGCAGCTATTCCAGTTTACACCAGATGAGGTTCTGGTCCAGAGAATATCTTTGAGTGTTTTTCCGTATCTTTGTACCTTTGGATGAGGAAACTGCTCTGCAACAAATTGAATTCTACCACTGAAATGAAAATGGTGTTTCTAATACTTTATTCCAGGATTACATATATTTCTCTATATGTTACACTTCTGTTTTCCCCTAAATTCAATATTTATCTCTGCAGTGTTACCTTTTGTGTTTCAAATTAAAATGGACTTACCCACTGGTTTTCTGTTTTCTTTTTATGTGACAAATTGTGTCAACTGATTATGCTGATGTAGAGTGACCAGATGTCCCGATTTTACAGGGACAGTCCCGATTTTGGGGTCTTTTTCTTATATAGGCTCCTATTACCCCCCACTCCCTGTCCCGATTTTTCACATTTGCAGTCTGGTCACCCTATGGTGATGTAGGAGAGGATCGAAATTATGATCTGTTATTTTAATCATAGGAATGGTTGTAAATGTTTCTTTAAAGAGATGGTTCCAAAAAGTTACACCAGTGCTTTTCCAGCTGGCAATGGTAGAACCCTTAATAGCTTGTCGGAAGCCAGCTGTATCCTTTGATAAGGGATAAAGGCGAAGGAAATGTTAGCCATCTGGCTGTACTAGAAGTGGCAGCTTTTCTAGATGAAGAGAAGTTATGAGAAGAGTTACTCTGGGATTTAGTTTAGGTACATTTGGGGTCAAATTCTGGTGCAAGTTGAGGGCACTGATGGACTCATGGACCTAGGCTATGGTTACACTACACAGCTTACTGTGGCACAGCTGCACCACTGTCGTGCTGCTAGGCAGACGCTTTAATCCGACAGGAGAGCGCTCTTCCATCAATTTAATTACTCCAACTTCCACAAGCAGCGGAAGCTATGTCAGAGGGAGACGCTCTTCTTCCAACAGTACTGTCCACACTGGAGCTTAGCTCTGTGTAATTTATGTTGTTCGGGGGGTAGCTTATTCACACCCCATAGCAACATAACTTATATTGACTTGAGCTGTAGTGTGTACATAGCCCTAGATTTTATTCAGACATACAACATTCCCATTCAGTGTAAGAGCTTCCCTGATTTGGTGAAATCCGTTGATGGGTCCTTTATCTCCTCTGGCCCAGTTATTCACCAAATGGCACTGCTGACTGTGATCACACTTCAGGACCACCAGGGGGCTCTACAGTTTGGACTGATCTGTGCCTTTCACTCCCCCATTATTCTCAGCATTCCTTGGCTGGTTGCCCACAACTCATACTTCCAGGCAAAATATGCTTTATGTCAAGATTCTGCCACCAGTCACATCTTCCAAAGTTGAGAGTCAGACCTGAACCTCCTAACGATGCAGTAGCTGAAGGAGGGAGTTTGAAGGTAGCTGGCACCCTTTCTAACACCCTAGAATCTGTTTCGAGTATTCTGAAGAAATATTGGGACTATGCTGATGTCTTTGATTAAAAGAGGACGCACGTCTTGCTGCCACATTGCAATCATGATTGCCATATGAACCTGCAGCCCAGGGCTGACATTCCCTTTGACCCTACCTATTCCTTCTCAAAACCAGAACTCCAGACATTCTGGGAATACCTCAGTGAGAATTTAGAGGAGTTTATTCATCCTTCTATTTTCCCAGCTGGGGCGCTGGCCTTTTTTGTAGCAAAATAGCTCCCTATGCCCCTGTGTTGATTACCAGGTTCTATATACAGTGACAGTTTGAAATTGCTACCCGTTGCCACTTATTAATGAATTTTTTTAAAGACTGCACTTGGCTAGGGTTTTTTTCTAAACTGGAATTTTGCAGCACCTACAATCTGGCTCATATCAGGGAAGGCAAAAAGTGGAAGATGGTGGTCCACACTCAATATGGGCATTTTGAATGTTTAATTATGCCATTTGGACTATGTAATGGTCTAGCCACATTTCAACATTTAATGAATAATATTTTCTGGGGTATGCTGGACCAATTTGTTTTTATTTATTTAGATCATAGTCTTGTCTTCTTTGAAATCAGAAGCTACATGAGCTACACTTTGGCCTTATCTTTGACAGACTCCTTCAGAATCACCTTTAAGCCAAACCAGAGAATTGCAAAATAGACAAGAACATTATTGAGTTCCTCATTTATGTCCAAGGACCTAACAGTAAATCTACAGAAAATATCTTCCATCACTGGATGGAGAACCCGAAAGGATTAAATGGAGTGTCAAATTTTATGCTTCATTAAAGGATTCTTCTAGCTGGTAGCACCAATAACCACACTCCTCTGAACACTGGTTTGCTTTGTGTGGTCAGTGGAGGTACAGTCTGCCTTCATTCAGCTAGAGTCTTCATGTCAGCTCCTGTTCTGATGCATACATACCCTGCCAAAACTTTTACTGTGGAAGCAGATGCCTAGGAGTTTGCAATTGGGGTCATATTTTTGCAAAATCCTGTAACCAACTCCATCCATGAACAGATTGTTCATAGAAACTAAACCCCACTGAGAAGAATTATAATATCTGGGACAAGGAGCTACTCACAATTAAAACAACATTCAAAGAATGGAGACATCTTTTGAAGAGAGCTCATCTCACTGTCCAGATCCTCTGTAATCACAAGAACTTAGAATATCTTTGAATGGCCCATAATCATTATCAACATCAGCTCCACTGGTCTCTTTACTTTGCCAGGTTTGATTTCATTGTTACCTACACTTGGGACATGAAACAGGAATGCAGATGCCCTTTCCCACAAGGACTAATATGCTGTGCTGGACTTGGCTCCCTGAAATATTCTGCTACCCACAGGCAGCCCAAATCTGTCAGATCCTTGATACCTCGAATGCCCTGTTTATCTTCATGTTTCCATTTGCAAGACGGTCTGCCCATCGGCTCTGGCATTCAGCTTCTGATGCCTGGCTCTAACCCCTAGCTCTGCTACCGGACCATGTCTCCAGCTCACCCATTGGCTCTGGCATTTGGCTTCTGAGCTCTGGCCCTGATTCTTGACTTCGGCTCGGCTCAGCTCCTCTCTATCTCAGGCCTCATCAACCCCCCAGTTCCAGCCATTAGGCCTGACTGTGCATGTCATGGTTGTGATCCTGACAAGGTGTGACTTTGGCTTCTAATTTTGTGAACATGCTAATACATTGATTTCAAGTATGCAGCTTAAACATTGCATGAATTTAAATCTTTGCATTAATAAATCAAGGAGAGTGGTTATGAGGTATGTTGATCAGAAAGAACATTTGGGAATTACTGTACAAATACCCTTTAAATCTTCTGTCCTGTTCATGGCTGCAGTTACAATGACAAATGGGCTACTGTACTCTACTACTACACACTGCAGAAGAAAAGGGCTAAAATAGAAATCTAACGATCTATCATTACTATATAGGGCACTAATTGAACCTAATCTGGTTTATTGTATTCAGTTCAGGTCATTGTACAAAAGGGATCATATTGTCTTTGAAAGGCTGTTTCATGGGACAACCAAATTAGTTCCAGGACTATGTTCTGTTCAACTACACCAGTGTAAATATGGAGTAAATCCATTGACTTCAGTAGATTTACTCCAGATTTACACCAGTTTACTTGAAAGCAGATCCTGGCCTAAGATGTCCACTCTAAAAGTTCTGATAAGGAAAGTCTAATGAAGTTGAATTTTTCCTTGCAAGACAGGCACGATTGAGATGACCTAACAGAACAAAAGTCTTCAAGATTATGAAAGGGACTGATAAAGCTGATCAAGGTAAAATTGATAAGAACTCTATGAGGCCAGCTGGTTATCGCATCTGATCCTACCTTTTTGCTTTGTCACATTACTATGTTATGCTTTTGTCCTCCAAAAGCAACTCTAAAGGTCTGATTCTGCTCTTACGCTGTATTCATAATGATGTGACTCAAACCCATGATGAAACAGAGCCATCTACATGTTAATGCTGTTGTCTGTATATACCATCGGGGGCGGGGGGGACTGAGGATGCCCATCCCCTTGTCCTTCCCACACCTCCAAGAGGTGTTTCAGAGGAGAAGACTGTTACCAACTTGACTCAGCAACACCATTGTCTGAATGCCTAGGCTGTTCTTGCATGTCTAGAATCCAAATATTGACCCTGCTCTATTTGTTTAGTGAAACGTGACAAGACCACACCACAAGGTGCTATGGGATGGAAAACGAATATAGGCGGAGTGGTGAAAGAACCTGTGCATTGACTAGGGTAGCAAACACTTTTTAAAATATGTTTTCATTTTAAATTCAACCATTTAAGTGTGTCTGGTAGTGCAACAAAAGGATCCCCAATTCTTTCTGTATACTGTTGTAAAATTCCCAGCAAGTGGCTCTGCTGGGATGAAAATGATATTCATCAACCAATGTGCAGTGGCTACAGTAGATTGTAACAGTATACACTGTTGTATGGGGAGCTCTCATGGCATTAGCCAAGGAGGTAGGGGGAGCTGTTGGAGAGAACTGCTTACTCAAACCAAGGAGAGGAAGGGGATCTGTGCTTCTCCCCCACACCTTCACCTAAAGTTGCCAATGGTCTCATATTATAAGGGATGTCCCTTATTTAAATAAAAAGTTGCCTGTTCCATGCTAAATCAATGTGGGGAGACCTTTTATCCTGTATTTCAACCAGGGGCATAGAACTGCTGGAGTGGTCCAGAGCATCGCTCTAGCACCTGAAATCCAGGATGGAGAGGCATTCTGGATTTCACTTGCAAACTTCCACTGACTGGCCACTTGACCTGATAAATGGGGTCACAAGGCCACTCAGATAGAGGGGCAGCTGGGCCAAATTTGAGTGGCATGGCTGATGGAGGGGCAGCCAAACCAAATCTGAGTTACATTGCTGGTCTGGCATGGCCAGGCCAAAGTTGAATGACATTGCAATCTGGCACATGGAGTTGCCACAGTACTCAAATTTGGCGTGGCTGCCTCTTTGTCCCTGAACCCCCACAATAAATTGCCCTGCCACAGAAATCTGGTATGGTGTCCCTACTGGTTGCAATGAACCCTCCTCCAGCTGCTGCCTTCCTCCATTCCATACCTCTTCTTTCAGCTCTCACCTCTGGTGGCAAACACAGTGCTGCAGTAGACAGAGACTGGCAGCTGCAGACTTCAACTCAGCTCCCAGGACACATGTGGAACCTGAACAGGAGCTGCAGTGGCTGCCCAGCCCAATGCCTGAGGCCCAGGGGCCTCTGCAGTACCCAGAGCTGGAGAAAGAGCAAACCCCTAGAAAGGACATGGAAGGAGAACAGACTCGCCCCCAAAGGCTCAGATCAAGACAGAGGACATCTGAGGTCTATCCTGTATTTCTGAAATAAGTTTGACAACCCTACTTTACCCCCTGCCAGTATGCAAATCTAACTCTGGGGAAAGGCTGCTGGGATTTAGCTGTGTACTGTATAAAATGTGGTCTCATTCTGAAAATGTTATGAGAATTTTTTGAGCTATTTGGGAGATTATGTGTAACAACATGCATCTGACAAAGTGGGTATTCACCCACGAAAGCTCATGCTCCAAGACGTCTGTTAGTCTATAAGGTGCCACAGGATTCTTTGCTGCTTTTACAGATCCAGACTAACACGGCTACCCCTCTGATACTTAACAGGTTGTGCTGTCCCTTTACGACAGGCTGTGGGTCCTGCACAGCTCTTGACCTGGTTTCCAGAGCAAAAAAAGACATCTTGGGGGTTTTAGTTCTCAGGTTGCCTGGGAATTGCAAGCTTCTCAGTAAAGAATGCTGGGGAAAGAGGCTGCCTATAAGCCACTTCCCTGTTAGTGTGTGGGAAGACCTGGCGGGCTCAGGAATTACTTGTAGGGTGTTCATTAAGAAGCAGCATGCTGGGTCAGAGAGCCAAGGTGGAAGTCTGGGAAGTGGTAGGGTATGGGGAACAGGAGCTTTCTAGACAATAGTCCTTGGAAGAGCCTAGGAGAAGCTTGGGGAAAACACAAGGTAAGAAGCCTTGGAGGAATGGTAGGGAACCATGGGGAAAGGGAATTAAATACATACTTTGGTACAGAGTCCACAGAAGAACAGAGCTGAGCGGGTTGTTGACTAGAGAGAGAGAGACAGATGTACCCTAGTTCTGATGGCTACATGAAGGCTGGGAGCTTCCCTTTTGCCTCCTGGGAATGACTGATGGGAGACTGCTGTTCTGCCTCAGAGAGAGGAGAAGAGTTAAGCAGGTCTGTGATTGATCTATAAATGAAGGATCTATAAATGAAGGACAGGCTTGACAGCAGCCTGTGAATCCTCAGAAACATTAGAAAACATGGGTGGCGGGTATAATAGGCCAGAGGAAGCTAAGCCTCCCCTATCCAGGGCCATAGCCCTACCCATGCTCCACCCCAAAGCCCCACCCTTACTCCCCCTCTGCCCCTAAGCCAGTAGGGGCTCAGCTTGGGCCTGTGGCCTGGAGCCTGAGGCTTGGCTGGCCAGTGCCTGAGTCGGATCGGGGGTCAGGTTGGTGCTTGGGTCGGCCAGTGGCCTGGGACAGTAGGCAGCCCAGGACAAATCAGGCTGGTATTCAGGGTTCAGGGTGGTTCAGCCAGGGCTCCTCCGGCCGCGGTGGGGGTGGTCTTAGGGCTCTGACAGGTAAGGAGAAGGGAGAAGGGTGGGGCCAGGTCCTTGCCTCCCCAAAGGGGGGAGGTTCACCTGCCATCCATGTTAGAAAAGGTCTAAACCAAATGCCATTTTGACTTTTCTGAACTGAAATTTTGGAATTCCTTCTCCACAGGAAATGTTGCTCTTTCATTCCTTTTCAGAACCATTTTCTTTAGAGGTAGAAATTCCCCACAGAACAGGGATTCCAGTTTCTAGACAGCTCTAGTGTGGAACAGGGTTTGATTTTCTTTATCTCTGGCCCTGTTTGACCTGAGCCCAGGTACATAGAGAACCTCCTACATGGTTTGTGTCTCAGTACTGATAGAGAAAGACTTTTGAGGAGAACAGAAACTTCTTTGCTGTTTTTCCTTTTTGGGCCCTCACAGTGGGTGCTTTTGTATGCCAGAAAGGCAGTTGAAATATAGGTGAGCAATCAAATAGGTAACAGAACTACCACCTTGCAGAGCAAAGCGATGCTTGACTCTCTGTAACGTGCCTCAGGGCTTCACCATTCCGTTCTGCAGCCACTCGCACTGTATCTTGGCTGCCCTGCATAATGATGTAAACTCATGGCACAGCTAAGCTACTTTCAGTCCTTTTTGGTTCCCTTATTACGGCAACCACATGGATCTCATTTATTATATGTATTACCGAAGCACCTAGGAACCCAATCATGGACCAGGACCTTATTGTGCTAGGCGCTGCACAAACACAGAACAAAAGGACAGCCCTTGCCCCAAAGAGCCTACAATCTAAACATAAGACAAGAGACAACAGATGGATACAGATGAAGGAGAACAAGGAATAAGTGAGACAATATTGGCCTCATAGACAGTGGTCTCTGTGACTTTGGCAGCTTTGGGATAAGAGAACCAAATATCCTTCTGTCCCCAGTAGCATCTCTGCATAGAAGCAAGAGAATGAAGCAATAAGCCAGATCCCAAATATTGGTATTTCCACAAATGATTGGCTTATGTAAAAATACACACTCACATACACACACTTGAACATGTACTTGATGCTCAAATGCAAAGTAATTGTGGTCAGAGATGAGTTAAAATTAGACTAGGAAACTGCATACAATGTACTGAATATCTGCTGTCCCTGACTGGTTCCTTTCCATGAGAGAGAAGTATTTGGCTAGGACAAGGAGGGTTAACTAAACTGACAGTTCCTCTGAGAAATTCTCAAGCCAAAGGAAGTAGAAAGGAGGGTGGAGGGAAGGAGAGGAAGACATATGAATGATTAAAATATCTAAAAGGAAATCAGTAATTTTGAAACTCCAGAGCTGGAAACGATTAGAGGCTGGCTGGCAACTGTCAAGAATCAATAAAAGAAGGATGCAATTTCTAATAACTCAAACGTAAAATATGCTGATAAATTAAGAAGGAGGTGAATAGGAACTAAATCTGTTAACAATTATTGTCAGTGCCAGTGCTGCCTTGGAGGAGTTACGTTTACTCTACCACCTCCACTCAACCAATTATAACAATATGGATTCCCCATTCTCCCAGGACAGCTGCACCCACCAATCTCACTAACGTTAAAGATCTGCTGGCATTTGTTTTTTGGAATTTATCACTCAGATGTTTTAAATCACATTGGGCTAAAACTTGGCTTCCAAGTTGTCTGTTCTAATGCTGATGTCTTTGCGTGTTCTGTGTGTGTTTATGTGTAATATGTATATTTTCCGTAAAACTGCCAGCCCAGGCATAAATTCTACTCTCCCGCCCTTTAACAGGAGGATTGATCTAAATAGCACTGATGTTTCACTTACTCATCAAAAATCATATAAGCTGGCAGGCAAGCAGAATTTTGCAAGGCTAGTGTATGCATTGTGTGGGTCTAGAGCACCATTCTACAGGTTACACAATGGAGTGGTGAATCAGGCTATATGTGTGCACACACATCACATGTAAGGTGATGATATCCATGTGATTTCCTTAATTTCTGTAACCAGGTGATAAACTGCATAACCATGTGATAAATTGCATTTATTTTTCACCTTTTGACCTCTTCACTTGTATTCTGCCCACTAATCCATTTCTGCTGGGACTACTTCTAACATTCCAAACCTCTGAGCTGCTTTCAAACAGCCAGCATTAAAAAAAAACACCCTGTCATAAATTGTTTCCTTCTTTCCCTTTTAAATATGGAATTCTCTTATTTCCCCATCCCCCAAATTATGATAATCCAGGACAGATACATTTCAGTCCTTGACCAGTGACAGTTATAAGGCTAATATTTCTAGCTCTGACCCATCAGAGCTAGAAATACCTACCTGAGGGAGCTGTGAATCCTGGCTTTCTAATGATGTAAAGCAGTTGTTGCTGCCCCAAGATATTGGATTTGAAAATTGCAACATTCTAATGCATGGAGAAGTTATTTTAAAGCAGCTGCATAAAGGTTTTTCAAATCTAGTCAGTTTTTCTGCAACTGCAGAGCTTGTGTATGAGAAAGACAAGGTAGGTAAGTTAATATGTTTTATTGGACCAACTTCTGTTGGTGGAAATTACAAGTTTTCGAGCTACACAGAGCTCTTCTTCAGGTCTGGAGAAGGACGCAGAGTATCTGAGCTAAATATAAGTTAGGACTGGGTGTTAAGAAAAAAGGGTAATTTATGTTTGAGGCAGTCACTTGAAATGAAGTGGGCAATTGAGGGGTAGATTATGCATAAAGTTTGAAGTGGGCAGTTAAGGGTAGCGATCAGGTGGTGTGTTATAAATTGTTGTAACGAGCCATGAAAACAGTCTCCTGGTTAAGTCCATGATTGGCTGGTGTGTAACAGTTATTAATTCAAGTTGCCAGGCTTATCTTTTGAAGGTGTTGTGCAGGTTTCCTATGAGGATGAGTTTTGGAAGATCAGACATGGAGTCATCATGCCAGAACAACAGATGCAAAACCCGCAGACATATTTTCATTGCTACAATGATAAATACACCTCCCCCAACACACCTTTTGAAGATTCATAGGTCCTACACATGCCTATCACAACATGTGGTGTACCTCATCCAGTGCACTAAATGCCCCCTATGTGGTGAAACCAAACAATCACTAAGCTCTCAGATGAAAAATGATAAAAGACAAAAACACCGTATCATCTTTGGGTGAACACTTTTCACAAAACAACCACTCCATATCTGATCTTTCAATACTTGTCCTCAACGGAAACCTGCACAACATCTTCAAAAGGTGAGCCTAGGAACTTAAATTAATAACTACTAGGCCCTAAAAACCACAGACTTAACGGGACAGTCATCTGATGCTGAGCTAATTGCAGGATTGGGGTTTTATTTTGTACCATAGTGGTGGAAAAATGCAACTAATAATTCTTTGTACTTATATACTTTGTACTTGTGCTTTTCATTTGTAGATCTCCAAGGTTTTACAGTTGATTTCTGTCCCATTTCCCTAAGATCTAAAGGACTTACTTAAACTCACACAAGTTCATGGCAGAGCCAGGAACAGAGTTCAAGTCTTCTGTGTCCCAGTCCCATGACCTGACCACATTTTTTGCATCATATCAAGTTAGGTCTTCTAGTCACTTGGACCTGATGTATATAGAATAAGCATAATAACATAAACCTCTGTGCAATCCATGATGCATCATGTAGTCAACATACATAAATAATCTGGAGAAAGGGGTAAACAGTGAGGTGGCAAAGTTTGCAGATGATACTAAACTGTTCAAGAGAGTTAAGACCAAAGCAGACTGTGAAGAACTTCGGAAAGATCTCACAAAACTAAGTGATTGGGCAACAAAAGGGCAAATGAAATTTAATGTGGATAAATGTAAAGTAATGCACATTGGAAAAAATAACCCCAACTATACATACAATATGATGGGGGCTAATTTAGCTACAACTAACCAGGAAAGAGATATTGGAGTCATCATGGATTGTTGTCTTAAGACATCCACGCAGTGTGCAGAGGTGGTCAAAAAAGCAAACAGGATGTTAGGAATCATTCAAAAAGGGATAGAGAATAAGATGGAGAATATCTTATTGCCCTTATATAAATCCATGGTACACCCACATCTCAAATACTGCGTATAGATGTGGTCTTCTCATCTAAAAAAAGACATACATGGCATTAGAAAAAGTTCAGAAAAGGGCAACTAAAATGATTATGGGTTTGGAACTGGTCCCATATGAGGAGAGATTAAAGAGGCTAGGACTTTTCAGCTTGGAAAAGAAGACACTAAGGAGGGATGTGATAGAGGTATATAAAATCATAAATGGTGTGGTGAAAGTTAATAAGGAAAAGTTATTTACTTGTTCCCATGAAATAAGAACTAGGGGCCACCAAATGAAATTAATGGGCAGTAGGTTTAAAACAAATAAATGGAAGTTCTTCTTTACACAGCGCACAGTCAACGTGTGGAACTCCTTGCCTGAGGAGGTTGCAAAGGCTAGGACTGTAACAGAGGATTTAAAAGAGAACTAGATAAATTCATGGAGGTTAAGTCCATTAATGGCTAGGGGCCAGGATGGGTAAGAAATGGTGTCCCTAGCCTCTGTTTGTCAAAGGGTGGAGATGGATAGCAGGACAGAGATCACATGATCATTATCAGTTAGGTTCACTCCCTGTAGGGCACCTGGCATTGGCCACTGTTGGTAGACAGAATACTGGGCTGGACGGACCTTTGGTCTGACCCAGTATGGCCATTCTTATGTTCTTATGTTATGTTCTTATGTACTGAATATATTATCCATAGTCAAGAATGCTTGGTAAGAACCTCTAGTGATATTTTCAATGTTTTTTTTTCTCTAAAATAAAATTATGGACCAGATATTTGGTTGATATAAATCAGCATAGCTTTATACCAGTCAATGGAGTTATGTTGATTTACACTAGCTGAGGATTTGCCCATATATAGCTTTGCTCCTTTGCTTGAGTCCTTAACAAAATAGTGCCAGAATGGTGTTCCGGTGTGTTCTAGCTGGATTCAAGCCCTGAAAGACCATGGAACTCAAGTGGAAGAATCTCAATGACTTAAGTGAGCTTTGGTCAGGCTGCATAGTTCAGAATTTTCACTTTGTAATTTAAGTTAATTCTCCTGTTGAAACCAATGGAACAGAATCTGATCTCACGAAATTTTTTAAATCCAGACTAATTCTGCTGAAATCAATGGAGATATATTAGATTTATAACAACATAACTGAGATCAGAATCTGGCCCATCATGTCTAAAATCAGCCCTCTACCCATTTATATTTTCTACACCAAATCTTAATGAGTTCAGTGGGAGTTTTCAAGGGGCAGAGTAATCATAATGAGAGTTCTTCTACCCAGACATTGACTGGAGCACATTAAGAGGAGGAAATCAGGCTGGGGCGTGTTTGTAGATCTGTTGCATATTACTCTTTCATTCAATATCTGTATCAACCAATAAGGAACTCAGTTATATCTAATTTATTAAAGGTCACTCTGCATGGATTGATAAAAGAAAATCATGTCTGATAAATTTGCTTGAATTCTTGGGGGTACATTACTGAATTGGCAGTAGACATGATTTATCTGGATTTCAGGAATGGATTTAGTATGGTGCCACACAATAGATGGAATCTTAGTAAGTCTGAATATATTACAGGAAGTTTAGGGCAGAGATGGTTGAAAGAAACAGGTTAACAGTGGAGCCGGGCAAGAAGAATATTCAAAAAGTGAGATACTGCAGATTACAAACAACAAGGTGAATTCTTAGACCACTTCATTTTCTAAAACAATGGCACTGAAGACACTGTACTTTCAAAAACATTTACATTGGTCCCATGGGGAAAGGGACACTAAATACAGAGGAAAAAAAAGACCAAATGAGTTATAGGTGTTAAATAATTTAAGCAGATCAGAGAGTGGAAGAACCCACTGGCACTTCACAGGTTTGCAAATTTTGGGCTCAGTCATGAGCCCTCTTTGATGCCTATAGAGTGGAGTTAGAGGGTAAAAGGAGTTCCCTTACTCCCTGCATGGGTGACTTAAACCGAAGCCAAGATAGGGAGAGGAGAAGCTGTTGCTGGGCTTATGAGCTCTGCCCTCAAATGTACCAGCCAGCACCTTGGAGCTGGGGCAGATGAGGGAAGACGCACTAGCAGAAAAGCTGGTGGAACTTCATGGGGGAAGTATCAGATTGTGATTCAGTCATGGTCTGGTTCATGGTCTGCTGCTGGGGCACCAGAGCTATGCACTGCCCTTATTTGGGCTGAATTGTAAGGTTATAATCCAGCCTTCTCTGATCTTTTTAGTCCCCTTTTTTAACTTCCCATAAGGAAAAAGCCAACATTATTTTTAGAGCTGCTTAAATTATTTGTTGTTATGAAATATTTGTCCAACGAATTTTGGCCTGTTCTTGTACATGAGTCATTCACAGACTTATTTCTGTGATTGTGTTTGTTATTCATAAGTAATAACTGAATAGTTTATGCAAAGACACTTAAGTCTCTGGGGCTGTTCCCAGTTTTTTGTGACTTTTGACATGGGGTGTCACTGGTCACCTAAATTAAGTAGGATCATTCTCCCTGATTAGTAATAAAACATTTTGAACTGGTGACTATCAAAAACACTTTCCCAGTGGAAAAAAATGGGAGGACAAGTATTTATGCTAAAATTTGTTAATCTTTGGCTCCAGGTGTTTTCATGAATAAACTCTTGGTCATCTAAATAATTACAAATTCCACAAATAACAGCAGAGAACTCAGCACATTTAGTCACATAAATATTAAAAGATCTTTTTGTACTATTTAGCTAGCTCTATTCATTAGCTCAATTAGTCTGACCTTGTATGGCTGTTCTTCTGTTCTCTAGTTATTTTTATGGTGATTCAGTTTAAAAAAATTGCTCTACCAGCAGGAAAGCCCATGATATGCAAACAATGAAGAAAGTCATGAAAGGAAACCTTCTTGCTGTTTGTTCTTGTAGCTAGACTCATGAGCCCAAGGAAACTTGGCTTTGTATGTTGAGGGATACAAAAGAGTCCCAGCGATGAATGTGATTTTCCTCTCACCTGTGTTAATCAGGGTGTAGCACCTTCAAAGTAATTGCAACTCCTATTGCACAATTATAAGTCATGAAATAAAAAATATGAAATCCTATAATGTCATTTGTATTGAGTCGCCAGTGTATAAATCAGGTCAGATCAGAATTGTTATTTGTTTTATTAGTATAGCGCCTAGAGGCCTCAAACAAAATTAGCGTCTCTTTGTGCTAGGTGCTGTATAACACACAGTGAGAAACAGTCTCTGCCCCGAATCACTTACAACCTAAATAGATAACAAAATACAGGGTGGGGGAAAGGGATATAACACACAAATAGAACAAACAGGTTTGGTTTGCAAGCTTCATGGTAGAGCTATGATTTCCTTGTTTAGTTTTTGTAGGTTTTGTCATTTTGGGGTAGGATTCAGTTTATTTTACATTGTATTATATGTGGTACACAGCAAGGATGTGAAAGAAGGGGTAACAGGAAGAGATTAACAGAAAGGAAAACAATGGGAGGGGGGATAGGAAGGAAAGATTGGGAGAGTATGGAGGGAATGATAACGAGGCCTATGGAGTGCAAGGAGAGGTAGGCTTATGTGAAGAGACTTGAGGGGGGGAATAGAGAGCAGGGTGATTGAAGCAAACAGCCAATCAGCAGAAAGGAAAGAATATTCAGAGCAAAACACTGTAGAAAGCAGCTTGACATCATCAGTGTCTGAAGGTTCCAAGGATCTGTTCCTCTGGCTTGAGTCTTGGCTTGGCTCCATCCTGGGTTTCTCTCTTTCCTCGTGCCCACATGAGTGAGGTGGGAGAGGGAGAGGGTGATGCTGCATGGTGGGTGCTTAGCACCCACCAGCAGCCAGCTCTCCCCCTCCCCAACAGTGCCTCTGGCCCACAAGCATCCCCACTGATAAACTCCTCCCCCTCCCTCCCAGCACCTCCCACCCACAGTAATCAGCTGTTCTGCGCAGGGACACAGAGAGCAGGTTCGGGCCCCGGTGAAAAATTTTGGGGGGGCTCCCCAGCAAGGGTGAACTGGCTAAACAGGGCCGATGAAGCCTGGGAAGCCAGGCCCCGGGCCCTTCTGGACCACCAGGCCCCGGTAATTTGTACTGGCTTCCCTCCTTCTTGTCGGCCCTGGTTCTGCGGTGTGCATGAGGTGCTGGGGGGGAGGGGAGACGAGCGGGGATGGGGCATGCTCAGGGAAGGGGCAAAACTGGGCAGAGCAGGGGTGGGAAGAAGCAGAGTGGGGCCTTGGGGGAAGGGGTGGAGTAGGGGTGAGGCCTGGGGCTGAGTGGAGGTTAGAAAGTAGAAAGCTGGCACCTATGGATGTGAGTGCTCTGGTGAGGAATGTGCCCCCTGCATGTTTCTGGGTAAAATCTTTTCACTCCTGCCTCCCTTCCCCGCTTCCCCCTCTGCTGCAGAACCTGCTCCAACAGAATAGGACCAAAAATGCTTAAAACTGCTTTTCTCTAAAATATGTACAAATACAGAATTCAGTCTGGTGTGGTATTAAGGTCATGTTGTTTTATTGGTACTCAGGCATTATATCACACCAGCTCATCATATAACACGCATCTAGAGGGTGTATGTTTGTGTGACATGCTCACAATTAAGTTAAACTACCCAAACCTAAAGATATGGAAGCTAAAACTGGGGAAAGCCTCCATTAACTCTTGCTTGCACAGCACTCAGTCCATTTGCGACCACACCCACTGATAGTTTTAGAAACCTTCTTGTGTATACATTGAGTTGCTTTTTGCAAGAATATACCCTTTGGAGTCGTTCTAGGCTACTATAGTCATAATTACAAAGTACAATCCTTAAATGCCAAATAATGCCAGTTTCTGTACCTTTTAAAGGCCATCTCCGTGATTACAATAGGCCTAAAGACATTAATTAGAGCAAGAGATTTCTAATATCCTCAGGCAAGACTTCAGTTAAAACACTTGCAAAATGGTTTTAAATTAACCCCTTTGAAAGCCACACCTTCAGCACACTCTAGGCATAGCTTTCAAGACAAACCCATTATTTTCTATAGAATGCTAGAAAAGACAAACTAATCATAGACTATTAGGGTTGGAAGGGACCTCAGGAGGTCATCTAGTCCAACCCCCTGCTCCAAGCAGGACCAATCCCCAGATTTTTACCCCAGTTCCCTTAATGGCCCCCTCAAGGATTGAACTCACAACCCTGGGTTTAGTAGGCCAATGCTCAAACCCCTGAGCTATCCCTCCCCCCCAAGTTAAGGCCATTGTTCTGGACCTACTATTTCAATTTGATTTAGGAGATTTTTTTCTTCTTTGCTTTAAAATGCCTATTCTATTTAGTTTAACATGCTTGCGGCAAGATTTCTTTAGGTTTATGCACATGCATGTACTGTGATTTTACATGCAACCACAGTAATCATCCAGGAAAATGAGCAGATAAGTGTATAACTGGTTACACACTCAGGCTGTCAGTGCCAGTGCAGCAGGGCTCCAGCTGTGAGCCCTGGCAGGGCTGACAGCCAAGAGGCGATGTAAGTAACATAGTGTCGACACTGATACTGCATCACCCTACTAAGCACTGTGCCTCTCGCGGAGGTGGAGTTATTAAGCTGATGTAGTGGGCCACCTACATTGGTGGAAGCACACAGAGTTAGGTCAACTTAAGCTGCCTTATGTCAACCTAACTCTGTAATATAGATCAGGCCTAAGTGTAGTTATAAAAATCTGTCTTTGTTTTGCTGTTTGCTCCTTCAGAGACTGAAATCTTTCCATCACATTAAAATAATTCTTAAGCATTGGCAAAAAAAAATCTGAAACTTTCTATCTTAAATCGGAACTACACTGGGTATCATACAAACGACTTACATCCATCTCCATCTTCAAAGAGCAGTGAAGGCATTCATTAATATTCACAACAACCATGTGAGGTAGCTTAATAAGTGTTAATAAGGCATGTGGCTTGTGAGACAAAGGAAGGTGGGAGACTAAGGAGTTAGCTAGCTGAGTGTGCCAGTGGAGGGAGGCAGGGAGGTAGGGTTGTGTGCTTTTGGTTTACTTAACTTGCAGGTACATGACAAGGAAGAACCTGCCATGGGAGGAAAACAGCATGTTGCCAACACCACTGCTTACCCTTTCTCTGCCTGCACATGTGTGGCCCCTGCCAGACAGGCATCCTGATCCTGGAGGCTTCCACCCAGACCCTAATTGGGACTTGTTAGGAATGTGGCCTGCATATCCTCACCAATAAAAGGCAAGCTGGGGGAACCACCGGGGTAAGAGATGTCTCTTGGTGGAGTCCCTCAGGAAGTAGATTACAGAGCTGTAGGAGGAAGCAGCTTGTCTGCATAGCATCTGGGAACTTGAGGACTTCATCAACAGGATGCACATGGAGAGATCAGGGATGGGGGACGCTAGCCAACTCCAGATGACTACAGTAGCACCAGAGAAGGAAGGAGAATTGGCTACTTTATGGGGAGAAGGCTGGCTGCTGGCCACCTCAGACAGTAGACAGTGCTTCATCCTCCACCCAGCTCCATCGAGGTGAAAAACTGATATGCTGTACTGGCAACAGGAGGTGAGAAGCAGACTCCAGTGGTTAAGAGGAGGAGCCACCTCATCCAAGAGGAGGAGATGAAGAGTGCTAGTGGTTGGGGTCTACCTTCTTAGGGGAATGGAGGCATCCATCGGCCGACCTGACATGATGTCCTTAAAGGTGTGCTGCCTGCCTGGAGCCAGTGTCGGAGACATTACAGAAATGTTCTGAACAGGGCCAACTCTAACTTTTTTGCCGCCCCAAGCAAAAAAAAAAGCAAAAAAACCCCTGAGCACCGCCCCGCCAAAACAACCCCCCCAAGCGCCACCTTGCTGAAACAAAATCAAAAACCCCTGAGCGCCGCCCCGCCAAAACAACCCTTCCCCCAGCGCTGCCCTGTCAAAACACCCCCCCGTGCACTGCCCCGCCAAAACAAAAACAAACCCCCCTGAGCGCAGCCCTACCAAAACAATGCCCCCCTAGCGCCGCAGCCGAAACAACCCCACTAAGCGCTGCCCCACTGAAACAAAAACAAGAACTCCTGAGCGCCGCTCCCCCGAACCAAAAAACAAACAAACCCGAGCACCGCCCCGCTGAAACAAAACAAAACAAAAAAAATGGAGCGCTGTCCCACTGCCCCAAGATTGGCCGCCCCTTAGAAGGTGCCGCCTCAAGCACGTGCTTGGTCGGCTGGTGCCTGGAGCCGGCCCTGGTTCTCAAGACTCATCTGTCTCTCTGATCACTACCCCATGCTGTTTATCCCTGTGGGCACAAATGATACTGTCAGGTCTGACCCTGAGCAGATCAAAAGTCACTACAGGGCTCTGAGAGCAAGGGCGAAGGAGTCAAGAGTGCAAGATATGTTCTCATCCATCCTCCCAGTTGAGGGTAAGGGCCGAGGCAAGGATATGCACATCCATGGCTGTGCAGATAGTGTCAACATAAGGGTTTGGGGTTCCTTGAGCATGAGATGCAGTTCTGGAAAGAAGGTCTGAGAAGAGATGGGATCTATCTGACCAAGAAGGGGAACAGCATCTTTGCACACCTACTCACCAACTTAGTAAGGAGGGCTTTAAACTAGGTTCAAAAGGGGCACACAGGTAAGTACAAAAAAAGTGACCTCAACAGGGGGTTAGATGTTGGGGGAATAAGGAAAATTACAGTAGGGTCACAGGAGAACAAGAGGGAAATCAGTGAAGGTATCTATTTAACATCTTAGATGTCTATACACAAATGCAAGGAGTATAAACAGGAAGAACTGGAAGTATCAGTACATAAGCTAGTTTGTGACAATTAGCATCACAGAGACTAGGATAAGTGTCATGACTGGAATACTGGTATAGAGTGGTATAGCTTGTTCAGGAAGGGCAGGTAGGGTAAAAAAAAGGAGGAGGTGTTGCACTGTGCATCAAGAATACATACACTTGTTCTGAGGTTCAGAAGGAAGTGAGAGGCAGGCCAGTTGAGAGTTTCTGGATAAAGATAAAAGAGGTAAAAAATAGGAATGATTTCATGGTAGAGGGTTTGTTATAGGTCACCAAATCAGGAAAAAGAGGTGGATGAGGCAGTTCTTGAACAAATAACAGAAATATCCAAAACACAGCTATCTAGATATCTGCAGAAAAAGTAATGTGGCAAAACACAAAATTTCCAACAAGTTCTTTAAATATAGTGGAGACAACTTTTTGTTCCAGGAAGTGGAGGAAGTAATCAGGGGCACAGCTGTTTTAGACTTTATTCTGACCAATAGGGAGGAATTGGTAGTGAATCAGAAGGTGAAAGGCAATTTGTGTGAAAGTGATCGTGAATTTATAGATTTCATGATTCTAAGAAAAGGAAGGAGGGAGAGCACCAGAATAAGGACAATGGACATCAAAAAAGCCAGTTTTAACAAACTCAGAGAACTGGTAAGTAAGGTCCCATGGGAAGAAAATATAAGGGAAATAGGAGTTCAGGAGAGCTGGCAATTTCTAAGGAGACAATATTAAAGGCACAACTGCAAACTATCCCAAAGCAAAGAGAAGATAAGAAGAATAGTAAGAGGCCAATATATCTCCATCAGGAGCTCTTTAATGACCTGAAAATCAAAAAAGAATCCTACAAAAAAGTGGAAACATGGATAAATTGCTAAGGAGGAGTACAAAAGAATAGTACAAGCATGTAGGAACAAAATCAGAAAGGCTAAGGCTCAAATGAGTTACACCTAGCAAGGGACATAAAAGACAATAAGAGGATCTATTAGTACATTAAGAGCAAGAGAAAGTTGAAGTAAAGTGTAGGTCAGGGGTCGGCAACCTTTCAGAAGTGGTGTGCCGACTCTTCATTTATTCACTGTAATTTAAGGTTTCACGCACCGACAATACATTTTAACGTTTTTAGTAGGTCTCTTTCCATAAGTCTATAATATATAACTAAACTATTGTTGTATGCAAAGTAAATAAGGTTTTTAAAATGTTTAAGAAGCTTCATTTAAATTAAATTAAAATGCAGAGCCTCCCGGACTGGTGACAAGGACCCGGGCAGCGTGAGTGCCACTGAAAATCAGCTCGCATGCCGGCTTCAGCATGCGTGCCATAGGTTGCCTATCCCTGATGTAGGGCCTCTACTTAGCAGTGAAGGAGAACTAATAACGGATGACATCGAGAAAATGGAGGTGTTTTGTGCCTTTTCTGCTGCAGTCTTCACTAAAAAACAGATACTCAGCACAATTAATATTAACAACAAGGAGGACTGAACAAGCCAAAACAGGGAAAGAAGAGGCTAAAGAATATTTAGGTAAGTTAGAAGTGTAAGTCAGCAGGTCCTGATGAAATCACACTATGGTACTTAAAGAACTAGCTGAGGCTGTCATAGCTAAGGGTTAATGTCTCTTTCACCTATAAAGGGTTAACAAACAGTGACCTGCAAACACCTGACCAGAGGACCAATCAGGAAACAAGACTTTTTCAAATCTGGGTGGAGGGAAGTTTTGAGTGTAAGTCCTTTGTTCTTTGTCTTGGTTCTGTGGCCCTCTTGGCTCTGAGAGGGATCTCTCTATCTCCAGGCTTTCTAATCTTCTGTTTCCAAGTTGTAAGTACAAGGATAGTAAGACAATAGGTTTATATTGTTTTTTTGTATTTACATGTGTGTAGTTGTTGGAATGTTTTAAATTGGATTCTTTTTGGATAAGGCTGTTTATTTATTTTTTTCTTTTAAGCAATTGACCCTGTATATTGTCACCTTGATACAGAGACCATTTTTATGTCTTTTTCTTTCTTTTTAAGACCTGTTTGAGTTTTTTCACTGGTTAAGGCTAAGAAACGAAGGGAGGGGGAAATCTCTTTTGTTAGATTTACTAAGCCTGACTTTGCATACTCTCTGGGTGACGGGAGGAAGAGATTTGATCTCTCAGTACTTGTGTTTCAAGGACTTGAAGCAGGGAATATCCTAGAGTACCCAGGGCGGGGAAATCTGGGAGGAGGTAAAGAGGGGGAAGGGAAGTGGGTTATTTCCCTTTGTGGTAAGACTCAGGGCATCTGAGTCTTGGGGTCCCCCAGGGAAGGTTTTGGGGAGACCAGAGTGAGCCAGACATTGGAATTTTCTGGCTGGTGGCAGTGATATCAGATCCAAGCTGGTAATTAAGTTTGGAGGTTTCATGCTAGCTTCTCATGTTCTGAACTCTAAGGTTCAGATATAAGTAGGAAAGTTATGACAGAGGCAATCTCAGAACCATTTGCAATTATCTTTGAGAACTCCTGGAGGAAGGATGCAGTCTCAGAGGACTGGAGAAGGGCAAACATAGCTTCTATCTTTAAAAAGGTTAACAAAGACCCAGGGAATTATAGGCCTGGTCTACACGGGAGGGTGGGGGATCAATCTAAATTATACAACTTCAGCTACGTGAATAACGTAGCTGAAGTCGACGTACTTAGATCTACTTACCGTGGTGTCTTCACTGCGGTAAGTCAACAGCTGACTCTCCCCCATCGACTCCACCCACGCCTCTTGCCCTGGTGGAGTACCAGCATCAATGGGAGAGTGCTCGGCAGTCAATTTATTGCGTCTAGACTAGGTTTAGACATGTTCTCTCACTCTCTGATGGGTCATGGAAAGTGTGAATTTGAATGAAGTCCATAAAATCTTGAAAATGGCTATAAAATCACATTTGATTATGTGCCCAAACCAAGTGGTGTTGTGACTTGGAGCACAGGGGTCGCAGTGGATGGGCCAAACTTAAGTGGCACTGCAATCCTGTTCACCAATTCACAATGCCACTCAAATTTGGCCCCTTAGCTCCTCTGTCTCCGTCTACAGTGAGCCGGATGGACCAAAGCTGAGTGCCACTTCAACACCATGCAGCAGGTAGGAACCCCAAGAGTGGGGACCCAAGCCCAGCCCTGCAGGACAGAAGCTGCCACTGTGGGATGAGTGCAGGATGGGCTCGCTATCCGACTCTTCTTCCCTTTTCCATGAATTATCATTTTTCCACCCTTCTGCCTTGAGTAATTTTAGTAAAAATTTTTGCGCCAAAATTGTAGCCTTACTGTGAGTAAAAGTTTTCTCATTAGCCTGAACAAAGTCACAGAAGGAGAGTGGGAAAAATTGACTTTATCTTTATTTTGGAGAAATGCAGGGAACTGCTTTTCTTTTGGGGAAACTGCTGGTGGGGGTGGGGTGATTTGATCTTTAGCCCAATGGATCTATCAGAATCTTTAGAGTGCACAAGCAGTTGATTATTTGCAGATAATTTCTGGTTAGTTTCATGATCATTTTTTTTTCTTTTCTGATAGCACCCACAATGTGATTGGTGCTGTCCAAGCGTATAGGCAGACACATTTTTTTCCCCAAAGATTTTGCAATATAAGGAACATGATGAGGAGTTCAGTAGTGGTAGGTGAACTCACAAATTCGGAGAGTCTTGTCAGATAAGCTCCCAAAAAATCTGGGTGTTTACCTCAATTGTCCTCACTTCTTGAATCTGCCAAAGTGCTCCCAGTCCCACTTGAAGTCTGAAAGTAGGCATGCAATTTGAAAAATAATAAAAGAGAAAAGTTAACCACACGAGCTTGCTCTCAACATTTCTGGTACTTCCTACTACTAATTGGGTTGGAAATACTGCAAAAACAGCCTTTCTTGCTTTATACTGGCACTTCTGCTTCCTGTCCCAGCCAGGATCAGGAAGAGCTGAAGTGAGTGAAAAAGTTAAACATAACTTTCCAAACCTCAAAAGTTTAGTTCAAGTTTGTAGTAAAAGCTTACATCCGTTAACTTATTGGAACCAGTTTTCTCAGCTCTGTGAGGAGAGGGGGCTGGGAGTTTGGAAGACCAAGTAGTGGGGGTATTCCAGTCCCTATGCATGGATACACTCTTTACTTTGTTCCACCATGCTCAACAGCCACCATCCTCCGTTTACTTAAATCTCTCCTGAAAATATGTAGTTGTTGTGTGATGATCTCAGTATGCTAGTCAAGAGTATGAACCTCCTACATTTTTATCTTCTATACGTCTATATTTTAAAAACCTCCAGAGAACACCATAAGGTGTATATACCTAAGTCAGCTACGCACGTAATCGTATTGTTCTAACCCTGATCCTTCCTTGCCTCATCCCTTCCCTAATGTTCAGCACCTTCTGTTCATTTTTTCACATCTAATCCATGATTATGTCGTCAGTTGTTTCCTGTGAAACACCTAGTACAGCTTCAGGTGTTACAATAAAATAATAACAAGGTATGGGCATCACAGTCACTGCTGCAGCCCTCTGAGATGGGGCTGGAAGTCTCAAGGAAATTCCGGATTTTGAGGCTGAAGCAACATGTAGCTTAGCATAGTTTCTTAAATTTATTAATATAAAATTGTGAAGCAGCTTTATGCATCTGACGAAGTGGGTGAATACCCACCCATGAAAGCTCATGCTCCAATACATCTGTTAGTCTATAAGGTGCAACAGGACTCTTTGTAGCTTTATTTTATTTTCCCCTCAAAAATATGCACATATAGAATCCTGTCAGGAGATTAAAGTGGTCTCCAAGAAATGCCAGGCCCATTACTTCCCAATGATGTAATTTGTGAGTAAGGAGTGGAAGCAGCAATTTTATTTGGCTGAGGGAGAATGATGTTAAAGGGCCAGATCCTCAGCTGTGCCAGCACTGTGTGTGACAGAGCTGCAACAATGGTGCTTTTATGCCTTATTCTTGGGCTAGTTAAGTGCTGATTCAGCTCCAGTGCAATTTAAAGCAGACTCGGGACTGCTCTAAATTGTACCTAAATACAGCATCTCACCAAGGGACTGCTCTGGTAGCCAAGGACATTGGAGAATAGTGGTACTCCAGCTGTGCCCTCTCCCCCAGTCTCATCACCAACATGCTCCTTATACCGAGGCTTTGCCTCCGCACAAGGAGGGAGGCGTGTGCAGTTAACTACATTGGTCTTATGCCACTTGGGAATTTCCCTATGTCAAACAAACCAAACCATCTGGTTCAGCTTTCAGCTGGTCAAGACCAGTCCTCAGGTGAAATAGTTTGACATTTTCATTTGGGGAGCCCAGTGAAGGGTCCATATTGGGTTTCCTACAAATAATAAAGGACCTTATATGTTTTATCTGTTTCCTGAATGGCTATCAGTCTCATGCAGAATTGTACAGCCTCAGCTTTTTCCTACACTTCCTTACTCACCCTCACAACATTAGCATTTTCCACCCTTCAAGCCACACACACACACACACACTTTGCAAAGGGTGTTCCTCTGCATAGTCTTGCTCATCTGAGTAAATATTTCTCAGATTTCAGTATAAATGCAGAACTATCACCACACCCTTCATAGGCGCATTCTTTTCACTTCTCGTGTGGTGAGAATCTGTGGCTGGCTAGCAAGACAATAGCTTGAAATGTGGGAAGTTTTCTGGCTCAGTGCGTCTTGTAATTGTGTTTCTCCATACACGCTTTTCTGAGTTTGTCCCAGTCTTTGTATGACTGTTGTATGTTCCTATAATTCACCCTCATGTTTCCTGGAGGCTAATGTGCCAAACTCAGTCATGGTACATGCCAGTGCAATTCCACTGAAGTCAGTGGAAAGGCACTTCTTAAGGTCACTGCTTCTCTTTCATATTAGGGATCCATGCTGTTTAGAAACCATTATGGTCAGGCCCTTATTTGTGCGTGAAATACCTTCCTTTTGACACCCTCTGGATTACCTTTCAGAGACCCAACACAAGACAAATCCTTTGCTTTCTTCCTAACATGCAGTTCAGGAAACACACCTCTTTTCTATAGTAACAGCTACAGAACACCAGTTCAGCTGGTGACTGGAAGCTACCTTAGCAGCTTTACAAGAAGATCAACAAGCTTCTTAAAATACCCACTACGTATGTGCACACATGTCTATGTGCTTTCTTATTAAAATCTCATCTTCCCAACCCAGTGCTAAAGATGCTGGTTTGTCACAAAATTTAGCCTCACAAAAAAATACAGATTGGCTCAAGCTACAAAATCCAGTTTGTGGGGGAAGGATTATGCTTCAATCCTTTATATATAAAGATAAAGGCTTTTGCAAGATTTGGATTCAGGTCCAGGTCTCTCCTTACAAGCCACCTTGAAGCATTATTCAGGACAGGAAATTGACACTTTTCATCAAGTCAGGTCGTTGTCTATTTCTGTTCTTAATAGTTTCTGTCCAAGGCAGCTATGACGGTGATTATTCCCACTTGATGGTATTCAAGGCCAATGGCAGGTTTTCTCACAGCAGAGTAGATTTTACTGACAAGTTATGGAAATCAAAAGAATAAATAAAAGGTAAGTATCATACTATAAGTTGATAAACTCAAAGCTAACATTAAGCATGGATATATATTACCTGTGGATTGACAGTCATTTTTTCCTTTCCTGCTGACAAAGCACCGTCTATATTGCCACTTTTGTCAGTGAAACTTGTGTGTTTTTTCACAGTGCAATTGACAAAAGCACCAGTGTAGACAACGCCTTAAGTAAGACAATTACCTCCTGTGCCTTACGTATGACACTTCTGTTAATACTCCTGTGAGCTGGTGCCCCAGTGCCACAGGTAGGTTGTTGAGTAGAGTCTGCTTGAAGCAGGGGGGTGGTTTGTCTGCCCTTCTTGTCTGAATCTCTATAGTTCTATTCTGGAGGCAAGGATATTAATTTCTGTCCCATTGGAGTGTACGACCCTTATGTTTGGCAGAGGTTACATTTGACCTGGCTAATTATACTTTTACACTGACTTGCCAGCATTTATGTCTTTTCTATTTTCCTCAGTAGGGTTTGACTTTCAATTTTTGTCTCTAAATCACCTCTTCTACTCATGCATCCGACGAAGAGGGTATTCACCCAGGAAAGCTCATGGTCCAATACTTCTGTTGGCCTATAAGGTGTCACAGGACTCTTTGCTGCTCTTCTACTCTGTTGTTTAGCCCTGGCGGCATTTTTCTTTTGGGCCTCTTACTTTTTTCTTATAATTAGGGATATACATTTAGTCTGAGCCTCTATAATGCTGTTTTTAAAAAGTTTCCATGCACCTTGCAGGCACTTCACTCTTGTGACTATTCCTTTTAATATGCATTTAACTGGCCTCCTCATTTTTATGTGGTTCCCCTTCTTGAAGTTAAATGCTACTGTGGTAGATTTCTTTGGTATTTCCCCCCTACTAGGATGTTTAGTCTAATTACATTATGGTCACTATTACTGAATGGTTCAGCTGTATTCACCTCTTGGACCACAGCCTGTGCACCACTGAGGACTAAATCAAGCATTGCCTCTCCTCATGGGGGTTCCAGGACTAGCTGCTCCAAGAAGCAGTCACTAATGTCTACAAATTTGGTCTCTGCATCCCTTCCTGACATGTTCCCAATCAACATGACGATAGTTGAAATCCCCCATTGTTATTACGTTTTGTGTTTTTTTAGGCTCTCTAATCTTCCTGAGCATTTCACAGTCACCATCTTGGTGAAATGGTCAGTAGTGTATGCCCACTGCTATATTCTTTTTATTCAAGCATGGAATTTCTGTCTGTAGATTTTATGGTATGTTTGATTTATTCAAGATTTTTCCTATATTTGACTCTATCCTTTCTTTCACATATAGTGCCACTCCACCACCAGCATGACCTACTCTGTCACACCTATAAATTTTGTACCCTGGTATTACCGTGTCCCATTGGTTATAATCATTCCACCAGGTTTCTGTGATGCCTATTATATCAATGTCCTCATTTAATCCCAGCCCTCAAGTTCATCCATCTTAGTATTTAGACTTCTTACTTTAGAAACAAGTCCTTATAAAATTGATCAATATTTACTTGTCTTCCTTTCTTGTGATGTAATTGAATGGGACTCTTCTGTTTGACTGTTTCTCTTCAGATCCTACCTCTACTTTATCAATGTCTATCTGCTCCTCTTTACTTTAATAAATCCTCCCCCAGGGATGCCTCTTTCAACACCTGTGCTCTTCCACGTCTTTTGGCTTTCTCCCAACCCATAGTTTAAAAATTCCTTTACAACCTTTTTAATTTTACATGCCAGCAATCTGGTTCTGTTTTGGTTTAGGTGGATCCCATCCTTCCTGTAGAGGCTTCTCCTATGAAATTAATAGGCAGCAGGATTAAAATAAACACAAGGAAGTACTTCTTCATGCAACACACAAATCAACCTGTGGAACTCCCTGCCAGAGGATGTTGTGAAGGCCAAAAGTATAACTGGGTTCAAAATAGAATTAGATAAGTTCATAGAGGATCATCAATGGCTATTAGCTAAGGTGGTCAAGGATGCAATCCCATGCTCTAGGTGTCCCAAAGTTTCTGACTGCCAGAAGCTGGGACAGGGATGGATCATTCAGTAAAGTGCCCTGTTCTGTTCACTCCCTCTGAGGCATCTGGCAATAGTCACTGTCAAAAGACAGGATACTCAGCTAGATGGGCCATTGGTCAGTATGGCCATTCTTATGTTCAGTTTTCTTCTGGTCCTTGTAGCCCCTTTGGCTCTTAAGTTTCTGTTAAGGGGTACATAGGCAACCCAGGTCTACCCATTCCAGTGTGTTCCAGCTCAGGGGCCTTAACCTAAGCAGTCAGAATCAGTCCTCAACAATTCTCTTGCCATACCCTGAGCGTCTTCCTACCTCCCTTGGTTTTATAGGCTTCTGCAGCCTGTGGCTTTGGTCCTCCCTTCTTTGGGTTGTTGTCACTCTTTGGCAGCTTCTCACTAGCTTGCTGGCAGGACCTTTTTCTCTGGCAGCTCTGATGGTGTCTTTGCAGCTATCATAACCTTAGTCCCAGATTTGGACCTTAGCGTCCAAAATATGGGGGTTAGCATGAAAAACTCCAAGCTTAGTTACCAGCTTGGACCTGGTACTTGCTGCCACCACCCAAAAATTAGAGTGTTTTTGGGGCACTCTGGTCCCCCTGAAAAACCTTCCCTGGGGACCCCAAGACCCAAATCCCTTGAGTCTCACAACAAAGGGAAATAATCCTTTTTCCCTTCCCCCCTCCAGGTGCTCCTGGAGAGATACACAGACACAAGCTCTGTGAAACTACACAGAGTGACTTCCCCTCTCTGTTTCCAGTCCTGGAAACCAAAAGTACTTTCCTATTCCCCCAGAGGGAATGCAAAATCAGGCTAGCAATCCAACACACAGATCTCCCCTTGATTTTCTTCCTCCCACCAATTCCCTGGTGAGTACAGACTCAATTCCCTGAAGTAAAGAAAAACTCCAACAGGTCTTAAAAGAAAGCTTTATATAAAAAGAAAGAAAAATACATACAAATAGTCTCTCTGTATTAAGATGATACAATACAGGGTAAATTGCTTAAAAGAATATTGAATAAACAGCCTTATTCAAAAAGAATACAAATCAAAGCACTCCAGCACTTATATTCATGCAAATACCAAAGAAAAGAAACCATATAACTTACTATCTGATCTCTTTGTTCTTACACTTAGAAACAGAAGACTAGAAAGTAGAAATTGCTTCTCCAAAGCTCAGAGAAAGCAGGCAGGCAGACAAAAGACTCAGACACAAACTTCCCTCCACCCAGAGTTGAAAAAATCCGGTTTCTGATTGGTCCTCTGGTCAGGTGCTTCAGGTGAAAGAGACATTAACCCTTAGCTATCTGTTTATGACACGCCCCCCAAATTGCAGACAGTGGGGAAGCTCACTGGCGGCGATTTCCTTCTAGAACTTTAAAATAAACAGATTACTACAACACATGCACCTTTACATATACTACTAAGTATATAACTAACAGACTTCTACATTTTAAGAACACTTTTTAACTACTGAATTCCGGGAAACTTTCACGGGAGAGTGCATCAGCAACTTTATTAGAAGCGCCTGTGATGTGTTGAATTTCAAAATCAAAATCTTGGAGAGCTAAACTCCAACGAAGAAGTTTCTTGTTGTTCCCCTTGGCAGTATGAAGCCACTTTAGTGCAGCATGATCAGTTTGTAGTTGGAACCGCCGTCCCCAAACATATGGGCGTAGCTTTTCCAGGGCGTACACAATGGCATAGCATTCCTTTTCACTGACTGACCAGTGACTTTCCCTCTCAGACAGTTTCTTACTGAGAAACACGACAGGATGGAAGTTGTGATCTGTTGCTTCCTGCATGAGCACTGCTCCTATACCACGCTCAGATGCATCTGTGGTTACTAGGAATGGCTTGTCAAAGTCCGGGGCCCTGAGTACAGGGTCAGACATGAGCATCGCCTTAAGCTGGGTAAAGGCCTTTTGACACTCATCAGTCCACTTAACGGCATTTGGCTGGGTCTTTTTGGTCAGGTCGGTCAATGGGGCAGCGATTTGGCTGTAGTGTGGTACAAATCACCTGTAGTATCCGGCCAAGCCTAAGAAGGATTGGACCTGCTTCTTGGACCGTGGGACAGGCCACTTTTGGATAGCATCCACCTTGGCCTGTAGGGGGTTTATGGTTCCTCGACCCACCTGGTGCCCCAGGTAAGTCACTCTGTTTTGGCCTATTTGACACTTTTTGGCCTTAACAGTTAGTCCTGCCTGCCTGATGCGCTCAAAGACCTTTTCCAGGTGTAGTAGGTGTTCGGGCCAGGAGTCTGAAAAAATGGCCACATCATCGAGGTAGGCAACTGCAAATTCTCCCAGTCCAGCTAGTAGACCATCTACCAGCCTCTGGAAGGTGGCGGGTGCATTTCGAAGGCCGAAAGGAAGGACATTGAATTCATACACCCCCGCATGGGTGACGAATGCTGACCTCTCCTTGGCAGGTTCATCTAGCGGTACTTGCCAGTACCCCTTGGTTAAGTCTATTGTAGAGATGAACTGGGCACGTCCCAACTTTTCCAATAGCTCATCGGTACGTGGCATTGGATAGTTGTCCGGACGAGTTACAGCATTTAGCTTACGGTAGTCCACGCAAAAGCGTATTTCCCCATCTGGTTTGGGTACCAGAACCACTGGAGATGCCCATGCACTGGTAGATGAGCGGATTATACCCATCTGTAGCATGTTCTGGATCTCCCGTTCTATAGCAGCTTGGGCATGAGGAGACACTCGGTAGGGTGGGGTTCTGATTGGGTGAGCATTACCTGTATCAATGGAGTGGTATGCCCGTTCAGTCCGTCCTGGGGTGGCTGAGAACAATGGGGCGAAGCTAGTGCACAGCTCCTTGATTTGTTGCCGCTGCAGACGTTCCAGGGTGGTTGAGAGGTTCACCTCTTCCACGCCACCGTCTTTTTTCCCGTCGTAGTAGACACCGTCAGGCCACTCAGCATCATCTCCCTGGACTGTAAACTGACAAACCTGTAAGTCTCTGGAATAGAAAGGCTTGAGAGAATTAACATGGTACACTTTAGGCTTTAGTGAGGAATTGGGAAATGCTATGAGGTAGTTTACAGCTCCCAGGCGCTCTTGGACCGTGAATGGCCCTTCCCATGATGCTTCCATCTTATGGGCCTGTTGCGCCTTCAAGACCATAACCTGGTCTCCTACCTTGAAGGACCGATCTCTGGCATGTCTGTCATACCAGGCCTTTTGCTCTTCCTGAGCATCCTTTAGATTCTCTCTAGCAAGGGCTAAAGAGTGTCGGAGGGTGCTTTGTAGGTTGCTTACAAAGTCCAGAATGTTAGTTCCTGGAGAAGGCGTAAACCCCTCCCATTGCTGCTTCACCAATTGTAATGGCCCCTTAACCTCGTGACCATACACAAGTTCAAACGGTGAAAACCCTAAACTGGGATGTGGTACAGCCCTGTAGGCAAACAGCAACTGCTGCAACACTAGGTCCCAATTATTGGAGAATTCGTTGATGAATTTTCGTATCATGGCCCCCAAAGTTCCATTGAACCTTTCCACCAGGCCATTGGTTTGATGGTGGTATGGGGTGGCAACCAAGTGATTCACCCCATGAGTTTCCCACAGTTTTTCCATGGTCCCTGCCAGGAAATTAGACCCTGAATCTGTAAGGATGTCAGAGGGCCAACCTACCCTGGCAAAGATGTCTGTTAGGGCCAGGCACACAGTGTTAGCCCTGGTGTTGCCTAGAGCTACTGCTTCTGGCCATCGGGTAGCAAAGTCCACTAAAGTCAGTACGTACTGCTTTCCTCTGGGCGTCTTTTTTGGGAAAGGGCCCAGAATATCCACAGCTACTCGCTGAAATGGGACCTCAGTTATGGGGAGTGGCTGGAGAGGGGCCTTGACCTGGTCTTGAGGCTTTCCCACTCTTTGGCATACCTCACAAGACCGGACATACTTGGCAACGTCCTTGCCCATCCCCTCCCAGTGGAAGGACTTCCCCAACCGGTCCTTGGTTCTGTTCACCCCAGCATGGCCACTGGGATGATCATGGGCTAAGCTTAAGAGCTTCCCCCGGTACTTAGTTGGAACCACCAACTGTTTTTTGCGGCTGCCATTCTTCCCGGTGTCCACCAGAAAGAATTTCCTTGTATAAAAGTCCTTGGTCTATAACAAACCGGGATCGAATAGAAGAGCTGAGAGGCGGTGGGGTGCTCCGTGCCGCCGCCCAAGCTTTCTGAAGGCTGTCATCTGCTTCCTGCTCAGTCTGGAACTGTTCCCTTGAGGCTGGGGTCACCAGTTCTTCCTCAGACTGTGGACTTGGGCTTGGTCCCTCTGGAAGCGATGTAGGTGATGGGGTTGTTTCCGTTGCTGGTGAACCGCTCTCCGCTGGTGCACCTGAGGGTATTTCAGGCTCTGGCTGAGCCTTTTGGGTATGGCTGTCTTTGGCTTCTGCCAGTTCTGGCTCGCTGGCGCCCTCTGGCGTTGAGTTTGAAGATGTAGTTGCACTTGCTGGTGCTGGTTGCTGTTCCAGTTCCGGGCCTGGGACTGGAGATGCTGTGGCTGTTTCAGTGGTTGGCATGGAATCCGGGTCCACTACCTCTGTCTGGGTCTCTGGTAACACAGACGGGGCCTCTGTGGACGGCTCAGGAACAAGAATGGGTCTGGAAGCTTGCCTGGTTTGGCTACGTGTAACCATTCCCACTCTCTTGGCCCGCCTCACCTGGTTGGCCAAGTCTTCCCCAGTAGCATGGGGATAGGATAATTGTCATAGACTGCAAGAGTCCACATTCCTGACCAGCCTTTGTACTGGACAGGCAGTTGAGCTGTAGGCAAGTCTACAGCTTGTGACATGAAGGGGTAAATTGTAACTTTGGCCTTTGGGTTGATGAATTTGGGGTCAACGAAGGATTGGTGGATAGCTGACACTTGTGCCCCCGTGTCTCTCCACGCAGTAACCTTCTTTCCGCCCACTCTCAAATTTTCCCTTCGCTCCAAGGGTATTTGAGAGGCATCCGGGCCTGGGGATCTTTGGTGTGATGGTGGTGTAATGAATTGCACTCGCATGGTGTTCTTGGGACACTTGGCCTTGATATGTCCCAGTTCATTACACTTAAAGCATCTTCCATTTGATGGGTCACTGGGCCGAGGTGAGTTACTGGAGACTGGTGAGGTTGAAGGGTAGGGTATCTGTGGCTTTACTTGGGTGGTATGTGGGGTCTTTGGCTGTCCTCGGTTGTAGGGTTTATGGTCTGTGTGCCCCCTGGGGTAATCTTTCCCCTTGACAGTAGCTTTCTTGCTTTCTGCCAGTTCCATCCATTTGGCTCCAATCTCCCCCGCCTCAGCGATATCTTGGGGATTTCCATCTTGTATGTACCGTGTGATGTCTTCAGGAACACCATCCAAGAACTGCTCCATTTGTATGAGGAGGTTTAGTTCTTCCAAGGTTTGAATGTTGTTTCCTGTTATCCAGGCCTCATAGTTTTTTGCAATGTAGTAGGCGTGTTTGGGAAATGACACCTCGGGTTTCCACTTTTGGGTTCTGAAGCGCCGACGGGCATGATCTGGGGTTATCCCCATTCGGTATCTGGCCTTGGTTTGAAAAAGTTTATAGTCATTCATTTGCAGCTTAGGCATTTCAGCTGCCACCTCTGCTAAAGGTCCACATGTACTGGTCTTCGGGGATGTTGTACCCAAGACAGGCTCTTTCAAAATTTTCCAAGAAGGCCTCGGTGTCATCACCTGCCTTGTAGGTGGGAAATTTCCTGTGCTGTGGAGCAATAATTGGCGCCGGGTTGTTAGGGTTGGCTGGCACATGCAGCCCAGCTTTTGCCAAGTCCAGTTCATGTTTTCTCTGTTTTTTCCTTCTCTTCATTCTCTTTTTGTTGTTTTTCCATTTCTTTTTGTAGTTTTTCCATTTCTTTTTGGTGCTTTTCCATGTCTCGGCGGTGGGCCAACTCTTCTTCTGCTTGTTTCCTTCGGTAGGCCACCTCTTCTTCTTCTAGTTTTCTTTTGTGTGCTGCCTCTTGGGCTGCCTGTTCTCTTTGGAAGGCTGCCAGTTCTCTTTGGTAGGCTGCCTGTTCTCTTTGGTAGGCTGCCTCTCTGATCTGTTCTTCTCTTTCTTTCATCTCCATCTCTTTTGTTTTATTTCCAGTTGTCACCTGTGTTCAGCTTCTCTGAATTGTTCTTCAGCCTCAATTTTTGCCTTAGAAGTCATGGTTCCTGTTTTCTTGGGTTGGGGTGCCCTCCGGTGTTTATTTTCTGAACTGCAGGTTCTCTGTTGCCTCCTGGAGTCTGCCTAGCAACAGTGCCTTTTTTCCCTTTCTCTCTCTAGCTAATGTTCAATGAAGGGAAACCAGAAAAACCACTTTATTTGCATGCATATTAGTGCTGGTACTTGCCTCCTAATGGGAGGGCTATTGCATGACTAAAGACCCTTAACAGTCTGGTAATGGCTTCTCGCTTAACATGCAAGCCACAAACTGCCAGAGAGAGCAGGAAAAAAAAATTCTCTTTGGTTCCCTTTTAAAACCAAACTGTTTCTCTCTGCTAAAAAGCCCTTAGCAGAGAAAAGAAAAATATAATATTCCTACTGGCTTCTGGATTCTGTCTATATCCCACCACTGCACACCATATCATAACCTTAGTCCCAGATTTGGACCTTAGCGTCCAAAATATGGGGGTTAGCATGAAAAACTCCAAGCTTAGTTACCAGCTTGGACCTGGTACTTGCTGCCACCACCCAAAAAATTAGAGTGTTTTGGGGCACTCTGGTCCCCCTGAAAAACCTTCCCTGGGGACCCCAAGACCCAAATCCCTTGAGTCTCACAACAAAGGGAAATAATCCTTTTTCCCTTCCCCCCTCCAAGTGCTCCTGGAGAGATACACAGACACAAGCTCTGTGAAACTACACAGAGTGACTTCCCCTCTCTGTTTCCAGTCCTGGAAACCAAAAGTACTTTCCTATTCCCCCAGAGGGAATGCAAAATCAGGCTAGCAATCCAACACACAGATCTCCCCTTGATTTCTTCCTCCCACCAATTCCCTGGTGAGTACAGACTCAATTTCCCTGAAGTAAAGAAAAACTCCAACAGGTCTTAAAAGAAAGCTTTATATAAAAAGAAAGAAAAATACATACAAATAGTCTCTCTGTATTAAGATGATACAATACAGGGTAAATTGCTTAAAAGAATATTGAATAAACAGCCTTATTCAAAAAGAATACAAATCAAAGCACTCCAGCACTTATATTCATGCAAATACCAAAGAAAAGAAACCATATAACTTACTATCTGATCTCTTTGTTCTTACACTTAGAAACAGAAGACTAGAAAGTAGAAATTGCTTCTCCAAAGCTCAGAGAAAGCAGGCAGGCAGACAAAAAACTCAGACACAAACTTCCCTCCACCCAGAGTTGAAAAAATCCGGTTTTCTGATTGGTCCTCTGGTCAGGTGCTTCAGGTGAAAGAGACATTAACCCTTAGCTATCTGTTTATGACAGCAGCTCAATGTTCAGAAGACAATGGAAGGGTTAACGCTAGCTCACCAAGCTACTGCTCTTCATCATGGGGGTCACTTCTGTTTCCCAGGAGCTGACTGGAGGTTCTTGGGATAAAGAGACAAAGTAGGTTGGGATTGTGTGATACTTTTGGTGGACTCCTAGGAACCAAGTTTCAGGGGTTGGACAGGAGCTGCATCTATACTGCAAAGTAATAGGGCTCAAACCCTGGGTCCTAGCTGGACTTGGGCTTGGGCCAACCACCCTTGCAGGGTTCTAGGACCCTAAATCTGAGCCCAAGTGTAAGAGATTTGTATGTAGATAGAAGCCTGAGTCTGAGCTCAGGCTTACATTGCAGTGTAGACATATCCCCGGTCTCCCAGCCGTAATGAGGCGGCCAGTCAATGTTCTCGGGCAGTTACTGTATCAAGTTCTTGGTTGCCAGGCCCTCATGGGATCTATACCCCCTCTGACAACACCTCAGAATGATATTAGCCTTTTTTGCAACTGCATCACAAAGTTGATTCATATTCAATTTGTGATCCACTTTGACCCCCAGATACTTCTCAGCGATACTACTGCCTAGCTAGTTATTTCCCATTTTACAGTTTTCAATTGATTTTTTCTTCATAAGTATAGTATTTTGCACTTGTCTGTATTGCATTTCGTCTTGCTGGTTTCAAACCAATTCTCCAATTTGTCAAGGTCACTTTGAATTCTAATCCTGTCCTCCAAAATTCTAGAAAACCCTTCCCAGCTTCATGTAATCCACAAATTTTATAAACATACTCTCTGCTCCATCGTCCAAGTCATTAATAAAAAAACCAAATAGTACCAAACCCAGGACAGACCCTTGTGGGACTCCACTACCTATGTCCTCCCAGTATGACAACAAATCATTGATAACTACTCTTTGAGTACAGTCTTTCAACCAGTTTTGCACCCACCTTATAGTAATTTTATCTAGATCATATTTTCCTTGTTTGCTTATGAGAATGGCATATGGGTCTGTGTCAAAAGCCTTACTGAAAGATATATAGATATCTGAAACATACACCACATCTACAGCTTCCCCCATCCGTTAGGCCAATAACCCTGTCAAAGAAGGAAATTAGGTTGGTTTAGCATGATTTGTCCTAAACAAATCCTAACTGGCTATTACTTATAACCCTATTATCCTCGAGGTGCTTACAAATTGATTATTTAATAATTTCTTCCAGCATCTTTCCAGGTATCGAAGTTAGGCTGACTGGTCTTTAATTCTCCAGATTGTTTTTGTTCCCCTTTTTAAAGATAGGTCTATGTTAGCCCTTCTCTAGTTCTCTGGGATATCACCTGTTCTCCATGAGTTCTCAAAGATCATCGCTAATGGTTCCAAGGTTGCTTCAGCTAATGCCTTAAGTACCCTGACTCGCTTTAAGACCTTTGACAGCTTTCCAGATTATAACTCTTTGAGCTGGGCCTTTGATTAGAAAATATGATGTGTACTCTTTTTAGACTAAGATTATACCATAACTGTACATTCCCTCTACCCTCAGTGGTGAAACATCAATTTGATAGGAACCAGGCAGGTAATACATAACAGGGAAATTTTAAGAGCATGTTCACTTATGTGTTGAGCATTAAATCATAAATTTAGATACAGCTGTCATGTAGCCTATTAGAAAATGTTTCATTGTGCCAGATGTATGCTGCCCAGCTTCCTCAAATCAAGTAGATATGCCAAATAACATGCCTGAAAACAAACATTTTTTGTATCCCACTTTTATGGGTACCAGTAACAGTCAATCCTCCAATACTCCCTAGATTTACATCACCTGCGTATATCATGAACCGGCAGATACCAGTTCAAAGGTAGGCCTAGTAGATCAGTTAATTTGACTATCCACAACCTCCCAACATCCTTATCTTATGACATATCTGCAGTTCATAAGTTCTGCTGAGCCCACTTCTACACTGAATAAATCTTCAGTGCTGTGAGTAATATTATTACTAATGCATAAAGGTCCTGTTTAATGTAGCCAATGTTGCGTGTCTGACTTTAAAGATGAGTTTGGAAGCTTTCCAGGTTACATATATATATGTCTCCTTAAAATACACCTCAGAGGATGAAGCTGACCAGAGAATCTGTGAAAATGCTAAATTTATTAGGAGTGGGTTGAGTACTCTCTCTAGTTATGTGAAACATTTATGGATGATCCCTCAAGAATCTGGCTGCTGGTTGGATGATTAACAAATGCCAGCAGACAAATCTATGTTCCAGAGACTCTTGTAGTTATGCATGTGTACGCAGAGTCTGAATGAGCTCTCCCCTGACATCTAGTGATGAGCTGTGGAAGAGGACTTCAGGAGCTGATCTTGTTTGCATGGGCACACCCAACCTGCCTAGATGCTCAGCATGATGGGATTGCTTGCCCAAATGGTCACTTTTGGCTCGTGTTGGACCCCCAGTTTCCTTGTTATTGGGGCAGGAGTAATAAAGCATTGTTATCTTTGTTGTGTGAATCAAGGGCAGCAGAACTGTGCTTGGCATACCCTGATTAAGGAACTCACTCTCAAATAAATGGCACTCACTAAGCAGGGGACATGGTTTCCAAAGCCCTAGAAAGGATGGGGGACAGGTATGTGTGCTGGTTGGTGTTAGCTTGGTAAGGGTCACAGACATTGTTTGATCCCCTCACTCCACTGTCTAATTAAAAAAAAATTTAGACTCAATTAAGGCTTTTATTACACACTGCAGAGCTGAAATCAGTAATACCTAGAACTTAGCATTTGATTTACTTTAGGACAGTGTCTCTGATGCAAAACATTGCCCAGTATGCACCAGCAGTGAGGCTCCCCCACTAACAGCTGAAATCACTGAGAGGTGTGTTATGTAATGAGATCTGAAGACATCCCAGTGGATTGGCAATTGGCTGGCAGGGCAGCTGGCAAAGCAACCAGTGGAGAGGACTGGAGCAGAGCCCCACAGAAAGTATGGTGATCAGGTGGCTGGTGAAGAGGAGTGGTGAGTGAGTGCAGGCAGTGACTCCAGTAAATTGCCTTCTAAACCCTCGTCCACCCAGGGTGGGAAGTGAACTTTGCAGGTGCACCTGTGAACTCTGAGTCTGCCCTGCCCACAACAACTGTGAGTGGGGTGCAGAGAATGGACGGGCATGTTAAAGGGACTTTTGGTTGCTGGACTTTAAGACCCTGAGGGGGAAAGGACACTGCCCACCTTACTTGGAGGTGGGTCTTTTGCTCATGGTTTATGTTTATGAACCCTGTTTGCAGTGTTTTCCCAAATTAATTTTGGGGTTACTTCTCTCCTTTTATTAAAAGTTTCTTTGCTACACTCAGACTCTGTGCTTGCCAGAGGGGAAGTATTGCCTCTTAGAGGCACCCAGTAGATGGTATGTAATTGTCCCAGGTTACTGAGTGGGGGCTCAAACTGTTTAATGTTGTATTGTTGAAGAGGGACCCCTAGATGTTGAACCCAGCCCTTGTTGTTGCCTTCAGTGGGCCGAAGGGTTACATATGGTAACCCTTATTCTACATTCTTCTACAGGATTTACTGTATATGAATATCTTTCAATCTTTTATGGTGTACTCTGTCATTTTGCATCCCAGAGAGAGTAGTCAACCCATTCTTACAAACTGTTTACAGGACTCACTGAAATTCTTGCCATGGAATGTAGCACTTGTGTAACAGCACACTATTAATCAATAAAATAGTTGAGGGCAAGAATTGAAGAATACTGTCTGCTGCTGAAAATGTAGGTGGAATTTAGGTAAAAAGAAAGTACCATAGTTACTCCCCCCACCAGGAGATTGGTGCTAATACAGAACCATTTTATACCTAATTGAAGAGACTAAGGGTATGTCTCTGCAGCAAGAAAACCCTCAAAACCTGCAGCAGCACATCTTAAAGCCCAGATCAGCTGACTTGGGCTCACGAGGTTTGTGCTACCAGGCTAAAGTAGTAATGTAGATGTTTGGGCTCAGGCTGAAGCCTGGGCTCTGAAACCCAGTAAGGGAGACAAGGGGGGACTTTCTCGGAGCCTTGGCTTCAGCTCGCCCCCAGACATCTATACTGCTATTTTTAGCCGCTTGGCGAGCATAGCAATCTGTAGTCAATTTATCCGGGCTCTGAGACTTGCTACTGTGAGTCTTTTTTTGCTGTGTAGACATGCCTCACTTTACTGTAATCTCCAATACACAAGTGTACATCTGGAGTAATTCTGGATGTACAGAAATTAGCCCAATGTATTTACAATGCCTACTAACACATGTACCTTATGAATTCATTTCTTTGTCATGCAGTGTTCTCATGTAATTTGGACTAGAGTGGTTCCGTCAGGTTATATAGCAACTGGATAGAAATGGATTCTGTTTTGCACATCTTCCTTTCTAAATCAAACTGTTGAATATTTACCCTAATTTGTCAAGCAAGACACCAATATAAAATAGCTAAGTACCATAACAAACAACAAATACAGTTTGGTAGTACGATCTGGAAATATCTCCTTATATGTTAATTTTAAATACTGGAATCATGGAGGAAAACCACAGTACATAAATAAATGTAGAGCTAGAATGAAAAACCAGAGAAAACAGTAGTCAGTGTTCAAATTATTTAAAAATTCAGCTTAGTACAACAGTCAAAAACAAGGACAGATTGAACTCTTTAAGGAAAATTTTCACTAGAGAATGACAACAACAAAACTTTATCCTGATTCTCCTTTTACTTACTCCATTGACTTCAGTGGAGTAACCCCTTATTTGCGCTACTGTAAGTGAGAATAGAATGAAACCACTTCCTTTAAGGGCAAAAAAGGAGTGCTTCTGTCCAGTGTTAAGAGATTGTATTTCAAATTTCAGATCCAACAGATTTCCTTGACTAACTAAAGAGAATTTATAACTGGAACTGTTGTTAAACCCATAAATGTTGGGAGTGTTATCACCAGGCTCTGCTATATTAAATTTACAAAGTACTGGCCTTGAATAATAGGCATACAAGATTCTGAATAGTTAAATAAGACAGGGTAATTTAATAATGAAACACAGACACTTCACAAGCTGTGTCTGTTGGATGTAGATCTTAGCAGCTTCACCAATCTTTTGCCTTTCTTTTCATCAGAACAGCCACTGTTCATTTTAAAATACTCTGCGAGGGCACCGAAGAAACTAAAAAGAAGTTCATAAAGGCTTTGGGTAATATTTTTCACCTGTAAAACATGAAAAGTACAAAAGTTTCCATTATATTAGGGTGCAGCCTGTTTCTTTATGACATTCTTTCTGTATTTTAAACATAATGTATGTGCCAAGTGTTTCTTGGTTTGAAAAAAAATCATGTAAAACCTTGAACAGTGTTAATAACCAGAGCTCAATGCAGAGCTGCCCCTATACAGTTTTAACATAGGCCCTCTATGGCTTTGCCAATAGTTTGAAGTTCGTTTTAATGAAAAATGCACATTTTGGCTACAGGAGCATATCTGCCAATGTTTAATTCTCCTCCTCTTTAAGGGCATTCTCCCTGGCCTATATGTGTCTAATGGAGATGGTCACTCATGTACAGGAGTAAAGCAGAAATTTTAATTAATTTTAATTTTGCTTAAATTAATGTAGCTAAATTAACTGAAATTAACAAACGATTAATCCTGTAGTGGAATTCTGCTTAATATACCAAATGGAGGTTTGGTATTCTAACACAGTAGCTCTACAAAGGCACTGAGTGCCAGATTTTTAAAAGTATTTAGTCACTTATTGGGATTTTCAAAAGTATCTAGGCACCTAACACTCTTTGAAAAGAATGGGTGTTAAGCACCTTGGTGCTTTTGAAAATCTCAGTAGGCATCTAATTGCCTGTAAAAGTCTATCTCTAGGCCTATGGGACATTGAAGTACTCAAACAACCAAGACTTTGTTGGCCTCTGGCTCTACAAAGTCTGCCCCCTTTTGTAGAGCCATAGAGTTTAAGGCCAGTAGGGACTACTAGAACATCTAGTCAGGGGTTCTCAAACTGGGAGTCGTGATCCCTCAGGGGGTCGTGAGGTTATTATGTGGGGGGTCATGAGCTGTCAGCCTCCACCCCAAACCCTGCTTGGCCTCCAGCATTTATAATGGTGTTAAATATATTTTAAAAGTATTTTTAATTTGTGAGGAAGGTAGCACTCAGAGGCTTGCTGTGTAAATGGGGTCACCAGTACAAAAGTTTGAGAATCACTGATCTAGTCTGATCTCCTGTATATCACAGGCCACCAACACCACCAAGCACCTGAACGCTGACCCAACAACTGAAGTTTACATCTAGAGGACCACATTTTTCCCCACGTTGGAGACTTTTCTTGATTTCAGTGGGCACTAGGTCAGGCCTCTTGATTTGTATTTAGTTATCAAGTCTATAGTGCCACATGCAACTTCTAAAAGGTGTCTTCTTTATTAAGTAAATAAAGTATTACTCTCCACACATCCATAAGATAATTTAATAAAGTCAACCTGTGCTCCTCCCTCCATTCCAGCACTGAGCAGACCATGGCAAGACATAGGGATCTGACTTGTGTGCCCTCTTCTCTTTCCCCACTCCACCCTACCAAAGCTATGCACAGTCTTTTAGATCTGTGTGTGAATGGATGGGCTGGTGAATATTTGAATCACTGTATGGAGTCTTTCATGTGCAGTAGACAACAGTAACAATATAACACAAGCACTCAGGAATTCTGGGTTCACTCACACCTGTTGCTTTGCTCTTTGTCTTAATGTGATTGTGTGGGATTTTCCTCGACCATGATGGCTATGTTAGAGATGATGTATTAGAGGTGGTGCAACCTCTTTAATCACTCAACAGAAATCCATAAAATTCTTGCCCTTGTCCAGCACAATCCGCAACATTTCAGTGCAGAGGATCCTTCAGGATGTACTCTTGTTTCCTTTACAGTGTGATCTTATATATCAGAAAGTAAGCAATCAAGGCAGTCCATTCTGTATCATATACTGGGTGCATATGATTCTCTGTGCTATACAATGAGCTATGCCAGAAGGAGCACCTAATTCTGGCCCTGATTCAAGACCTCACTTTAATACATGTTTCACTTTCACCATATCGAATAGGAGTGCTTTCCTGAATCATTCCTCTGATCCTAAAATCTTTTATGATTATTAACAAGGAAGTTTTTATGGAAAGAGCCTCCTTATGTCCTGTAATTCCACGTATTTAGCTAGTAAAGAATTTACTGGACAAAACCTGGTCCTCAACCAGACTCTACCCTTGCAACAGAAGAGAGTAATCCCTGCCTTTCCTCCCCTTCTCTTGCACAGGGACAATGATTTCTTAGAGTTACATTTTACTTGTCCTTGGAATTAATTATGGGTACAAATATTTGTGTTTACACTGCACACACATATATACCTGATTATAGGTGAAAATCTGGTAGCTAGATGTGGAAGTGACCGAGGAGAAAGTCCTGGGTATATTGGTTGATCACAGGATGACTATGAGCTGCCAATGTGATGTGACTATGAAAAGGGCTAATACAATCTTAGAATGCATCAGGCAAGGTATTTCCAGTAGACATAGGGAAGTGTTATTACCATTAAACCAGGCACCCATGAAGTCTTATTTGGAATACTGTGTGCAATTCTGGTCTATCATATGTAAGAAAGATAAATTAAAACTGGAACAGGTGCAGAGAAGGGCTACGAGGATGATCAGAGGAATGGTTCAAAGAGCTTGGCTTGTTTAGCCTACCCAAATGAAGGCTGAGGGGAGATAAGATTGCTTTTTTAAATACATCAGAGGGATAAATACCAGGGAGGGAGAGGAGTTATTTAAGTTAAGCACCAATACTGACACAAAACCAAATGGATATAAACTGGCCACCAGCAAGTTTAGGTTTGAAATTAAGCAAAGGTTTCTACTTTCTAACGATCAGAGGAGTGAAGTTTTGGAACAGCCTTTCAAGGAGAGCAGTGGGAGCAAAAAACCCAACTGGCTTCAAGAATGAGCTTGATTAGTTTATGAATGGGGTGGGTATGACGAAACTCCCTAAAATGGCATGTAGCCGATCTGCGACTGCCAGAAGCAAATATCTCCAACAGCTGGAGATGGGACACTAGATGGGGAGGACTCTGAGTTACTATAGCGAATTCTTTCCCAGGTGTCTTGCTGTTGGGTCTTGCTCACATGCTCAGGGTCTAACTGATCCCCATATTTGGAGTCGGGAAGGAATTTTCACCCAGGTCAGATTGGCAGCGACCATGGGTTTTTTTGCCTTCCTCTGCGACATGGGGCACAGGTCACTTGCAGGTTTAAACTAGTGTAAATGTAGATTATCTGTAACTTGAAGTCTTTAAATAATGATTTGAGGACTTCAGTAACTCAACTGGAGGTTATGGGTCTATTACAGGAGTGAGTGGGCGAGGTTCTGTGGCCTGCAATGTGCAGGACGTTAGACTAGATGATCATGATGGTCTTAAAGGTGGTCTTCTAGCCTTAAAGTCTATGAGCCTATGAGATGAGTAACTCAAAAAGAAATTGTGCTTGTAATTTTTTTTTGAGAGGATAATTTGTACAAAGACATGTACGGTGGCTGAGTCTCAGACCACAGAGATTGTTGATTGAAAATACTCTGTTTTCTAGTCCATTTTCACTGCAAATTCAGCATATCATTCCAGAGCAATGGCTACATCAGATTATCTTTTTCAAGAGTCCAAGAAGAGTTGGGGTGATCACAAAAAATTCTCTTTAGAAATACAGACATCAGATCTAGCAATAGTTAATAAATTATACTAGGCTAATACAAAATACTTTATTTTGTGTTATTCTCTGTTTGAAAGCTACTTAAATACATTGGTGCAATATGTGCCCAGCATGCCAAATAATGCAGAAGAAAAGTTAGATACAGGTAAGAAATCTTGAAGTCCAAATTTTAACACATGCAGGCCTTCTGTTGATTTGAGATCAGTAGTTGAATTCAGTAGATCAAATTCAGTCCTGGTGTAAAAAAGCATAATTCCATCAGCTGAACGAAGTTATGCCTGTTTACACCAAGGACAGAATTTGTCGTACAGAAGTAGGGCATGTGTATGTGAAGACACAGTCTCTGGTCTCTGAAGTTTTCCTCTTGTGAAGTATGACATTGAAAAGAGTGACAACTTCCTGAATAGAGATTAATCATATTACATTTACTGTGTTATCAATGGGAAATAGAAGAGGAATTTTAATAAGGAACAGAAATGGCATGTTAGGTAGTGAACCCAATCAGGCCTGCTAAACATACACATCAATAGCAAGCTTAATAGTTGGCTCAGTTTTAAACCTACAGCTCAGAAAAATGAGCCATGATTGTTTTAACAGCAAGTATAAAGTGCACTCTTGTGTTAACACAAACATTTCAAATATTTTTAAGGAAATGATGTGTTCTGACATCTTGATTTTTTTAAGTTTTGCCAAAAAGGTGAGATTGGCTGCTTCACCTATAAAGAGCATTGTAAACTGATCTAACTGTGCATTGCATCTAAGGGATAATGGGGGGGGGGGGGGGCTAGCGTTGTTCCCATAGTAGCTGTAGCTTATCCCAATGAAGGAGTCTGATTACTGCCAGGAGAAAAAAGCAATAAATATCATTACAGAATCAGCTAGATTGTATTGCTAAACCTATATTTCTCTCTGTCCCATCCCACCAGAATCTCTTCTAAGCCATTAATAAAAACCCAAATTGAGCTTGTTTAATTAATTAACAGTTTACTTATTATTTAATTAACTAATTAATAACTAATTAACCAATGCTGACAATTCCAGATACATCCAGATAGAACAAAACTGCTGTACTAGTGAATGTCCAGGACAATCCTAACAGTCAGTGCATTTCAATGGAATGTTGAACTCAGGAAGATGACTGTAAAATGTACCTTCTTAATCCATGTATCTGCTCTTTGCATGTCTTTGGGTGATATCTGCTTGTTTTACTGCCAAAGTACTGTCAAGTTTTTACTGCTGTTCCTACTACAGAGTCAATATAGCAATGGGAAAGAGAGCCGGAGTCAGTGCTATTAGCTGAAATTTAGAAGTGCAAGTGCAGGGCTCCCATTAAGGCACCTTTTTGTCCAACCCTCCAGAGCATGAGGCTGCTTTACACCAATCTGTTCCACTAGCACGAGGTAGAACAGTCTGCAGGAGCTACTTCAATAGTTCTACACTAATTTATATCAGTAGAAGTGCTGCCCTCCTAGGTTTAGTTTGTGATGCTAACAGGAAAAAAATATCTTTTTACTTCAAGCAAATCTCAAATATGGAGTAATTAGGCAAACTGGACGTAGAGAGCCACTAGACATTGTCTATTCTATATAAGTATTTATACTGTGCTCATCACCATAGTTTCTGGGTGCCTTCCAATAGTGCATTAGGCAACAGGACTATGCCTCTTCTTTGTGTTCTTTGTTCTCTCATCCTCTCTCTAGGGGGAGACACGTATACATGGAGAATCTTGATTTGGTAGGTTGTGGGTTTTTTATATAATATATATGTTGTTAAGTAATTATATTAGAGAAGACAAGGTCAAAGAAATGTGCCTTGCCCTGGAAGCAGTCTGGGATGCCCTTGGAGAAAGATCTGTCTCCTGCACCAGTGAGCTTTACCCTTATTGTGGAGAGTTTCAGTGTCTCTGAGGACCACAGTTGTTGATCAGAGTCTTCATGCCAGAACTTTAGATGGTCTTTTAGATATCCTGAGTGAAGACCATGGGCTGCTGGAAGGTAAAGACTGAGATCTTGAACTTGATTTGCAATTCTGTGGGAAACCAACACAGAGAGCAGAGGACAGGTATGTGTCTGTTACAGCTGTCCCCCTGCTTCATTCCTTTTTCCCCTCTCCTTTCTGTTTGTCCTGTGTGGCCGCCCCTCCTGGCCATTGTGCTAACTAAAGTCACAGCCCTATTCATAGGAATGGCTTGTACAGACTAACTGGAGCCATTGCTCTGCCTAGGGAGGGGGCTTCTTGCTTCTTTGTTTGGCTCCTTTGTTCAGACCTGGGCTCG